>NW_004955409.1:33583382-33670844 GCF_000276665.1 Chinchilla lanigera
GAGGAGGAGGAGGAGGAGGAGGAGGAGGAGGAGGTATTCACTTCTGATGCTCGCCACTTTTCCAGAGTAGCTGCCTATCTTCATGAAAATCAAAAGCTACCGAGAAATTGAAGTGACAAAGCACAACATGGGGAAGGGAAGAAACTGCTTGGAATGTCTTCCTCTCACCTCAGGAAAGGAAGACTGAACCTACAGAGAAAATATTAATGATGGAGACTCTGGAGGGTAAGGATGCAGGGAGGAAAAGGCAATGGAACAGAGCAGCAATTGCTGTGATCTTCAGAGATAGCACAGGATTCTGCTCCCATGAGTGTATTTCCACAGAAAACATTTGGTATGCTGTTTCAGCTCATGTTCCCACCAAATCTCCACAGCAAGTGTTTGGTCAGTGCCATTCCAGGAAAGGTTGATTGTTTGAATCCAAGTATCAAAGCAGTCATGGAATGGTTTCACTTCAGAGTTCCCAGTTACTCTCCCACAGTGACTGGGTGAGAGACAGCCACAGAGACAGCCACAATCAGAAAGCAGACCCCTGAGGGGTTTGAGCTAAAGGATACATGTCTTGCTCCCATGGTCAGAGGCCAGGCTCAGCCTGAATTGCCCTGAATTTGAAAGTCTCAGCATTTAAGGCCTTACCCTACCTGAATTCAAGATAGGTCTGGGCTCTGATGGACTTCTTTATCTGCCAGAGACAGTAGGGATACGTCTTGACTTGGACACTCCCCAAAAATTGTAGTTCTCAAAAGAAAACTACCTATTCAAACTCACAGAGAAATTTCCTCTGTGTGTGTGTGTGTGTGTGTGTGTGTGTGTGTGTGTGTGCAAGTATGTGTGTGTGTGTGTGTGTGTGTTTCCTATCCTTTTCTCTTCCTTCTGCAATAGTTTTTTGGGACTTTGGAAATTTTCCTTTGTCTGTTTCCTTATTTCTGTTTTTCTTTTTTTTCTCTTCTTTCTTTTTCCTTTATTTTTTCCTCTTGTCTCTTTTAATTTTTCTCCCTTTAGTCTTTTCTCTTATTTTTATCCTCTATATATTTTTTCTAACTTTTATCTTTTATCTTGCTTTGTCAGTTTTTTGTTCCCTTTACCTAATACTGTAAACATCCTTATACTCCCCAGTAGGATCCTATATGTCACTTCTCACTCCCCTTTCTCATATTCTATAGTTAAGGCTTCAAATTTTTATTCATGTAGCCCCACATACCCAGCCTCCTATATCTTTCATAGTAGAACCATTAAGCTTTATTTATCTTCAAATAGTTAACTCTATAAAAGTACATTGAATTTTTTCTACCATGAGATATATCTGTCACATTTGGTGCATATTAGCTGTAAGCCAGGTTTTCTTAGTGTTTACAGTATCATTGTATAACTTTTTCTCTAAGAATAAGGGTGTTACACAATTGGTTCCTATGGTATCTTAATATCTGATATATTTTGATTGATACTGTTCTAGATGTTTTGCTTGATATTGCATAATTGTTTATATAAAGGATTTTCTCTGTAAGCTTTTATGACTTTAAAAATACGAGGGTATATTCCATGAGTACTCAGTGGTAGGCCAAGTACACTGCATCCTTCCCTCCCATGTCAACTGTGGCAGTCAAGACTTGGGGCATAGGCAAAGGACCATAGTTAGCTAATCCCAAAGTATATCATTGTAAAGCAGACTAACTAAATGGACCTCTATCCTAGCAACAAATTCTTTCCACTGTAATTATTCACAAACCTCAGCACAAAACCAAACAAACAAAAAAGCAAAACATAAAAGTACATTATAACAAAATGCCTTCCAAACCACCCAGCTCTCCCAAAGCCAGTCAAAGAGGCTTTGAGATGGAGAATAACAGAAACAACAAACCTGAATTACCCAAATGGATAACAGAGAAAGTTGGAAAGCATCAGAGGAGCTAAACAGTGTCACAGAAGATATAATGAAACACATAATGAAATCAACAATGGAAATGATTCAAGAACTTTCAGAAGACAGTAGTAAAAGTAGAGCTTAACAAGATGATATATAACAGGAATAACCAGCAAATGAAAGAAGTGTGAAATAAATCAGAGACACAGTGTAAATATTGAAGTTTCTCTTATATGAAGAACACAATTTATAAATAAAGTCCAAAACAGAAGATAGGGAGCCAAAGTCCAAAATAGAAGATAAGTTGGAGTTAGGAGGAGGAAGGAGAAGGAAAAAAAACACAAAATGAAACAAGTAACCCTAGAAAAGATCTGCCTGCATTACACATTCACACACCACATCCCTGTAACTCCACTCTGCCCTGAGAATTACGAGTGCAGCACCAGTAGTAAGATAATAATGACATTTGAAATTTTAAAGTTCTGTATTCAAATTCTGACTTCACCACTTGTCCACTTGATACTCTTGCAGGATTTTGAAATTTGTAAGAATCAATTTTCTTGCTATAAATATGAATAATAAAATTCTGTATTTTATCAAGTTGCCATGATTGAATGTGATATCATAAACTAATGATGACAGTTGAGTATTTGTGTAAATATTACATTTCCTTTTTAGAGAACTTCCATGTCTTGGTTTGGCTTGAAAACAAAATCTTGAAATATGACCTCAAAATATTAAGACATTTGAAATATTGTAAAAATAATGTGCATTCAAGAACCTTTAAAGATGATTACTTGGAGTCTATTTCATTAGACATATGTTAAACATTCAAAGATGTCAAAATATGAAAAAGATAGTATTAATATAAATAGTATATTAATCGCCCTAGTATACTATAGAACTTTTCATTTCCTACAAATGTAAGTACAGCTATATATACATATACATATGTAATATATATATTTGATTCAGTTATGTGTATAAATATATAGTATACACATACATACAAATAGAAATTTGAGAGCCTTTATTATAAATGTCATATGTTAATGATATGTATAAAGGTAAGAAAGGAAAACATGAACAAAACTTTTACTGAATTAGTATGTAGAAAGACCTTATAAAAATTGACTAACATCTAGTAGTCATTTAATTTGTTGCTAGTAGTGTCAGTCACCAGGCCGATCACTTTACATGTGCTAGTTTATTTTATTCTCCCTGTGAAACAGGCATTTTTGCAACTATCTTCACTCTACAGATGAAAATGTGGGGTCTGTTAGAGGCAGGCTCAGTGAGTGAATGGATGTTTGAAAGCAAGGAGAATCCAACTTCAGAACCCTGACTTAAAAACCACACCTTGCTTCCTCTTCCGCATTACTTTATCTGTGGTGATATGCTCAGGGGTCATTTTTCCTTTCGGTTTCAAATCATTTCTGCTTTCACTCAAGCTTCTCTTCCACCACCTCATTTTGTGAGGACTGTCTTTATTTCAAAGACAGGCTGAGGCTTAAAGAACACATTAAATAATGACAACACACACAAAGGAGAACCTGCATTTATTCCTCCTCGCCTTTCTATTCTCCTCTGGCTTGAATGTAATAAGAGTTGTGTTTCTGGGGAAAATAATTATATTTGAAAATGTAACTAACAAGCGTGATTACTCTCAATTATCAAAATGGCACAACCTCAATTAAAAGAATGAGAAGAGCCAAACATAGGAAAAGATAACTATCACAGAACTGCAGCTCCAGAAGAAATAATGCAGGTGAGGGATAACATATAGAATTTTCTTGTCAACCGATCCCATATGCTTTTCCCAGCTGTAAAGTACAAAACGAATCTGAATACTGTAACTGATTGTAGAAATCAAAATTTCTTTGATGGACCTCAAAATTCTAAAAAACTTATAAAGATCCATAGTAATTGTTCAGAAAACTAATATACTGCCTTGTTTTCTTAATCTGCCATTTTTAATATTTCCTCCTCTTGTTATCAGTTCTCTTCCTTGTTTTACTGTAGTCTGTGTGAACATTTCTGAATCTTAACTTTAAAAAGCATATCACAAATTTCCTTAGAAATATTGAAGAAGACAGGATGACTTGAAAAGACATTAATTAAACTAACATACTAATTTAATATAATTTATCTCTATTCTCCCCAAATCTTCCTTCATAGATCCCCAAGAGGAAGGAGTCTTGCCACATTTACACAGTTTTTTGTTTAATCTGCTCACCTAACCTTTCAAGAACTTAATTAAGTACTTCTAAAAATACTAGCATATACTTCATAAAAATTGAATTTTCCATTAAAAGTTGCCAAAACAAATGTATAAGAGCTTTGAATAGTTTTTTAAAAAGACAAAATGAGGATGTCAGCTAAAGGGAGATAAAAGATGGAAAGAAAATTACTGTGTCATCAAAAAGATAATGAAATTTAAAAGAAATAAAAATGAGACATTTTTGTAGGACATATAAAACAGTTTGACTAGAACCAATAAAAAAGATAGAAACTTTGGTGAACAAAATGTCACTAATTAGATATTGTTAAAGCTGAAAAGAACATTTTATTTTATGCTTTATAGGCTAACAAATAAAAAAGGTACTTAATCCAGTAATATCTAGTTTTTGCAAAGATCAGAGTACAGATTGCAGAACATTATCTGTACAGGAACACGATCTAATCACGTAGTATATGACAATAATAGACAGTGTGAATACACACTTCAGAAAAGACCTTCAACTTGTATGATATCTGCAGAAGGAAGCAATGGACTTTTGAATTGAAATTGCTAGAACATATGGCTTTGAAAGTAATCTACAAAGAAAACAAACAATTCAATCCTAACCATGACTGGCTAACATTAGCCTCATTAATAGCTGAAGTTAAAATAATTGCCATTATTATACCATTAAATACATCCATGTCAAATACATGTAGTAGCTAGCACTGGTGGTATATTTTGCTACCCATACTCAGACTGAAAAAGGTGAAAATATTGCCAGTAACTGCTCAAAGCTGTGCAGAAGCGTGTACTCTAAGGCAGAGTTAGTAGTATGTAAAATATTGATACTTGTGGAAGAAAACATGACCCAGAATCAAAATGTTAAATATAAGTAACCCTTGCCCAAACCATTTTTAGGTGTTTATTCTAAGTAGACAGTACACTAAGTTAAATTAGCAGCAGCATTACTTGTAAGTGCGTGTGTGTCCTGGGATGAGTAAATTTTATTTAATTTTTCTTTCTTCCTTTATTGTATCTTTTGGTATGATTTGAATGTTCTACATTGACTATATATTTTCCATTCTAAACAAAGAAAAAATGACTGTTGCACCCCATACACAGAGTCAAAAAGCAGAGAGATGTCATGACCACTCTAGGTCACAGTGTGGGTGAACAGAACTTATATTAAAGCTCAGGTTACAAAAAATGTCCAAGGAAGGATAGACAGATTCAGTTTGTTGTCTATTTATATGCATTAATGTGCAGATTACATGGAACTAATCATACTTTTTCATGTGAAAAACAGCTTATACAGCTGAAAAAGAAAGAAGAACCATTGCATAAGTCCTAAATATCTTCACTAATCCAACTGTTTTTTGCATGTGGTTGTATGCATTCATTTTTGGTACCTATTGCATTAGTAAAATACAATATAGTCTACTGACAATAAGGGACCCTCAATTAAAGTAATATGCTTTATTAATTTTGAATGAAAATAAAAGCATCGGACAACACTAGACTGTCCAATTTATTTCAAGAAAGAAACTTTTCATCTTTTCCAAATTCTATGAGTACGTGTGTGTATGCTTGTGTGTATGTGTGTGTGTTTGTGTCTATTTTATTGGGGATTGAATTCAGGGCCTTCATGCTAAGCTATAGCTTTTTAAAATTTTCTTCATCTTGAGACAATTCTAAGTTGCCGAGTTTCACAGGCTGAACTTGAACTTGTGATCTTTGTGCCTCAGCTTTCTAGAGTACTAGTATTACAGATACGAGCCATCATACCCAACTCAAAAAGCTTCATTTAAAGGGAGAAAACTGAAGCCAAAACGAATTTGTGCAAGCATCTTGTAAAACCCTAAATGAAGTGTTCTAGCATTAAAATGAGTATAGAAATCATTACATCTACCAATCTTGCATTTCATTCAATGATAAATATTTATTAGTCACCTGATGCAGTAATCCAGCCTGACCACTTCCAGTGGTGTTATTTTTCCTTTTGCAGACATTCACTTCTTTTATTAAAACGCTATTTTACCTTCATCTAAGCAACAGAACACAAATGATCTACCCTACTGCTGGGGGAAAGCAACATGAGATCCAAATACTGGGAGATGATGACTTTCTAAAAATAACAGAGCACTAACTTCATATGTCCTTCTAAATTTTTACAGGTGAGAATTTAGATGATGATGGCATGAAAGCAAAATAATATGACAATTATCTAAGTAATTACTTGAGATATGTAATTCAATAAAACAAATTTAATTTAAAATAGATAACGAGAAGTACTAGCCAATATTAGATATAACTTAGGGCAAGACAGATGTGCAGAGCAAATTTCTAACTTCTTTGCTATTGGCCCAGTTACTTTAATCTTGCCCAATAGGTCATGATTTAATTCTTTGATCTGCTGGATTCCATGAGAATGGCACCAATAGCAAAGTCTCTCTCTCTCTCTCTCTCTCTCTCTCTCTCTCTCTCTCTCTCTCTCTGACTCTCTCTGTCTCTCTCGGTCTCTTTCTCTCTGTCTGTCTGTCTCTCTCCCTTTCTCTCTGTCCATCTCTCTCTCTCTCTCTCTCTCTCTCTCTCTCTCTCTCTCTCTCTCTCTCTCCAGACTTGTGTCTCTATTCAGGACTTAGCCCAGGGAAGCAGAAAGTCAAGTCAGTATTCAACTAATTACTACAGATGATCCTGACAGAGGTGGGGAATAAAACAAACAGATCTAGAAATGCACTAAATAATTTGTGGCTCACCCAGTAGAGTAAGAGTCATTCAAGAGTTATCTAGACACAGAGAAATCTGATGGCATACTCCTATAATACCAGCACTCAAGAGGCTGAGGCAGGAGGATTGTGAGTTCAAAGCCTCACATATATAGCAAGTTCAGGGCCAGCCTGGACTACATAACAAGACTCTTTCTCAATATCAAATAACACACAAACAATAAGAGGAGTTTCCTAGATCTGTAAACAGGAGAACTACTGTGATAATGCAGTCTCATATTTCTCCTAATATCCTGTAGATGTCATAGCCTGGATGGCTTTTTTAAAAATCACACATTTGTTTTTCATGGTTCTGGAGGTTTGAAAGGCCAAAATCAAGAAGATTTCAGATCTGGTTCCTGATGAGACAATAGAGGTGGTTACTGCCTCAGACCAGAGAGAATTAGCAAGGCAATCACAAAGCTAATACTACCTATGGAAGAAATACTCAGATAGTATAATTCAAGAGGCGATATGGAGACTTTCCACCTACAGTGTTTCCCCACATTAATGCAAACTACCAGAGAGTTGAGGTATACACCCCAGAAAAAGTGATATTTGGAATGGTTACTAACCATTTCAACTTAGATTGATTATAATTACTCAGATTTCCTTTTGATATGTAGCTAAATTTCATTGGGAATGTTCCTGAAAGGGCCTAAGAAAGGAAAAGGCAATTTTGTACTAGGTGCACCACAGAGGAAGAAAGGCATACTCACAAAACTCAAGGCTGCTAACAGCAACAGGAAAACAGACTTGCAGATGATTGGAAGGAAAAAGACAATACAGAACAAAACAACAACAGGTGGGAGGACGTATACTTCCAGGTTCCACTGACAATTAGCCTGCCCCTCAGCCCGCATTAAAGAAAGCACAGTACTGAATGAGTATTTGCCAAGGACTAATTTCCAGCAATCATGGGATACAGTATAGTACAACAAAACCAACAATAATGAGACCAGGGGGGACTGCCTTGGGACGCAGATTTCAAGAATATGCAGTGCTTTTATCATAGTAAAAGGTTTACCTTGCTGAGACAGTTCATCCAACACTCACAAACTAAAGAAGGAGATAGTTTATTTTGGTTCATGGTTTCAAAGGATGTAGTCCATGACCAGCTGGCTCCAAAGCAGAAACATCATGGCAGAAGAGCATGGTGGAGAAAAGCTGACCAGTTTATGGCATCCAGAAATCAGAGAGCAAACAAGAAACAGAAAACAGGAAGAACCAGATAGAAAGAGGCCAGGGGCCATAGCGAATCCCCAGGGTCACACTCCCATGACCTATTTCCCCCAACTAAACTCTAGCTCCTAATAGCCCAATTCACTGCTTTTCCAATCCAGGAGTCTTAATCTAGTCAAGGTGACAATGAAGATTAATTGCAATGGACACTGATCTCTTTGTGGCCTTCAAATTGCACTCTCTTAGACAAAATTTCTCAAGGTGGGCACTACTAACATTTTGAATCTTATAATTTTTTGTTTACGGCCATTCTACACATTATAGGAAGTTTAGTACCTTTGTTCCTGTTTAACCCATTTAATTCAATAATGTAACTTCACGTGAAATGACCTAAAATATCTCCAAATATTGCCAAATTTTAAAAAAAAGTATTACCCAGTTGAGAACTGTTTGTTACTTGTAAATTTAAATTCTATAATTTTATATTTTTAATATGCCAAAGGAATATATAGCACAGTTGTTAAGAGTACAGGTAGAATATTTGGAGGGAAAACTTTTACCACTGGGCAATTGTGAAAACAAACACTACAATCATATTTTTTGTAACACTGAGGACTTGATAAAAAGAACCCAAATGTTTCTGCATCTGCAGTCTATATCTCACTCTTTACCAATATTTAAGCATTTAGTTGAAATGTTCTCATCTCTCTCTTTGTCTCTCTGTCCCTGTCTCTCTTCTTTTTGCTCTGTCTGTCTCTGTCTCTGTCTCGCTCCCTCTCTCTCGCCTTCCGCCTCTGTTCTGAAAGAAGGGCCATAAAAATAAAATACAGCTCCCATCTTCTATTTACCTACATTTCAAGGAAGTGAGAAATTCTCATAATTGTTACAGCAGTTAACATGACTATATTTGGTTGTTTTTAACAAAGTAAAAGAGAGGGAAAAAGATCTCCTGAGCCTTAAGATATCTCCTTGTTTTTCAAGTGAAACAATTTCAGGTGCGACACATTAGAAACAAACCCTCACAATGAAGATGTATCTCATCTTTGCAGATTTTAGTGACTATCAGTCCCTGCTAATGAAAGAACCACACAACAAATTCTTGACCTAAGATTCTCAAACTCATTTCCTCTCCTACTTTCAAAACAGAAATTCTTCAGTGTCAAAACTTTGATTACCTCTCCCATAGGTCTTCTCAAAAACTATGGACTTTGACCACTCTTCCCTCACTGGAAAAGTCTCTCTCATACCTCCCTCAAAAATGCAGTCTACAAGGAATGGAGTTTCTTCATTTCCTGCTGAAAAATGCATCTCTTTATTTTGACTGTCGGATTAGCTGTGCCTTTTCTCATCCTGTTTGAGGATAATGCTCCATCAGGTCTTCCTTTTCCTACCCAAATGGTCATCTTGTCTTCATCGATGGACTCTCTCAGAATTAGAATCTCTCAAATTATTCTAATTCTTTAAAAAAATTCCCTGTGGGGCTGGGGATTTAGCTCAGCGGCAAAGCGCCTGCCTGGCAAGCGCAAGGTCGTGAGCTCGGTTCCTGGTACCGGAGAAAAACCAAAAAAGTAAAATAAAATAAAATAAAATAAATAAAAAAATACCCTGGATGTTCCTCTAGGTTCTCTCTGCAAATTGCTCTACCCATTAATTCTCTAGCTGTTATCATCTTAATAGACTAATATTTGTTCTTTTTTCCCCGACAGGGCTATACCCATTCAAACATATGCACAAACCTCAATCACTAAAATTATTCTTGGGAATATCGGTAACAAACGCTAGTTTTCCAAAATCTATTACCTCCTGTAAAGAATCCCCAACAACTTACTTCTAGCCTTCCTTTCCCCAAACAAATGCTGCTGGTTCTTATTGTTTCTTTTGTTTTTCCTGTAGAAGATTCTTTCTTGCTGGATTTTATGATGTCAGAGTCAGGATGAAAGAGATAAGCATTTTGGTTCCAAGTTAAGGAGCTATATATGCTGCCATAAATGTAAGGGAATATTATTCAAAAAATGCAGAGAGGGGATGTATTTAGAGGCATGAATGTGACAGACAATGAGAAAGCTAAGAATTATGAATGTGGTAATAAATTCCCTCTATAATATGAGGCAGATAAAGGGGATGCTATGTTTCTTTGAAATTCTTCTTGGCTGCTATATAATGTACGTGCTTTTTTATAACGACATTTCTCAGGGGAAGGACATTATCTGACATTATTTTACACAGTTTATTAAAGTCTCTTTTATCATCTCTATTGTCTCTGTTCCTATAACTTTCTTGTATCTCACTTTACAACTTTGGTGTGTTCATTAAAATAATAAAGTAATACACATCTAAGGAAGCCTTTTGTTAGAGACTGATCCCGCTCTTTCCCTTCTGCACCAGAGCCATCTGTGTCTTACACTGAGAAGACACTTGCTACGGGCTGAGTTGTGCTCCATTTCTGCGCCCCACCCCACAAGTGCACAGGTTGGAGTATTAACCTCTAGTCTAATAGCAGTTAACATAAGCCAGAGCATGCCTCCTCTCAATCGTGGCCTAAGGACCACCTGTCCATAAAACCTTAAGGGTCTTGGCTTAGGGGCCTGCCTCCTTAACACTCAAGCAATAGCCACTATCTGTGAAGAGCTCATAAAGCAGTTCTTAGGGAAACCCCCAATTCAGGCACAGGTGCAGAAACAACTCAGGGTGTCCAAACGTAACCTTGGGCCATGAACAAACTCATTATGAACTTATCTACATGGGTTGCATCTCAGGGATACAATTACAGTAGAATAAATTAAGGGTAAGAACACAGCCTGTTAGCACAGAGGGCGTGACTCAGCTTGAGCAGCCAAACCCACCCTGACAGAGCTCTGGGAGGGACTTGAACTCTTGATTGGAAATAGAGGACCCTGCTCCCTTATCCTTAAAAGGCTGATGTGAGCTTTTTCAGGAGCCCACTCTCACTGTGCAGAGCGTTCTTTTCTGCTCTCAATAAATGTACACTTCCTCTGCCTTTTCTGTGTATTTGTCCAATTCTTTGGTCGGCACACAAACAACTTAGAGAAAAGCTCCATAGGACCCTCGTCCCATAATGCTAGTATCTTAAAAAGTGTTTATATTTGAAAATAAGTTCTTTGAAGAGGGCAATTTAAAGTTTTTTGAGGAAGATTTATTCCAGTTAAACTGGTGTTCTTACATGTTGTTCAGCTTTTTATCACTGTGACCAAATATGCAAGAAAAGCACAAGCCATTTAGAAGAAAGATTTAGATTGGCTCACGGTTTCAGAGGTTTCAGTCCATCGTCACTTAGTGCCGTTTCTTCTAGGTCTTCAGCAAAGCAAGAACATCGTGGCAGAAAGGCAGGATGGAGCAAAGCTGTTCTCCTTGTTGCACCCAAGGAAGCAGAGAGAAATAAGAAGAGATAGAGAAAAGATATACTCTCCCAAGGCACAGACCCAGCGACTTACTTCCCTCAGTTTGGTCCAAAATCCTACTGAGTCTATTCAGCTAATGAACTCTACTATGGATTAATCCACTTAAGAAAATAAAAGCTCAAGATCCACCTCTCTAGGATCAACCTCTGAACAATGCTGCATTGGGAATCACTCCCTCAATATATGAGTCTCTTATAGACATTTCATATTTAAATTATAGCACCTTATAAGAAGAAGAGATTCAGACACACAGAGACACCAGAAGTACGGACACACAGAAGAAAGACCATATGAAGATGTAGTGTGAAGGCTCCCATCTGCAGGCCAAGGAATGAGGCCTCAGAATTTAAAAAACAAACAAAACTTTTTGTTCTCTATCTTTTATTGTGATCTTTAAACTAGTCATATTTTGAGTTTCTCATATAAGAGGGACCGTGTGATATTTAGCATTCTGTGTCTGGTTTATTTCAACTAGCATTATGATCTCAAGGATTTTGTGGAGATGGAAAGGGCCTCTGGGGAAGAGGAAGAGTTGGGAGGGTGAGAAGAGAGGGAAAGCCAAAATGATTAACACATGATAATGCAGGTGCACCAATTCCCTAAGATGAACATAATTATCACGTGTGACAAATATACACTACCTAATGAAAAACAAATCAATGCCTCCCCTACTTCTAAATAAATAAATCTGTCACCACCTTGGTCTTGGACTTCTAGTGTCCAAAATTGTGAAAAACATTAATTCCCTTTTAGACTCTGTATTCTTTCATGACAGCTTTACTGAACTGATACAATAATTAAAACTTTGTTTTGAAGTTAGACCACATAAAGATTAAGTTCCTGTTAAAGTTTGGTTCTGACTCTATTCTGAAACTAAGTTACAGGATTTTAAGTCTGAAAATTCCTTAGATATCATTTAGTAGGGTAGTTTTTTATTTTTATGAGTGGCATTATATTTTTTGTAAAATTTTTGAAAGGTGAAGTCCCTTCCCTGACAATGTAACATGAGCACATATATTTACATTTCAAATAAATTTTATTTTTTATAAATTGATCATATTCACTGTAGACTGACATTTTAAAATACCATGTGTATAAATAATTGTTTCTTTTTTTAAGAAAGCCTAACATTTCTGAAATAAAATTGAAATCAATAGCATTAGAGAAATCAGAAGAAAACTAATTCTGCTCAATAGTAAATTTCAAGGAAGGTGATCAAAATGTTTTAGTTTTAGTTGACCTGACAAGTAAAATATATCTTGGTTGCTCAAAAGACTTGTGCCTTTGCTGTTAATCTGTAGTAAATAGTGAAAATCTTCATTCACAGTACAAAATGGCATCACATTGCACAAAATTGAAGCAAACATTACTCTTTTCCTGTGAGAGATAAAATTGTGTAGAGAAACAAAACATTGCATAAGACACACTGGATGAATTCTAGTCACATCATTTCCCACAGACCATAAGGTCATCTTCGGAGGAAAAAAGATGTATCGCTGATCCTGTCTATTTCAGCAAGAAAATAAAATAGATCCATATTTCAATGTTAAGGTCATCGGCACAGTAGAAACTTTTAAAAAGTTTTTCAGTACTTTATAGGAACAAAGACTTTTACCGATAGTTGAATGACAAGATGGTTGCTCTGAACTCCAGGCTCTGGAAGCATCTCTTCTGCAACAGAGAATCTTGTATGTTCTCCAACTCACATCCACTTCTTGCAGAAATGAACACTGCCAAAAGAATTGCATATTTTCAAAAGCTTTCATAGGTAATGGCAGGGTTTTAAATCATAAGATTTGACTTGTTCACTGAACCAAAATATCTACCATGTAAAGCAACCCATAAACACATTTCTCTTTGTCTAGCTCTTCTGTTGATAGGCTTTTCTATTCTCTCAAAAGAACTGAAACTTCCTGTTAAAGTTTAATAAAACCCAAAAGGATGGCAAACCTCTTGGAACTCAAGAAAACTGTTCATGTTATACATAAATTTGTGATAAAATTCTTTAAAATATAATGACTTAAAAATCTTGTTTTAGGGAAATTTCATAACTATAAGCCACAGTCTCTTCCAGAAAACTGGCTGGGTCTTTGACCCCAGTACATCTTCATGTCAAAAGCAATGAAAACTCTAAATGATGTGACTTCTCCAAGGCAGGAAATTCAGGTGGTAATAAAGCCTATGTGAATTTTTCTGTGGCACAATAAACTAAGGTTTTGTGGGGTTTTTTGCTTGTTGGTTGCTTGAAGTTTCATTTTTCAATTGTTTGGTTGTTTCGTGGATGGGTTGGTGGGTTCATTGGTTGGTTGGTTAATTATGGTTAGATTGGTTTTTCACTAGCTAAATTTTTAATCATTGAAGGAAATCTCACCTTTGCAAAGTATCTATGACCACCAACATTTCTAAAAGTGACTCAAATTAAACCATTCTTTTCACATTTTTATGGTGCCTATAAATCAAGATAACCAGGGTTTTAGCACATAGAAAAATAAAAGTAGTGTCATGTAGATATATACAAAAAGGAAAATGACATAGTTATGAATTCCTCCTACTTTAGGGTATTATAAAAATTGTCAACAAGTCTTTTATGAATAATGCTTTTTGTTACAGGTTTTACTTCAGTTTTCTCCTGTGACTGCAATCAGAAACTAGCTCAGTACTTTCCAGAAAATAAGACTGTGTCAAATGTTCATAGTAAACTGATTTTATGTGGTTTCTTGTCCTTAGCAATATCATAAGTGGAGTTTTATTTATAGAAATCTGTGTAGAGCCATGTATCTCACAGGAAAGTTTATCACATGATTATTAACAGTCTATTCCTAACCCTCATGCTATGTTGGCCATTTTTCCCTCACTGGCTCAGACTTCTTACAGTCATCTGTGGCAACGGTGTGACACTGTTGCTTGCCTACCTAGGTCATGCTGGCATTGCCTACACTACGTGCTGGCAACCATTGTGGGCCAAAGTGCCATCTTTCAATCTTAAGGGAGTTGGTAGTTTGCTCCAATGAAAGTTTCTGCTGTTGCCACTAGAGCTTTTGAAACTAATCCCCACCTCACTGTACCAGCTACTGGTACAACCAGCAAGTATCAAAAGAAATCCAGGTCAGAGCTGTGTTCCCTGCTGAGGTAAATTAATTCCTTATCCTCTTACTGTGAAGCCCTCTAGATACACAGCAGTGTTTAATACATAAACATTTCATTTTTATGCTAACCTCAAGAAATCAGGTATGATTTTTGGAGGTTAGGATTGGAGAACAATCTCAGTAATACATTGTGGTGTACACAAAATTTGGCCATACTTATGGGTCTCACTCTACACACAATATCTTCATGTATCTTGATGTGCTTCCCTTGACCCAAAAGACATACAAGTAGCTGCAAGCAAGAGGACATACCATAATTTTAATTTAGTTTGGAATTTATTTTTTGGTAGGCCCATAGTATTCACTGTTCAGTACTTTCAATTTAACACTATCAGAATAGTTTCCATGAGGAGCTGCACTTTACCGAGCTTTAGAATAATCCTTTTAGTTATCTCCATTACCTACAATAAACTACAGGCCATTGGGCCACAGCTTCTGCCATCTACATACACACACACACACACATACACACACACACATACACACACACACACGTACACATAATCAAAGATATTTATTATCACAGTACGTTTAATTTATACTTCTCAGGGCATAATTGCAAGAAAGATACCTTTTCACCTATCTTCAGAGTCAGGAAATTAAAATTTAAAGAGCCATCTTCTGTTCTTCCACCTTCCTCATCCCTCATACTCATTAAAACTGAAACAACTCTTTCTTAGAATTATCTCTCAAATCTGTTCCGTGTCTTTTAATTCCATTGTTATTTTCATCCCTACTGCCTTGATTATTGCAATGCTTAGCTGGGTCTTCCTGCCTTTCCCATCCCATGGCTCCTGTCCATCTTCCACTTTATTGCCATGTATTTTCTAAAACTATTAACTTGTAGTTACTTCTTTTTGAACTTAGTCACCTCTCCTCCTATCATGGGTAAGGCTTGGTGTATAATAGCCACAATAAAGACTGTTACACAATAAGTAAATAACTTACTCAAAAATAAATGTGCGATAAATGCAGACACTTTTATAGATACATTTTGAATGCATGAGTCCCTAGGAGACATCCCATTCTCCACCCATCAACAGTTTTCTGACATTAAGTTACCATGATCAGTCATTTCCTTGTCAAGTGGAAATGTTTCTAAAGCAATCAGAAGTTTCTAGTTTCCAAACTGGATGTTTAAAGGAGGAGAAACTAAGCTGAGAAGTTTGTACTGCAAAGGAAGCTCCTAAATAAGCACTGTGATTCAGAGACAGCGACACACACACACACACACACATACACACACACACAAGAGCTGCAAAATGTGGGAACCAGTTGTCATCCAGAGAGAGAGCTCCGCAGCAGCAAAGCCCTTTCATTCACTGATGATGGCAGGAAGGACACATGGCAGCGCCACCAGGAATTGTTAGAGAGAGATGAGATAGGAATTTATTGTCCTCATCGTGTGCTTTACTCTCATGAGTCCCATTGAGGTACAATCCTGCCTGGAAATACAGAAACTCTGTGTTCTTCTGTCTCTATTTCCAAGCCACTATATTCTTTCTAGAAATTAAAGAGTTCTTTTTAAAATTGTGTACCAGAAAATCAAACTTTGAAAATATTTTGTAATGAGGCATTTACTAGCTAATTGAGCCAGAGTTGAGTGGCTGGAATCTGCACGCTATGGCTTGGATACGCTTTGAGTGTTTCCCCAAAGGTTCACATTCTGGGAGCTTGGTCTGCAGGGTGCTGAGGTTGAACATTTAAGAGATGAGACCAACTGCAAAGTGATTAGATACTTGACAGCACCGCCTTTGAAAGTGATTACTGTACTTAGCAAAGGATCTTAGTTCCTGCATGAACAAGTTGTCATAAAAATAACAAGCCTGGCTTCTGAGTATTCCTTGTTTCCAGTCTTTCTAAGTGATCTCTCACTCTTGCAAATGCTCACACCATGCTGTCATCCTCCATGTGTGATGTAGCCAGAAAGTCTTCATCGGAGATAAGCAGATGCTTGTACCATGCTATGGAATCTCCAGAAATGTGAGCTGAATAAACCTTTATCATTTACCCCCCACTGGGGATTGTATGATAGCAAAAGAAAACAGGCTAAGCCATTCCAGTCCTAGTTAGGTTACTAGTGTAAAGAACACTTATGTGCCCAGGAACTCATACACAATTGACTCTATTGAGAAGCCTAGATGTTTTCATTGCATAACTGAAAGTAGATAGAAAAATTTTGACTGGTATAAGGACATTAAAAGAAAAAGAAGGATGACAAAGAATTGACATGGTGTATACCCATCAGCTAATCTTTGTTATTATTTAAAATTTTCTTGGACAGAAATAAAGATTCTTTGTAACCAGGTCACAGGGTAGGTAAAGAAAGCATTTCCCATACTTCACATAGCACTATAAATTGCTCAAGTGTTCTGAGGATTACAAGTTTGGAAGTAATTGAAATAACAATTGGACTTAACACTTTCATGATGGGTATAAACAGCAGTGAGGTTCTGTTACAGTTTTTATCTAGATGTCCCCCAGTGATTCCTGTGCTCATAGGTGGGGCTTTGGGGAGGTGATTGGATGGTAGAGGAATGATATTTATCAGTGGATTAGATCACTAATGAGTTAGTAGCTAAGTGTGATATTAGGAGGCAAAATCTGGTCAGAGGAGGTGAGTCACTGGGAACATAGCATATAAGGGTATATATACCCTTATAGAAGGGTATATATATATATCTTATAAGGGTATATATATATATCTCCTCCCTTGATCTGTCTGTGCTTCTTATTGCCATGGTACAAAGGTGCTGTTTCTCTGCCATGCCTCTATTCCATGTCATCCTGCTTTGAAGCCAGCTGACTACAGACTGAAACCTCTACAAACTGTTAACCAAAGTAAACCTTTCTCCCTTTAAGTTGTGGATGCTGAGTGCCAAGTATCATGTCTCAGTTACAACAAAGTAAATAAGATGGGCTTCCTTAAACAGCTCTGTTCAAAGCGGAAATGAAGAAGTGAAATTTGAAGTAAAAGAGGCAGAAAAGAAGGAGGGTACCACATAAGGAATTCATTTGATAACTTGCTTGGGCCCAGGAGGAACTCCCTCCGAGGAAATCTATCAGAAATAATTGGGAGATACTTTGAAGATGCTGTTTGTAAGCAGTTGCTCTAAAAAGATGCAAAACATCACACTTTTAGTATGAGAACAAAGTGCTACATTCCTTATAGTCACAAGTTCTAAGGTCTAGGATATTTGGATTATTTCCATGGAACAATATATACTCTTGATTTAGCATAAAGAAATCACAGAATACTAAGCATTATCAAAATTGGAATTATTTAAAAGATAAGGAAAACATTGTAGCCAAACTCTTCACTCAAAAACAATTTAAATCAGTATTGTTTTATAAGAAGTATAATAATGAAAATGTGTAATGAACTACTGGTAATGCATATATAACAACGTTTTGCTCCCGAGGTAAAAGAAGAAAAAGTAACTTAAAAATTACTTGAAATCCAATAGTAAAAGTAAAGTTTAATTGCTTATTTTCTTTACTGTACAAATTTTCCTTCATAGATATAAACATTGCTTTCATGATAGGCATGAATTACATAGTCATGGCCCAAACAAAACGTATAAGTGTTTGAAGAGTTCATTATATTAATGTAGGAGTTGAAAATCAGAATAATGTACATGTTCAAAAAACTGGATTTTTTATTGTCTTGTTGTATTTTTTCTGCTTTCTCCTATAGTTTGTTCACTCATAAATTTTACAATTACCTTACCCTTGAACAGGATTGGCAAATTGCATATGATGTTTTCAATACTGCAGTAGGTTTTAGTATACAAAGGGTTAAAGAAAACAACATAAAAACCCTGGTTTCCTAGATACAGAGACCCTATCTGGTTGGTAGTGGCAAAGGCAGATTACTCTTCAGTGATTCTAATATTGTTTCCCCACGCCCTTGATGATGCTGCACACACATACACACTCCCATGTTCACCATCATGGTCTCTGCACTGTAAAGTGTCCTGTGCAGTGAAAAGCTACACAAATGCTCAGCATGGGCTCCCTGTCTCTCGTAGGTCACTTCAGAAGAATCTTCTGGGTGAAAGTCAATAGCCTAAAATGACCCTTGGAACAGCAACAAGTGGTGCTTGAGAGCTTGTTCTTCTTGCCAGCGACTTCAGTGAAGTTTTGGCAATATTTTTCTAGGGCTTAAAAAGCTCTAAGAAAAGCTTCCCAGACTGGCATTTGCAGCTTCGCTCACAACCAGACAACAGTGCCTGGGTGTCAGTGCATTGTGCTGAGGGGGTTGATGCACATTTTGCCCTTGACATAAAGAGACGTAGTGAAATATCCTTTCATTTGGGTTAAAATATATTGGCTTCTAAGTTCTGGCCTTGAATACAATATTGGCATCATCAAGTTATTATTTAAAACAAACATTTTTACCTCTATGATGCTGATCATTTTTAAAACCTGGGATTAAATTTCCTGATCTTTGAAAATAAGTGTGGCTAAAGTAGTACATTATGTTATCTTATAACAAAATAATGTTGTACAGGAAGAAAATGTGAGAGGCATAATACATTTCACAGTTTTGCATCAGATCTAATATGATTTTTAAAGGTGTGGGCTAATTTGGTTAAAAAAATGCCAATCTATCTGTGTTTTCACTTTTTTATTATGGAATAGATGCAGATGTACAGAAAGAACTGCCATATGTAGCCCATACAGAAGTCCCACTCACGTGTCATCACCAGCCCCAATAATGTCCTCTGTGAAATGGTCCAGTACAGGATCACACGTTCTACCTAGTTGTCAAGTATCTTGAATCTCCTCATTGCTGCAGTGGGTCACTCCCCTCATAAGGTGCCCTACTCATGAGAGTTCCAAGCCTTGTCTTACTACTACTTTCCTTCAAACAACTCTTCCTGTGGGTCAAAACTTCTCATAGGGCCAATTCATTATTTAAACCCCGACCTCACCCCTAGCTGTCTTGCTCCTTCAGGCATGCTTCATAGGTTTGAATTAAATTATTTGCATTATATTATCTTCTTCCAAAAGATGTTAGATCAGAATCTTAGTGTTGCTTCATGATTTATGAAAGAAGGTATATTTCAGCCTTTCCCTAAGGCTTGAGGTGCTCATTAAGGCCTCATCAACCTACCTCGTGCTAAGCAACCTGAACTACCTAACCTCTGTCAGCTCCCTCCAGCCATGAGCCCTCTGGCTTCCAAGTCTTGCCTCACACAGGTGTAGCAATGTCCTCCACTGAGAACCAGAGACTCCTATGCTGACTCCTAACCTCATCTCCCTTTACAGCTCCTCTTCTCCTGAAAAGTCCCACCCACTTCAGCTCTCTCACTTCTGATATTAACCTACTCAGTGACACCTTTGCTTGGACACAATGTCCTTGCTCTGCGATAGTGAATAACGCCCCAGGTAAAAAGGCACAGAAAACCTGGGCCACATCTCATTTCTTTTGTTTCTTTCAAAGGTCTACACTACTTATAACCTAACTCTAGAAAATGGATGCATTATATGTTTCATCCAATTCTGTACTTATTGATAATGGAAAAAAGATGTTTGCCTCCAACTACTATATGGTTAGAAATGGAATCAAGTATATATTTAAAGGTAAAATTAATTTAATGTGTAAAAATGCACTCAGACACATTGAACATAAGTTGCAGTGCACGTGTTGGAAATTTTTAAAGGGTCTTAGGAAGCAAATGGATATGAAAATCATTTTTAAAATATGAAGTAGATTGGGATAACTACAGCCGTGCTTTATTTTGCATAGCTATATATTTATGACTGCTCACGGCACTGATCAGTCAGGACAGAGAACTTGCTTTCACACAAATAAGTGTTAGCCTTTTTGCATTTCCTCCATTTCCATGACACTTCCTAATCTCTTTGTGTTTATTCCATAAAAGTTTCCTTTAGTACTATTACATCTCATTATCCTCAGACACTGGTTATTTTGCAAACAATAAGCAATCACGGATATAGCATGGGTTGCATTAAAATGTCAATTTTGCTATGAGTCTAGCAAGAGAGTTTTCAGATTGAGGTAAATCATCCACCATGGCTTGCAAAATCCACCATTAAAACAGTTCTGAATAATGTAGAAACATGAAGTCATCAACCAATAAACACTAATTGTGTGTTGATTGATTTGAATGAATGGCCTTGTTGATATAACTCCATAGGGACCTTGCAGTTAACTGTGATAGCACTGATTCGTTTAGCACTGCCACTTCTAAGAATACATCCACCATGCTGTATTCAGTAGAACAAGATTATTAATGTGTGTCTTACTCAGAAAAAAAAATCGCCTTTTAAATTTGTTAGACATTTACTTACTGTGTGCCAAAGATAGTACAATTTATAGAGATTGGTCTCTATATTAAAGTGCTATACATCTTACATACATATAATTATTTGGTTTTGCAACTATTCTGATGAGTCATGAAGTGAATCTTCAGGTTTCTCATGAGAACAGAGTTCCAATATGGAAAAGTGAAGGCTGGATGATGCTTTAGCTAGAGGTAAGATGTGCATATCCTTTCCTTGCATATTCTTTAAGTTTTTTTCCCCTCATTCAAGAGGAAACTCACAACTTTGCTCTGATTATCCACATACTAAGGAAAACAGAAAACATTATGGCAAAAAGCTCACATTTCTTACACTGTATAGCCACTGAAAACTCTCACTAATTTGAAGTTATCAGTAAGACAAAGGGATCAGAAACACACTTCAGAGATACAGCTAGTAGAATACAGTTTTCACTGAGAATTAGTTGGGTACAAAAGTCCATGTCATTCAACAGTGTACAATGTTGGAAAACTGCAAAGGAATTGCCTAGATGACCATGGAGGGCATCTAAGTTACATCCAGCAGGAGTCAATGAAAGTCTGCCTGCCTGGCTTAACAAAATAAGGAAGGATTTTTTACATATCATCCAGGTACATTATCTCAAGATTGATTAAACTGCCCAAGAAAATATTCAAAGTCCTGGAGTCTTTCCTCATGCCAAAAGTGTCAAAAGATGGCTTCAACCCCCAAACTATGTTCTAGACAGAAAAGCAGAAGAACAAAGTGTGAAAGGCAAGTGGATAAAGAAGAAAGCAGGACTATAATTTTAAGGATACGCTCCTCCCATGCACATAAATTTCTTGGTTTACCTCATTGATTAAAATTGTCTCAACTCATCACCTCTGATGGCCATGAAAAGGAGGGCTGAAAGATTTGGTATGTGGTTACACTGTTATTAAACCATAGAATAGTTATTGGATAAGCAGCTCGTAATGTTTGTCCTAACATCTTTTCTTGGTCATTTTTGCATTTCATTAGCCACGGTTGACTTAATTTTGTTTATCTCTGCAAGATCAATAAAAATATAGAAATTTATTGGTACTTTAGCTACACCAAATTCTAAACATGATATTATCCTGCCTCCCTACTTGAATATTAGAAAACAAAGGTAAAGAGAAAGCTATATATGTTATAAAATTTTATATTTAAATAGGGATAACAATTATTAATAATAGAAACAGTGAATACTAAATAATAACAATTTAATGACTATTTTAAAAAACAATAATTTCTAAAACTATAAGTGGTTGTACATTAAAATTAAATCATTTCAGCAAGATAGGTCTTATTGGTTTATTGAAATTTAAGCAGTTAATGCTTAAATTTTTTATGACCGATTTCACATGCTTACACCTGGTAATCTGAACAACTACTTTGAAGACAACAATATGCCATATAGCAATCATTATTGAATTTCTATCATCCTTTATTTGAAATTCTCTACATTTCTAATGTTTTTTATTATTTTTATTCTGTTTAAAATAAAAAGTATTCAATTATCTCAATTAATCTAAGTGCACAGAAATAAGAGTATTTTCATTATTATTTTATGAATAATAAATATTTTAAGTCCAAAAAAAAAGATAATCAAAACTAATATATGCTAACATTAAACAAAGTAAAATCTTATGCATATGCACTTGAAGTAATAGTGGAATATGAGCTCAACACTCCCATCACAGGAGTTAAAAACTCCATGACAGAAAAGATTAACGAGATGTCCCTGAAGAGAACCACATGCTGAAGACTTTAACTAGACAGGGAGAAAGTGGCGTAGGCTGGGTCCTCTGAGGAACATCCTGTGTGCTACAGACATTTCTGGCAATGATAACTGCAGGTGAACTGGATGAAAAGTGCGGGTTTCTGGGACCCTAACTATCTATTCAAGCTCATCACTAGCTGAAGAGCTTAACCTGTTGTATTTCATAAACACTGGATTATTTGGTTATTCCTTTCTATTATTACACCAAATGAAAAAGAGCTACTTACTTAAAATCTTTTTGTGGTTTAACTTAGATATTCAAAAATCAGAAAGCGAAAATTAGAAATAGTGAAACAATTTGAGACACGATAGTACATGATGACAAAAAGTCTATCCTCAAAGATTATTGTCTAGCACCACAAATCTACCAGCATTTTTCAGATATATATATCTTTAAGGTGTAGAGTTGTTTAAGAGTTCTCAAGAAAAACATCTAGAAGTAGATCTAAAAAACATTGTATTTACCCCATTAAAATAAGATTGTATCTGTACAACAAGCATTTACCTGTGTAAATCCTGCAACGTATCCAAACAAATATGCAGGAATTTAGATGGGATGAGTGGTTAATAGTCTACTTCATTTTATTTTTAATTTAACTTTTAAGAAAATCTGTGGTGAGGAGTAAGGAATCCTTGATTTATTAACCACGTATTAAAATCTCTTTTACAGTGTGTGTGTGTGTGTGTGTGTGTGTGTGTGTAATGCATAGTACTGAGGAGAACCCAAGGATTTTTCACTGAAATACATACCTAGTCTTCTTTATTTTTTATTTTTAGTTTTTATTTTTAGTTTGAAATAGAGTCTCACTAATTTGCTAAGGGGCACAGGCTGAGCTCTAACTTGAGATCTTCCCACCACAGCTTCCAAGAGTACTGGGATTACAAGTACAGTACTGGGATTATTCCAGTTTTACATTTATAGATGAAAAAAAGATGAAATCTGCAGAAAGATGATACCAATGATAATCATGCTGATAGCAATAAGATCACAGCAAGAGCTTGGAAAATCTCAGGATGCTGAAGCACTGGATATCTCTGAAAGCCAGTCTTTCTAAAACTGCTTGGTCTCCACCTAAGAGTAGGCGAAGTTAATCTTCTAGAGTTTGAATAAGAGTGCCATAAGCCTAATAACACCAGGCAAAATTGCAGATGAATATGCAGCCATACTCAAAACCAGGGTATTCACATAACTTTGCATGCCAAACAAAGACACTCGACTATAGGATCACAACCTACTGAGAACAAGAGAAAAGAAAAAAAAGAAAAAGGAAAATTTGTCTCTGATAATCAACTCAAGAGCAAAGATGCACTATTACTAACACTTAGGAATTATCCAGTAGTAAAATCTGCTTGTCACCATATATTCCGATCACCCAATGACAAGACTCAGTCACACACACAATCCTCAAGCAGGTTTTTTAGTGCTGTACCCTTAAATCTATTTGGAGATATTCAAGGAAAAGCTTCCAATATGAAACATTTACTAAAATGGACAAAAAGGAAAGAAAATTTAAGGAAGAAATAAACAAAAATGCCAAATTAATGTAAGTGAAATTATAAGCAATTAATGATATTGCAGAGATCATAAAAACTGATTCAATAAAATAATATTAGAAGGATATGAAAAAAAGAATATGTAAGCTACTAACAAAAAGTATCTTTTAGGAAATTAACACTGTATAGCAGACATGTTTTTCAAATTCAGTAAAAGGGGTGGAAAATAACATCAAGCTTAATAGAGTGCTTACCTAACATCTGTGAGACTGAGTTCAATCTCTATTATCTCAAAATTTTTTTAAATTTTTTTCTCAAAAAGACTATTTCACTTCATCTCACATTTCAGTGCATACTCAACGGGCTCCAAAGCAGGGTGGCATAGTAGAGGGCAACAGTTCAAGGCAGCAGAAGACAGCAAAAGCAGCAAGAGCAAAAGGGGGGAACCCTCTTTTCTTCCCCTACATTGTAAGCAGGTTACCACCCCCTAGGGTGGGTGTAGTACTCATACCATCTCAGTGCCCTCCTCTTGCACAGGATGAGGATGTTTACAAAGTGAGGACCCTGGCCCCCTCCTGAGTTGCTTAGTTAAACTTCTAAACTTCTCAAGTTGACACAGTTTATCAACCATTTTACAATCCACCCCTTGTCAACTTGGCAACTAGACACATTTCTTTAAACTGGTCTCCAGATACAAAGAAATGCCTTATTCTTACCATTTCACAACTTGGCTATTATAACACAAGTTTAACAATACTTAAGAACCAAGGTTAAGTCTATCAACATTGTATTACATTAAACCATAACATTCCGCCCCTATCCACCAAGATTCATCCATTTCCCTTTATACAAAAGGCATTTAGTCCATCTGCAAGTGTTGCCAAAATCCTAAGAGTTTCAGCATTGGTGAAAAGTTCAAGTCCCAAGTCTCCTCTGAGATTTAAGGCAAAGTCTTTGTTGCAAACCCCTGTAAAAATGAAAAGTTAGACACATCGAACATTCAATAAAACAAACATTTTCATTCCAAAAATTGCAAACAGGGGAATCTGAAAAAAGGGATCAAAGCAAGTCCAAAACCCAACAGGGCAAACGTTAGGTCCTGTAGTTCCATGTCCAGCATCTGAAGCAATCTGTAGCAAGGTCCCATGGCTTCTCTCTCCTTGCAGCTTTCCTTAGATGATCCACATTCCTGGCTTTTCCAAATTTCTAAGTCTCTACTGTACCTTTGACTGCTCACTGACAGCTTCACATATTGCCCTTTCAGGAGCACGCTTCTGGGCCTTTGAAAGATGTTCACCATTTCCTACAAAAGTAAGCATACTTTTACCATATGATGTAACAGTTGTGTTCTCTGGTACTTGCCTAAATTTCAGCTGTGGTATCTACACAACATCTTGCACATGAAAGTTCATAACAGTTTTCTTCATTGTCCCAGCACTCAAAATTGACCAAGATTTCTTTAAATAAGTGAATGGATAAATTAACTGTGGCATATCCAGACACTGCACTATCAAGCACCGAAAAAGTGATATATCAAGCTATGAAAAGACATAGAAAACCTTACACACATATTACTACCTGAAAGAAACCAATCTGAAAAGGCTACACTCTGTGAGAATTCAATAATATGGTATTTGGGGAAAGGCAAAATTTTGGAGACAATCAAAGGATCAGTGGTTCATATGGATGTGGTGGAGAGGATGAAAGGACAGAATGCAGGAATTTTTTAAGGTCATGAAACTCTTCTATAGGATGTTATAAGAGTGGATACTGGTTATCACATACTTGTCAAAACTCAGAACATGTACAACATCAAGATTAAGGAGTAATGCATACTACGGACTCCAGGTCATAATGATATGAGTCAAGACTGTCATAAATGTGCCACTAGGATGCAAGATTTTGTTCATGGGGGACAGAAGTGGTACTTGGAGGAAAGGGGTACACAGGAAAGCTCTCCCCTACTCGATTTTGTTGTAAACCTAAAATTTCTCTAAAGGATAGTCTATTTTTAAAAAGTACCTGATTTCACAATATATCAAATACCTGCTAGAAGCATAGAAGCATCACATTTAAGTACTAAACATTAGTTTGAGCTGTCATATAGGATAAAAGATTACTCTTTTAAGAGCAGGTTCTAAAATAATAATATATTTGGAATCCCAATCATATTTGGTTTTGAATTTCTCCCTTGTAATGTCCAATGTTAATAACAAATGATCCTTAAACTTTGGAGGCTATAGGTTTTTTTAATGAAAATAATTGTTTTAATGTATTCTTTGGATTAGTTCAAATCCAAAAATTTCATAATTAACTTAAAGAATTTAAACTTGGGATATTGTCAATGGAATTATTTGTTTCAATCATTTCCTAGAAAGTGTGGATCTTAAAGTTTAAGCCAGTGAGATCACTTAAGAGTTCTTAAATTAAAAGCTAACAATGAGTAAATTTGGAGATATTTAGGCACACTCAACACTAGGAAGAAATGTATTTGAATGGTATATTAGTTGAGATTTTTCTATTTCAAATGACAAGATTTTGACTGGAAACAGCTTAAGG
This sequence comes from Chinchilla lanigera, assembly GCF_000276665.1. Classification (NCBI taxonomy): domain Eukaryota; kingdom Metazoa; phylum Chordata; class Mammalia; order Rodentia; family Chinchillidae; genus Chinchilla; species Chinchilla lanigera. The sequence goes on from NW_004955409.1 coordinate 33,610,128, forward strand.
AAAATAAAAAGAGGATTTATACAAGTTGGTGGGAGTCAGAGGAATGGATCCAGATACATGAGGTCTTCCTCTTCCTCACGTCCCCACTTTCTTTCTCCTGCTCTGCCTCTCTCTGTCTCCCTGTCTCTCTGTTTCTGTCTCTCTCTCCCTCCCTCTCTCTCTCTCTCTCTCTCTCTCTCTCTCTGTCTCTCTCTCTCTCTCTCTTCTTTTACTATCCCATTAATTGCTTATCTTTTTGTTTTTATTTTTTGTTTTCCTTTTGAAGATGTGATTCTTGCAAGTAACTAGAGGTGAGCATGATCTGCAGCTGACTCCAGATTCTCAAGCTCTAGATTGGACTACTGGAGGAAGCAGAGAATGTTTACTTCCCAGGTTTCTCTACACACAATCCAAAGAAGTATTCTGATTAGGTCAGCACATATCATGTGCGCCTTTCCAGGTGAGAATTAGCTGCGGCTCCCTCATAAACTCATTTAGCATGGAGAAAGGAATTTCTTTCCTATTGGAGAGCAAATGTGGTGGGGGGAGAAGAAGAAATTGAGGCGATGAACACTTTGATTAATGTATTTAACTTGATTAGTTTTGAATAATGTATTTAATAGAAAATGAAATGTTTTTAAAACAAAAGTCCTGGATGCAGAATGAAGCTGACTGATAGAGTGCTTGCCAATATCCTGGATTCAATCCCCAGCTCCACAAACAAACAAAATTGTTTTTCATATTTCATACAGACATCATTTCTTAAAATAACTGGGAATCTGATAATAAAGATATAGAGTAGGCCCATGAGATGATTCTGGGTAAATACTTCAGTAAATATTTTCTTGGAAATTAAAGGTAACCATTATGTTTTTGTATTATTAGTCCTACTACACTGTCAAGAAGAGCTTTGACACTGATTTTTATAACAAGTAACCATGGGTTAGATTTCAGAGTGTTAATTGTAAATTATTTTATAAATGTTTTCCATGTAAATAAAACACAACACTTTCTTTTTTCATTTCTAAGATGAAATTTAAAGTGTAATGTTACACTACTACTATCAACTTCATGGATACTATTTTCTCTCCATAATTAGTTGTCTTGGAGGTGTGAAAATTTGCACAAATTAATCAACATTCTTTATCACTTGTGTTGACAATTCCAAATTTAGCACTATGGCACATTCTTGGAGTTTAACCAAACTCTCCAGTTCTTTCGAGTGGCCTTTTTCGAATTGTGTTCCCTGGAGTCCTTTCTTTTATAGAATTATTGATTGCATCAGGCTTCTCCTGATTGTGTCTGTTCTGTTAAATTAGGTTCCACTCAACATGGCAGGAGCAGTTATAAGGTAAAATTAACCCCAGAGTCAATGGTTTCCCAAAGATTCGAAGGGCAGTGCTCCTAATAAATGTCTCCTGAATCCTAGTTCATGGCCTAAGAAAGCAAACTTGTACACCTTACTTCCCTTCAGTTCTCTGCATTTCCTCAGTAACAGGTAAATGCAGTTTGCCTTATAGCATCTCAGGCTCCAACTATACCACACTGAGCCCAGCTCACAGATATTCACCAATTCTTTTACCTCAATTCTAATTTTTCTGAAACAAATTAATCATTGACTTACTTACATTATGATCTGGGGTAGTTAATAGTTTGATGATAGAGGGACATGGGAGTTTTTAGAAAATAATGCTTTGCATTGTGCCCAGTATTCTTCAATGTTTTTACTGGCATTGGAGTAAGAAACATGTAATAGTCATTGTAAATAGCTAGGAAGCCCACACCGAGAGACTGACAACACAACTTAGCCATTCATAAGTTGAATTCAGTTCAAGAACTCTTGGGTCTGGGTTTATAAATAATATCTATGGCAGGATAGTTCTAATATGGGCTTTGTTTTTATGGAATCTCTTGATCTTTCTCTCCTAAGCCTCCAGAGGCTTAATTCATTTTTGCAGACCTGATTGCTACTGCTTCACGTATTCTGTCTTCATCTGTGCCCCATTCCACATTTTTCATTACCTGGATGTAATTCCTAGTTCTAGCCTGTGTGTATATTTCTATGTTTTGCCTTGCTTTCGCTATTACCCAGAGTTCAACCTAAAAATTTTCCTTAAATTATTGTGCATCTGTTTGTTAAGCACATTTGAGTCTCTGGCTTCATTCTTTTATACAGTACCAGTTCTGGTGGCTCTTGATCAAAAACGTAGATAGCACTGAAATTTGTTTGCCTCTAAACTGTGTTTGCCTCTTTCGAGTGTACAATAGCTAATGGCAAAAGGCAGAGTATGCAGAAGAAAATATTCTTCAATTAACAATTCTTTGTAGGGGTGTACAAGTGATATAATAAACATAGTTAAACAATCAAAAATTAGTTACATAGAAAAGCTGATTATACCTAAAAATTCAGTTTGTTGATTATGAAGATATTTCTATTTCTTTTTAATTTTTCTAGTAGTTACATTTTCATGATTTTACTAAATAAAATATTAATATTCCTTAAACTCTTGCTTAACATCAGATTTAGACTTGTGAATATCAGTGACTTGAACACTGTCAGTTCAAACACAACACTCCTTGGAGAAATACTTAAAACGTAGATAATTCCAAAACATTCAAATACTTTGTCATTCTAAAACTTAGATTTTTATAGAGGTAGTAAGAAGAAAAATTTTTGTCCACATTTTTTCAAAAGTGTATTGTGAGGGTGGGTTCATTTATTGATGTCAGCAGCTAAGATATTTCCTTGAAAATATCTGGCTTTATTTTTAGATAATTCACACACTACATTGTCCAGTCACTCAACTTTTTCATTATATGTGTTACTGTTTCTTTATGTTATTATATGAAGTCCTTGCTTCAGTGACTGTTTAAAATTCAGTGGAATAATCCCTCAAATTCAGCCTTTGCCATTCTAGTATTTTACTGCACCAACAGGAATACACAGTGTTGTAATAAAAAATGGGGATATCATTTCTACTTAGGTTTAATCTTATATCTGAGATCAATTCTTATATCTTAAATCAGTTCTTTCTTATAGTTTAAGCTATTTGAGTATGGCTGCTTTGTTAGGCAGGATTTTTTTCCAGGCTCCCTTTTTCAGTTGCTTTCCAAAGGTGCAAAAATAATCCTGTCACAACAGAGAAGAAGAGCTTATAAAGATGCTTTAAAAACCTTATCACCAGGAAACAGTGCACATTGTATTGTATAATACAGTGTCTTAAAATACTTCTGCTTACCTCCTCATTGATGCTGCTACAATATTTACATAACACTGCTAACTAATTCTTCATTATGTAGGTTATTTATCCTTTCTCTTAGAGACTGTCTTCCCTGCACATTAAATATTGTTGAATTGAGGCATTGTTTTTATTTCTACCTACTGTTCAACTATAGCGAATCTTATCTAGGTTCTGGGGCTGCATCAGCGGGAGAAGATTCATGTTTACTAGTCCTCGGGGTAAGAAATGGAGAGTAGGAGGAGACGTGTGGCAGGACAGAGTCTTGGCTAGCCATCAAGGCAACTTGTCTATGTCTTTAGGATTATTTCAGAACCAGGAAAAAATAAAAAGGAAAAAATAAAATAAAGGAGCTGTTTTGGTTCAGGGAAATAGTTGTCCTGGGAGCAAAAAGTAAAACTGGAAACTAATATTTTAGAAAATACTTCAGCAGAAAGACATTTTTAGTGCAAGATATTTCAAAGGCAAGGGAAAATTATTTGAAGCATTAAATATTTTTAAGACTTTCTAATGTTGAATACATTTATAAGCCCTAGGCTAGATGTTTTTGTTAATATTTCATGTTGAAGAGTTGACTTAAATCAGACCAAAATGATGTTTTCATGTGACTAGGGAGCAGACCCTGGCAAGCAAACATGTAGCACGCTTTCTACCTACTTTCAACTTCAAGGTCAGTCCAGATGGACAGGGTCTCTCAGTTCCCTGTTTAACACTTGAACATGCCATGAAGCCTGGTTTCCAATTAATCTTCTTACATGTGTCCAGCATTATAACCCAGAGCCTTGGGCCCAGGTCGCTCAGCTTCCAACACAATTGACCACACAGATAAGTCACCTCATCAAATGGAAACCAAATGTCCTGGCAAAAACCCACACCCTAGTCTCCTGGAGTTTAAACACCCATACACACTGCTTCTCTAACATATTCTTCTTTAAGCAGCTTGGGAAATAAAATGTAGAGGTCACTTCCAACCTAGATGCTTTTTCGTACGATTTTTACCAATTTCCCAAGATGCCCCAAAAGTACATTATTTAAAGTTATAGAGTTGCCAAACTGTCTTAAATTTGCTAGAAAGAAAAAAAAAAATCCTGGTCAATGCTTGTTTTTCTCAGATGAAACAAAGAGCATCTAAAATTTTAGAGGTTCTATAAACCTATATATTTTTCTTTATGTAGTAAACCTGGCTGTGTATATATAAAGCAGCCATACACTTTTTTCCTCAGCAAGTAAAACAATAAAGTCCAGATGCTTTTGTCAGAGCAATGCAGTAATTCTTTCAAACCTAAACTCACTATTATTTAATGTGCAAATTATATCTCTTATTGTATTTACATAGCTAAACAGTAAAATTATGTGATAACTAATTTTGAATATATCCTGCTAGAATATAAAAACCCTTTCCTATCTCTTATAAAAAATAAACAAACATTTATTGACTAGCTCAGAGAACAGTGAACCTGAATTATGGGATTTTTGCAAAGCTGCTCCTCATGACACGAGTTGAATTTTATCATGCTCTTATATTGAGGAGAAAAATATCTTCAGAGCGCAGATGACTTCCCAAGGTCATTCAACTCGTAAATGAGTTCACACGCCATCCTAACTCCAGTCCCAGTGTTATTTCCACTACTTGATGCAACAACTCTTCATTTGAAAATTTAATCATAAAGAATACTACATCATTAATCTACAAATATGTTTTCGTTCTACCCTGTAAAATTTGCTGAATACAAAATGCTGTACTGTGTAAAACGGCATGACCTTGGGCAGGGCTAGGTAAAGTTTGATCTGTTGGAATAGATATGATTAAAAACCTAAATCAAAATATAAGACTAAGAATGTAAGAAAGCAAAGGAGCATTTTGAAGCTCATGGTTAATTCTGTTTTCCACAAGAATATTTTCAGATGATTTATAGCGGATATTTTTTCAAATTACTTATTATAAGAAAAACACTTGATACATGGTAACTGTACATAAGCATATTTTAAACCATTTTGAGAGGATGAACATGATTTAAAACTCTTTATACTAATTTCTGGCTGATGTAGAGGACTTACAACAGATGCATTAAGGAGATTTAATGAACTTCACAAGGATAAAACTTACAAATTTCTTTAATGCTGAATTTTAACTCATACAACAGAAGTTTAAGAGGATATTAATGAGATTTGAAAAATATAAGTGGAGTTAATGTGTTTAGGATTTAATTTTTTATATCTATGAAAAAGAATATGTTGTCTCATATGAAATTTAGGTATACTGTAGATAAGAAGTCATTTTTATGACCCTATAAATAGCAGCACATATTACACTAAGTGTTTTTAGTACATGTTAAATAATAATGTTGACTTAGTTCTATAATTTACATGTAATATATGAGATTAACTTCTGGAACAGACAATGGAAGACCATAACGCTACTCAACAATGGAATGTAACTGAATGAATATTTCTCTGTTAAAAACAAAATAAATGACAGCTCATTTTTCAGGGTTGCAGCCATTAAATGTACAATATATTCATCTCTGGAGCTTTATATTTTATGTGATTTAAATTGCAATATAAGTAAAATATATTTTATTCTTCTGTTTCTCAGTGAGCATTTGTTGGTATTTTTGTCTGTGTTAAACAGTTTATTATTATTTACAAAGAAAAATGAAAGTAGGAAGAAAAAAGAGGGAGGTGAAAAGCAAACTATCGGAAGATTTTTTTAAAGTTAACCATTTTCTATATCAATTGCTGTAATTAGGAAATAGATTACTTAATCATCTCCCCATTTATTTTTCCCATTATCCTAATTTCCTTCTTGGCTATCTAAGCTAATACAAGCTTCATTTCTACTAAATACATTACTTCCCCACCTATTTTTAGGTTTAAAATCCTCTTCAACATTTTTATATGCTAGAAACTTGGGTAAGATAGAGCCTATATCCCTCCATAATCCAATAAAAATAGTTTATATGTGTATGAAGTGCTTTACACTTCTTAATATTCTTACCAATACATGAGCTCACTTGATTCTCCAAGTCCAGAAAAATGTTTGGAAAGTTTATGTGACTTAGTAAAAGTGCTGTTCACTTCAGCACAGTCTTGACTCTGGGACTCAGTCTTCTGGAAGAAAAGTATGCTGAAATTAACAAATGTTTTGATATCTAGAAAAAAATTAACAGGCTAAGTCTGTGGAAGCTATGAGACAATAAAATAGAAGCAAATATGCAAATACTCTTGAATTATGAAATATCTCAAAGACTAACTACTAGTTTCCATAAAACAAATTCTTGCAGGAGTTTAAAGACTGCTCTGCTCTAATGGGCAATCTCAATTTTCTGAGCCTTAGCTTCTTACATGTATAATAGAAACAATTCTTGATAAACCTAAATCCTCCCCTGTGCACCTTCATTTTCATCAGCCTCCCAGATACTAAAGGGCAATAGAGAATTCTATGTATTTTTAAATTTTATTACCATCAAATAAATAATATGTCTTTAGAACTTCATAATTCTATTCTATTGAATAATTAAGTATACTTCCATTTTATAACTATAAACAAATACTGCATTGTTGAAAAAATTAACATAAAATGTGCAAAACCAGTAAATATTTAAGCTTTGAATTCTCAAAATACCAAAAGATGCCTCTGATTATTTCTAAAGGGAATATGATTTGTCTTCTTTCTGAATAAAGAAAAACAAGAATGAAGAGATGTTAAGTAATACATTTTCGTATTATAATTACAGATTTTCATGAAGAAGATATCTCTGTGTCTCTGTCTATCTCTATCTCTTTCCATCTGTCTCTCTCCCTACTTATTTTTATAGGAACCCAGAAGTACAGAATGAAGATGATGATAATTCATACTTCATAGCTATAATTATCAATGAACCATGAATGAGAAAAAGGTGGTTGAACATAATTATAAGAGAGAAGAGGCACAAGAGAGAAAAAAAAAGTGTATAATGAACAAGTATTTAAGTGGATAAGATTCACAAGAATGATTTTCAAAAGGGCAACAACCAAAATCCTGTGATGCTTGCCAAAAATACTAATAAGAAAAATAGGATTTGAGTTATACTCACAGAAAATAAACATGTTTCTTCAGAGTAACATTTTCAAAACATATGGCAAAGAAAATTTCATACCACCCAAATATTACTTTACTTCCATCTTCTCTGTCAAAGCTAGCAAAAATAATGTTGGTAAGAGGAAATTGAAGTCCAAGAAATGTGAGATTGTAAAGAAAGCAATTCTTTCCCTAAATGACCTTATATTTTTTGTCCCAGATGAATTTTACCTCAGGTTACAGGAGGAACTTTCAAGTAACATATGTCTGTAGCATTGAGCTATTTATGGAGAAATTGTGAATAATCAAAAAGATAAAATTTTTGAAGGAAAAATGTTATATTTTTAAATTAAAAGTTAAACTTATTCAATAATATACTGGAGAGTTTAATTCAATAAGAAGTTTTATAAATTATTAAAGTATGGCTCATGAACAATTGGAAACAAATTATCAGTGGAAATTTATGTGTGTTTACTAAAAACATAATACATCTCTTATTTCATTCCATTTTTATGAACTTAGTTCAGTTTTGAGTAACATGATTTCTAGTCATATATTTTAGGGAAATCACTGAATATATTATTTGTTGATATATTTGTGAAAAATAAAAATATTTAAATTATGCTATAAGTTGCAAATGGTCTGAATAGTTGATCTAAAAATACTTGTATTAGTCATTTTTCTGCTGCTGGAGGAAAAGACCTGACGTGTACAATTTCAAGGAGAAACAGTTTCCTTTGGCTCACAGTTTCAAAGGGTTTAGTCCATGGTCGATTGGCAGCAAGGCAGAAACAGCCCAGCAAAAAGGCACGGCAGCGGAAAGCTGCTCACCTCATTGCAGGAGGAAACAGAAAGGGCATGACAAAACCAGAGAGAGGAAGGACCTGGAGACAGGGTATGCTTATCAGAGGCAGGCAGTCACTGACCTACTTCCTCCAACTGTGCCTCACCTCCAAACAGCACATTCAGCTATACATTCATGAATGGATTGGTCCACTGGAAATTTAGTGCGTCCATGATCTAACTGTAGACACATGAGCCTTGTGAGGGACATTTTTGATGCAAACCATAACAATATTCTAAGTTATAATCTGCAAGTGTGTTTTTTAATAGCATAGGCTTTTTGTCCTTGACTCTTCTGATGAAATTTGTTCAAGAAAAATATTGCAACAGATATGATTGGCCTGGGTTGGAGGAGGGTGAGTGGCAGTCATGAGAGTGTACCTCAACTAAACACAGAGGGTGCAGTTGACCACGGGTTCAGCTGTTGCACTGAAATCCATCTGCATGTCTGTAGTTAGGCCACACTTTCCAGGGCTGCTCCAGTCAATAACTCCTCTTGGCAGAAATTCTGAGTAGGCCTGTTGCTGGGAGATGCAGTTCTTCTCTGACAATTGACTTTAGCTCAAGGGCTCTCTGATGGCCTTGCTGAAACTTTCTTCTAATTCTGTAAAGGCAGTGTTAATCTTTAATCAAATATGTACCAAACCTACTCGGTCTGGTACCTAGACCATGCATGTGGACCACTAGATTCCAGGTCTTGTTGGCTGCAAGGGAAATCAAGATTGGTGCTCCAGATTCTGTGTTTGAGAACTTGGTGTAATTCCAAGCTTGTTTCAGTTAGATATGAAAGTAATAATTTAACTTCCTTACAAATGAAAGGTACCTGTAGGCTCAAATGTGAAAGACAAAGTTAGTGATAAGAGGGAGCGTTGAACTTGTTGGAAGGAATGTTAATCTAAATGTAGTACATATATCTCCAAAGAACAACAAATTATACGTAAAACAGAGCAGAAACAGCATAAACATATTTAAGTACACTGCTGTCAAGAAAGCACAGGGATATCCATGACATATACACTAAATAAACAAGCCTTCCTTTCCTTTTCCACGAAATTTCAAAGTTCCCTTCCTTTCTGCTACTCTGGGCTAGATGAAAGATGTCGTCTGCCATGGACTGCCCTTCTTTGCATGAATTACTGTGGATCACCACCTGGCCCATAGAGGTATTTAACTTACTTTTTAAATCAACTTGGTTGAGCTTTAATCTCCATTACTTACATCTTTAGGAGAGACTAAAAGGTGGTCTATCTTCTCATTCACCTCCATCTCTACTGAGCCTGATCTATCAGCTTGGCAGGTATTTAGGCACAGTCCTGAATATTAATTGAGCTTTCAGTCTGGAATTCAGAAAACTTAATGAAAGAGACACTCATTCAAGAACTGCTTGGTAGGTATTTCAGGATATATTATGTTCAAACTTAGAGAAACTATGTTGATGTGTATAAATTTAAGAATGCTCTGTATTCAAACAACAACTGAAGAATCAAATTAGGTTCATTTAGAGAGGCACAATAGATGGAAAAATCTGAAGACTGAAACTTAATCTCAGGAAATGCCAGGGTGGCCTGGGATGAGGATCTGCTTGGGCTTTTATATAGTTTAGCTCTTAGATCTTTCTCTGGGTCTCTGCTAGGGCCCCTGGTTCTTCATTTCCTTCACATTGTCCAGTGGATTTCCACACACTCGCCCTATTTCCATTAATTGCCATTCCAGATCCAGGGGCTCTTTCTTGCTCTTTCTTTCTTTCTTTCTTTCTTTCTTTCTTTCTTTCTTTCTTTCTTTCTTTCTTTCTTTCTATCTCTCCTTCTTTTTCTATTAGAAGGAAATATATATGTCATCTTTTCTCATCAGACTTTTCCCGGTAGCTGCTTTAATAAGCCACAAACACACAGAGAAATGCATACAACTGTACAAAAATAAAAATCTGTCTAAATAACATCAAAAAGAAAGAGAAAAAAGCCAAGAAGCTCTAGCTATTAAATAATGTTTTTAAATCTCTGATAAAATGGATAACAGATGTCTTATTATCTTCATTTAGTCCTACATTTTCATTTCCTCAAAATAAGGCCCATTACACTTTACTTTTCACCACTTTTATTTTCTTAACCTCTTGTTCATAAATACAATTTGAAAAGTCCTCTTATCAGCCAGCATAGTATTTCTCAAACTATTGTGTCTACAACCCACAATAAGAAACACATTTTATATCATTACCCATAAACACATAGCTGTAAAAGCATGTGTGAGTTTTAAGTAAGGACTGATCCTTACTGCAACAAATAATTTTTTTTCTATTCTACTTCTCAATTTTTTCACTTTATTATTGGTTACTGCAATATATTGAGTTTTATAAACAATAGAAATGTATTTTTCACATTATGGGAGATTAGGTAATCTAAAATCATGATGCCAGCAGATTCCATCTGGTGAGATTTGGATTCTGATCCATAGATGGCAATTTCACACTATATCCTCACATGGTGGAAGGAGCAACGCAGCTCTTGTGTTCATTCTATAAGGACACTAATCCCATGAGTAAGCTCTGTGATGCTTAGAGCATCACAGTGGTGGTTAGCTTGCAACATACGAATGCTGTTGTACCATCCCATCAAAAAGTCCAAATGCGTATAATCCGTATTTATTATTTCTCTTTAATGTTGGTTTGTCCTTAGCACTTACAACTCTGTATATCTATATATTTAGGTATTTATCTTAGTGTCTATCTCCTTGCTGGATTATAAACTCTTCTAGGACAGGAGAAAAGAAAAAGAGTGAGTTTTCTGGCTTTTGATCTTTGTTTTTTGACAAAAACTTGCAAGCAGAAGAGCAGCAGCTCTGATTATCACAGAAGTGTGTTTAAGTTACGTGTGGTTGGTTTATAGCACTACACCTATATAAGACAGGATAGAAAACAACTTTCATGTATGAACAGAAACTTATGGTCGAGAACATAAACTTCTAGTTTTCTCTTAAAACCTGTGAAGACAATTTAAGATTGTAAGAAGGAAAAAGGCATGATCAGAACAGCCTTTTACAAAGTATATTGAGAAAAGTATAACATATTGAGAATTGGTGAGACAAACTAATACTAGGAATTCCTCTTGTCATTCTCTCTACCTTCTGAAAAATTGGCTAAGGCCCTCTCCAGGTCAAGTAATCTGACTGGTCAAGCCCTCAATAAATCTTGGGTAGTTCAGGAAGACCCATGACTCGGTTTTAGCCCCAAGGAGTATGCACTTGCCCTCTACAGTCTGTGTAGAAGGAAGAGGAAGCTGGGATTGAGATATATTTTTTCTATTTATTTTAATTATTAAAATTATAGCAATCAAATAAGGAAAAACTTCTTTTCATCTTCTAACTCTCAGAAGACAAAGCAAAAATAATACATTTTCTATAAGATTGCAGTAAGATTCCTTTCTACAAAGACTCTGAAAGGAGAGAAAACATAGTAAAACCTTCCTACTTTCTGAAATTGGAAATTGTATAACAACTTCAGATATTTTGAAATTTCTCATTTTTAGATCATAGCTATTTAACAGAAATACAGTGTAAGACATAAATGCAAAGTTCAAAATTTTCTATATGTACATTTAGAAAACAAACTAGTAAAGTTAACAATATATTCATACACCATAACATATGTATGTAAAGTACCATTTCAATATGCAATTAACATAAATAATTATTAAATGAGATAGTTTGTATTCCTTTAATAACAAATCTTAGAAATCTAGTACACATTTTACAGTTGTAGCCGATATCAGGCACATACCAAGCGCTCAACACCCTCATAGGCTTTTGTTACCATATCAAGTAGATCAGCTCTGGATAATTTTTGAGAGAAAGCATTGATCAAACAGGGGCATAGATGAAAAGTTTATTGCATATTTACTTCCAGCCACACTGCACTGGTAATTATTTAATTATTTAGAATTTAGTTCTCATGTGAGGTAGCTCAGAGCAATCCTCATTTTACAGATAAAAACAGTGCCAGTCAGAGGTCTAAAACACTTGTCAAAAGTCATCCAGCTAATAAGTTTATCGAGCCCCAAGGTAAACTCAAAGCAGATGTCTTTACTGAATTTTTCATTATTAATAAATGCCTCAGCCATAATATATTACCAACTGCTTAGATTTTTAGCTATTAAAGTAGAGGAAATGTAAATATGTTCATTTTCTTTACTATTTTGAAGAAGATAGACAGACTTCTATAAATTTCTGTACCTTTGGATCCAATGCTTTTTAAGTTCCACGACATTTTTCACATAGATTATAAATTATGGATCTCTAAAATAGTATCTGTAGCTAGTGCTTATCAATTTCTGTCATTTATCAAATCAGCCTTTTTACAAACTGTGAATTCCCTTGTCTTGGTTGTGAAGGGCATGTAAATATGACAGTGTCAGTGTTTGACGTGATTGAAGAAAATATATTGTTCTTTGCTGTGCAAGAAAAACATTAATCCCACAACATGTACACCTATATTTACAAGCCATTACAAATTGACACTCTGCATATTTTGGTCACAGATAATTTTGACACAGTTAAAAATGAAATTGGCTATCCAGCATTAGAAAGAGAAGAAACTATGCACTTATTTTGTTGTTTGAATTTGATGTATACTATTAATTATAGACTTTCCTTTTGATAACTCACAACTGAGAAAAAAGCAGATTTTAAGACTTTATATATACTGTACACTTTAATCAAAAGACAAGAAAATAATTTCTTTCAAAACTAAAAAAAAAATAGGAGATTCCAGATGCTATTTTTGTGGAATAGATTATAGCAAAGAAGCTATTTTTGAAGTAGAGTGAGGTGATCCTGCAATAACATAGTGACAAACGTATCATAACACAGATGAAAATAATTTCAGAAATATAATCTATTAAATAATCAAAATGTTTGCAGCTTTTCTCATCTATGATTTCAGCAGAAGAAAGTGCAGTATATCAAGTTATATAAGAAATTAAAATGAATGAAAACAAAAGCAAATAATCTTTACTGTTGATAACTAGCACAAGGACGAATGAAGAAGTCATGTCAGAAGTCAGTCTTGCTGATAGATGCAAAGTTCCCATTTTCTTGAAAAGAATGCAGATTTTCTTTAATTTTTCTTTCTTTTATCATTTCTAAGAACCTGATCATTTAAATATGTCCACTGTATCACAAAAGGTTTTTGTAAACAGTATGGCTCATTGATAAGAATTTAAGGCTTTGTCTGAAGACGGATTTGAGATGGGTTTGGATCATAGATATTTGTATTGAACAACAGACAGTACAGAATTTGACCTACCTAAATGACTGATTTATAGAAAATCTGTGATTCTCAAGTAAAATCTTAAAACGAACTCAAGGAAAAGAAATAAGCAAACTTTATAGGCTTCAGTTTAAAATAGTTGCCTTTAATAGAAACAATTCAGTGAGAACAGTGATAGTGTTTCTATACCATTTTAAAATTATCATTATGAGTGAATCATAGGGCTGGGGGTTTAGCTCAGCGGCAAAGTGCCTGCCTGGCAAGTGCAAGGTCGTGAGTTCGGTTCCTGGTACCGGAGAAAAACCAAAAAAAAAAAAAAATGAGTGAATCATAATAGCTTCAAACTCAATATTCTATAATTTCTATATTGTATTTTGGTTGACATTTGTTGAAAAATCTTGATTCATGTATAGAATTAGTTTCTAAATATAACAGTGCTGAATGACATGCCTTGAGATTTCACAACACACTTTAAGTGATCCATCCACAAGCATGAAAAAGGATTCAAAGAAAATTATTATTTCAAAGTTGAATTCTTGTAAGTTCATGTGATAGTGGACAACAGCACAAGTTTTGATCTCTAGAAGATCTGGGACCAGAGTTTTGTCTCCTACATTTAACTGCTATTTGACCTTGACCACTATAAACCTTTCTTTTGAGATGTAAATTAGAAATTTGAACCTTATCAATCTCATTGAATGTTAAGTGAGATGATGTTTACTAATGGACCCGCTTAAGGTTTGTTATATAAATGGACTGCTATTTATTTTGAAAGGGCTATTAAATGGGCTCTTAAATCTAAATCTTTATATACAAATGTTCAGTCGCATTAAAGTTTTGTATAGCTTATGCTGACTTTCTTAAACTTTCCTCGGAAATTTTAAAACAAATTTCTTGTTTCTTTTTGTGTCAAATGATGGTTTGCAAAGTAATAAATGCCTTTATGTTCACAAACAGGATAGAAATAAACAAGCCAGGAAAGGTGGTTCATGTTTGTAATCTCAACACTCCGGGAGGCTGAGGACAAAAGCATGACAAGTTCAAGCCAAATGTGGTAACTTAGGAAGACCGTATATCAAAATAAAAAATAAAACAGAAAGATAATTTAGCTCAGGGAAAATGGCTTGGGTCCAATCTCCAGTACCAAAAATCAATCAATCAATCAATCAGTCCATCACAAGCAAATGGAAAATGTTAAAATATTTTTTCACATCCAATTAAATTGCAGATTGCATATGTCAGCCTACAAACTAATTGCCAAGTAACTTGTATGCACATTCTTATATTCTTCTCTTAACTTTATTTTCAGACAATATACTAATTATATTTTCATAGCTGTCTGCTAATCTAATCTAATTGTAACAATAAAATAGAATGTCACTTAATAAGTGCATTTTCAGCATCAGATTCAAATTGTGTGTGCATAAATTTTTGATAGCATTATGCCGTTTCATTTATTCTGAATGAATTTGAACAGCTTATTTTTATGCACATTATGTTTTGTTTCCTGATGTAACTTGGCAGAAATTGTAGAACTCTTTTCAAAATTTCACTGCATAAACACATTGAGATTTGAATAATTTTTATTGTTATAAAAATGATCCCACAAAAATAACTTGTCTTTAACTTTCCTGTCATATTTTCATGTCTTTAAATTTCTAGTGATTGGGGGGAATAATTTCCAACATATTTTTTCTGCTGTGTTGTTACTGCAGATGACATCAATTGAATAACCTTAATAATACAATACAGCATGTTATTTTAGCTTACATCAATCTCATCAGTAGATTCTTTCAAGATTTTATTTTATATCAATAAATTTAGCTTTAAAAGTAATTTTAACATTTGAAAAAATGTTATAGATATATGAAATTTATATAAAAATATAAAACTTGCAATGACAATATTCAAAAAGTCATTGAAAAATCTGAAATCTGAAATAAGTACTAAGTTTTATATTTTGGATTCATGTGCATGAGTCAATATTTTCCAGAGAAACAAATATACATATATAAATATATACATACAGATTTATTATAAATAATTGCCTCGACAATTAGACTGCCAATTCTCAAGATATGTATGATGAGTCAGCAAACTGGAGATCCAGGAGAGCCAGTGCTGTAGTTCTAATGTAAAGTACAGCAGGCTTGAAATCCAGGAAGAGTTAAGTTTCAGTTCAAGTAAGACCTTCAAATTATTAAATGAGTTCCACCCACATTAAAGAGGACAATCTGCTTTATTCTGCATAACAATTTAATTGCTAATTATATCAAGAATATCCTTACAGAAATACTCAGAATAATTTTTGACCAAATATCTGGACACCTCATGGTTCAATTGAGTTAACATATAAAATTAACCATTACACCATGTTATACATGAAATTTGTTACACCATTATACATAGTCTTCAACAAAACATTGCCATGTGACTCTAGCCTGCATCAGAAGATATACCAGGGTGACCTAGCATTGACTTGATCACAAAATCACATGCCCAAGCTATAATAGTATTCTCCAGTCATATCAATATTTATAATTTATTATAAATATATTATATAATTATTTAATATAATATATAACATCCTTGTTATATAATTATTTCATAATACTGTAATTATTGTTTATAATAATTATATTAATAATTATATTGTAATTCTTGGTTAGTGAGGATCTGAATATCTTTGATAACACCACACCATGAAATTACATAAAAATGTCTTAATAACAGTTATAAATGTATGCATGGATACTATAAGCTAAGTTTTTTTATATGCTCGAGAACAAGTTAAACTAACAGTATACTTAGTTGATGGTCTCTGATCTTTTAAACTTGGCTTATGGCATCCTGATATTTTGTGTTTATTTTACTTTAAATTTGTTTTTTATTAAATTTTTACTACCACTTTGGAGAATTCAAGCTATAATATAACAACCATTGATAATTTCCTGCCATTTTTGTCTGTAACTCACTATTATTTGTCTATTTGTTTTCCTGAGAAACTATCTTGAAGATTCCAATAGGTAAAAAAACAACCATTGATAATGTCCTACCACTTTGTCTGTAATTCGGTGAATCCTCCTATTGCTATGTTGTCCTTCTTTTACTCTTTAAAAAAAAAAAATTTAAAAAAATTAAATTTTTACTAAACTTTGCTTATGAAGTCTTATCTATACTAATCCCTAGCAGTTATTCTTTGTTTGTATTTATGGGATATAAATCACTACATGAGAAAGTATCACTTTAACAGTCCTCCATTTACTGTGAAATATTTATGAACCTATCTCAAAAAAGAAGAATCTGCCACACAATAATGAGAAACAAGAAAGATATACATTCTAGTACATATCTCTTGAGATATAGTATCTCTTGAGTCTAAGTGTTCCCCCAAAAGCCACATGCACTCATGGGTGTACTTTGGGAGGTGGCTGGATCATGAATGTGACACTGAGATTGCAGATGTGTGGAACTGTATTCTTCTGCTGATTGGTTTAGCATAGTTCTGAGTGGTTGAATGGATTTACTGAAGACAAAAGCCCCACACTGTGTTTAGGTGAGATCAACCAATAGACTTACAGCTTGGACAGAATAAAAGGGAAAGGAAAGTTCACTGCTTCCTGCTTCTGGTTTGCCCTGCCATGGATTGTTTCCCCTCTGCCATGTTCCTCTTCCTCAAAGCCAGCTGACTTTATACTGAAACTTTTACAAAGAGTGACATACAATAAACCTTTCCTCCTTTAACTTGTGGGTATTGGGGCATTTTGTCTTAGCAACATAAAAGTAACTAAGACATCTAAACTCCAGTTGGGATTTGTACAGTCCTCCAATGACATCTTGGGAATAGAATAAGAATAAGAATAAGGATAAGAATAAAAGAAGAATCAGTACCTGTTTATAGAGTGTTCATTTCTATTTCCCATGTTTCTTCACATTTTGTAAATGTACTCAGTAAAATTGTGCCAATTGTATTTTCATGCAGCAGCTGTCTCTGCTGCCATTAACTTTCTGGCTGCATACTCTACCTTGGCAAGTTAATTGCCTCAGGATATATATGGATTTTGTAATTTCAGTATCCTTCAAACCTATATCAACAGGAGTTTTTTGAACCTCCCATCTATAAACTCACAACTTATTTTATTTATAAACAAATAAATTTGACCTCTAGACTCAGAACATGAGTTCTTAACCCTGGAACCTTGTATAAATATGTACACAAGTTTTATATATATGTGTATGTTTGCTCATTTACCTGGTCAGTCTACCTTTCATCTGAGTTTTGATAGCATTGTTCATTCCAAATAGAGAAATCCACTGATACATTAGTAGGAACCAGGTTTTGCCAATTGCCTTTTCTGTTAGGGTTTTCACATACTGTGTATCTAAAGGGGAGAGTTCTTAAAATCAGTTGGCTCATGTGGTTGTGAATGCTTACCAGTTCAAATTTCAAAAGGAAAGCCAGCAAGCCAAGAATTCTAGGAAACCTAAGGTTGCAGTTTTGATCCAAAAGGCAGTCTAGAGGTAGAATTCCTTGCTCTTCAGGGAACCTTAGTCTTTCATGTTCAGGCCTTCTGTTGCTTGAGTGGCCCATTCACACTGTACTGGGAAATCTGCTTTATTCAAAGTCTACTGATTTAAAAGTTAATCATATCAAAACATTCTCAGCAACATTTTAGAATGAGGTTTGGCCATGTATTGATGACTATTGCCTAAGGGCACATGTGAAATTAACCATTGCGTTTTTTGTACATGGGGCACTCTCCTTTGGTTCTAGAGTGGGATGATCACCCCCCAAAAATATTTGGAATTCAGTGCTTTCCTCAGGCTCAGAATTGAGAACCACCATCTATTACATCTGGGCCCAAAGCAGAACGGATTTCAAACTGCATCTTCACTGTCTTACAGAAGCTTATCTAAATCTCTTTATCTGTGTTTAAGGTCAGTGTGATATACCCTACAAAATCAATTTTCGAACATTCATGGATTACATCAAATTAAGGATTAGGTAGACAGGGGAAATAAAACCAAACATGAACACACATTAGAAATGAAGCACACAGAGCCAGACATGGAGGTTCACTCATATCATCCCAGCACTTGGGAGGCTGACGCAGGAGGATCAGCCTGGGCTACAAAGTGAGCCTAAGGCCAGCCTAAACTGGATAGCAAGACCCTGTCTCAAAAAGACAGAAAGAAAGAAAAAGAAAGAGAGAGGTAGAGGAAGGAAGGAAGGAAGGAAGGAAGGAAAGAAGGAAGGAAGGAAGGAAGGAAGGAAGAGAGGAAAGAAGAAAGGAAGGAAGTACACAGTAGAATGGAAATGAGTAATAGAAAGAAAAAACATAAAATTTAGAAGTAAATCTTAACCCTCCAAGTTACTAATTGGTTGGCTTCCTAAAATAGGATAAAGCCATAGAATATTCATTTTTTTGTCTTTTTTTTTCCGGTACTGGGAATCGAACTCATGACCTCACGCTTGCCAAGCAGGCACTGTGCCACTGAGCTAAATCCCCAGCCCCAAAGCCATAGAATATTACAGACATAGTTTTCTAAAAGTTTATACTGCCTAAATTTAAATTGGCTAATCACTGTTTAACAATTTTATCTTTAATTTATTGCTCGTTTCCGTGAAACTAATTCTTAGTGTTGAAACAGAGGTTAAGGAGAAGGAGAATTATGGTTGAATTCATTTTTCCTTAAGATAAAAATACTGTCATCAGATATCATCCTCCCACCCTCAAAGGAAAATATCTGCTATACTATCTCTTATAGACAAAGGTACTTATTGTTTAGAGAGATGTGCTGTCTGAGAGTTTTTTAGAAGAATCATAGACTTGTTTATAGTTGGGAAGGGCCTCAACATTTATGAAGCTCAAAAATCTCGTCACTGATGAGATGAAATTATGAAGACCCTAAGCAGATTCAGAGCTTTCCCAAAGTCACTCAGCTGTAAGAGCTACTTTGACCCTTTTGCATAATTTTCACACATCTCTGTGGTTCTCTCTCTGTCTCTCTCCCTTTCAGCTTCTTCTACCCTTTTGATTAGGATTACCATCTTCTTTCTAACCTCAAGTTAGCTCTTGTTACTACTTTGTTTTTAAGGCACCCTTATTCCTAGGGAGAAAATTCACTCTTTTCC
The DNA here is from genome assembly GCF_000276665.1 of Chinchilla lanigera. Taxonomy (NCBI): domain Eukaryota; kingdom Metazoa; phylum Chordata; class Mammalia; order Rodentia; family Chinchillidae; genus Chinchilla; species Chinchilla lanigera. The sequence continues at coordinate 33,629,645 of NW_004955409.1, forward strand.
TTCCCAAAGCTAACCCTAATTTACCATCTTTATCTTTCCTTCCCCTTGTTCACACTAGGTCCCAGCCCTTCAATATGTGACTTGAGGATGTCAGCCTCCTAAGCACTTCTGATATTTAAAGTTCTCTTTTTTCTGCTCTCTACACCAATCTTACTAAATCAGAATTTTTGGCATGAGCCTTAGGATCTACATTTTACTCAAATGCTTCAGATATTTCTTATGAAGAGCAATATTTGAAAATTCTGCTCTTGACAATCTCCCTCAGTAACTGCCTCTTTATATAATGGATCCAGAAACTTCGTAACTAATTCTGAGACTCAGCTCATGTTCTGCAATATAGTCTTCAAATTTCACTCAGAAGTCTCTCACATACTCCCAAATGAATACAATATGGTCTTTTCCCACTCTCTGTACTACCTGACCTCTCAGTGTTAAGAACTGAACTTTTGAAATTTTGGTTATGGAAAAAAAGAAATTGCAAAGAGTAAAAATGTAAGTAAGTGACTTATGTGCTTTTTTCCAGTTATTGCACCTTCTCTCCAACAGGCATGACCTGAGAGGCCTGAACCTACCATTAGCTCAGCAGATTTCCAGTTGCGTGAGTGATTGCTTATTGTGAGTCCATTGTGGAAAATGCTGCCTTTAATACTTAATATGTCTACCATCTGAAGTTTAACTAGGTACTCAAAAGGAAGGACAGAGGAAAGTAAGATGAGAGAAAAGAAGAGAGGGGACAAAAGAGAAAGAAGAGAGGAGGAAGAAAAAAAGATAACATGTTAAAATTCTATATAACAACTGGGTCAACGCTCAATGTGCAATCTTTCTGATGGATTTTATAAAAAGTCTTGATTTTGTTGATTTTCAATTTATACTATAGGTTAAGAGTATGATCCATGAAGCTGGTGTAGTGATTCATATCTGTAATCCAGATCCTTAGAGAGCTGAGTGGGAAGACCCTGAAGCTGAGCCACCCTTGAGCAACACAGCCTCCATCTCAAAAAACACACAAACAAATATGATCTATGAATAAGATGGTAATTCACTCTGAAATGAGATGTACTCTTTATTAAAACACTTTCTTCCTGAGCCTTCAGAGATGCGCTGTCATCTACTTCTTTTCTATCTTACTGCTCCTTCTTGGGTCCCTTTAACTGGTCCTTTACTTTAATAATAAAAGCTTTTTAGCTTCTTCCTCCTTCTCTTGCCTTTACTTTCTCTGTCTTGTTTCACTAATGGATTCTTATTGTAGACATGACCATATTTTAGTTCCTAAAGTAGAGATAGCCAAGGGCAGGATTCATCCAGAAGCACCAAATCCATCATTTAAGTATATCTGAAACTGGGGGAGGGTTTCTAGTAATAGAATCATGTGGCCGATACAAGAGTTAAGGACACTATGTTGCTGCTCTCCAGGTTTTCTTGTTGCAGATTCATTAATTTAGCATTCGGGGACAAATTACTGATGCTTCAGTCACTTGGAATTTTCTGTCCCATCCTATGTCGACTCTATAGACAAGACTGGATTTCTGTCTTGACTTCCCACTCAGCAGTCTGACTTGTTGACCTATGCTGGGTATTGTCGTTTTATCCAGGGTGACAGATCCCAAGAATGAGGTGCCTGCAGATGATAACAGAAAGTAAGAGAGAAAAGAAAAACAAGAAAGGCAAAAGTCTAGGATCAGGGGCTAACAGTCTCTTGGACTGCAGCCCCAATTACCAATCTCAGTCACCTTTTATTGTGCGAGAGCCAAGGGCGTAGCTAGTACAAATGGGTGGACACCAAACATTGTAGTAATTAAAGCATTATCCTTCTCCAGTTCTGCCTCTTATGCTGTTGGCAACAATCCTCCTACACCCAGCAACATGCTTACTCAGTTCAGCTGGGGGTTATAAGTTGACCAGTTGTCAATCCATTACAGTCACAGTCCTTATTTCCCATTAGTTTTTACAATGCATGGCAAGACTAAAAAATAGGGATCTCCTGCAATTCAAATACACTCTTATCTTCAGGTGAAAGGTTTCAGTTCATTTTTGCAACAATAAACAAATCACTGTGTGTCCTCAGTGCTTTCTAATCAAAGAATGTCCTCCACAAGGTACTATCAGCTTCTTTAATTTTAATTTCTATCAAATAGCAAAGCTGAAGAATTAACAAAGGAGCTAATAAGAAGAACCATTAGACAGAGGTCTAGTGGATCAAAGTGTTCAACATTACGGGACATAGAAGTAAAATAAATGAAGAAACTTAAAGGAAACTCAATTCCAATAGTATAATACAGTACTATTTTAGTCACTTTCTCCTCCCTGGGACATACTACCCAACACTGGCAGCTTAAGGGAGGAGAGGTTTATTTTAGCTTAAGTTTCAGCAGCCTCAGTCCTTGCATTATCAGGTGGTTCCAAGGCAGGACAGCATTGCAGATGGGCCTGGCAGAGGAGAGCTGCTTGTGGCATGCAAACAGGATGCAGAAAGACAGATTAAGGGAAGAGAGAGGAAGGGAAATATACTGTTCCAGATCACATCCCCAGGGACTCATCTCACACCAGGCTTCACCACCCAACATCACATTTAGCTCTAAATGCATCCTCGGACTAATCCAGTGATGAGTATCATATTCCAATGGTCCAGTTACTTCCCCAAAGCCCCACCTATACGTCCATGAGGCTTTTGGGAGACATGTAGAAATAAACTATAATGAGGATTCAGATATTTTTAGTTTCATAGCTCCTATCCAGTATTTCACTGAACTTTAATAGTAACTTTTGCAGTTTATGATGTGGTCTGACTTTTATTCAGAAAAGCACACACATTTCTATGTTTGAAAATGTCAAAGAATCACTATGAAATTAGTTTTAATCAGATCCTTGCCATTAGCGAAGTGTGAATTCAGCAGCATTCAGAGGAAATGGTTTTAGGAACATAAAAGTTAATTTATCTTGCTAAGAGATCATTGAAAACACTATTTTATAAGCCAAATTGATGGCAGCTATATTAACCAAAATACATTTGCAAAGGAAATTTTTAAGAAGTATATCTTTATTTCCAGTAGATGAGAGTGTGCGCATGCCTGCACTCACATAAGCAGTTAAAATTAGAGAATATTTTATAGCTGCAAAGGACTTAATTATGAAGTCCAGCACTTTCATTTCATACATAAAGCTATGAATGCTTAGCGAAGGCAGGCTGAATAACATGTCTAACATCTAGTTAGTAATACTCCCAATACCAGAGCTTTTTCCAATGTTATTTCATTTGTACAACAACAATCTATTGAACACTTTCTCTGTGGACTGGACTCAGATAAATGTAAGGACTCAGGTCCTCAAAATCAAGCACACAGGCAAACAGAGTGATATAAATATCAACTGCCTACAATTCACTTAATATTAACTGCACTCGCTTAACCTCCTATCTCGTATAAGTTGGAAAGCATAACATTCTTTCACATCTATTGAACTTTTACTCCAATGTCTTAACTTTGATGTATTTTTATACTCATGCTTCATCTTTTTTGGTCAAATCACCATAAAAGTGAGTACATATGATTTATCTCAGATTTCCCAAAGCACCCTTAAGTGTGAGACCTTAATATTTAAGTCCATTTCTTTTTAAAATTGAGATAATACATGGCATTAAATCAGATTTGTAGCCCTTAGGATTTATGGTTGCAAGCAAAGGTAATCAATCAAACAGTCAATGTCAAACTATTCCCAATATTGGTTCCACAAACTATTGGTCCAAGTATTGTTTTGCGTGTATGTGCATGCGTGCATGTATGTGTGTGTGTGTGAGAGAGAGAGAGAGAGAGAGAGATGAGAACTTCCTACTGCAATGGAAATGAATTCTTTGAGGAGAGAGAAGAGAAGCTAACAAATAAATACATGAAGAGATCAGACAACAAGACCAACTTCAGTTTACCTTCAGGATGGGTAACCAGGGAAAGCTTAGTGGAAATGTATCTAAAGAGATACATGAAAGAACTGAGAAAGTGAGACCTGTAAACACCAAAAAGTTGGGATACCTAGGTAGAGAAAAGAGCAAATGCCTTAGAAAAGACTGGGGAAAAATGTTGGCCAAATTAAGCCTGGATAATGAGTTAATGTCACCTAAACTTATTGGCTATTACATCATAATTGAGGAAGTACAGGAAGGATGCAGTAAAGATAGGCAAAATATTCAATATAAATGCCCAGAAAAGCAAATGATTAAATTTGAACACGGGGTGCAGCTACTCCCAAGAGCTCCTTGGGAGTTCTAGCTTGGGGAAATCTCATTGGCTATTTTATGTATCTAGATTTTACAGCTAAAAAGCAATTGTTTTTTACTTATTCTCCCTCAAAATCTTTGTCAAATTTTCTCCTCACCTTGCTTTATAGGTTTTCTAACCCCCTCTATGGTGTTGACATCACAAAATTCAAAATTTCTTTTTTGTTTTGTTTTGTTTTTCTTCCAGTACCAGGAATTGAACTCACGACCTTGTGCTAACCAGACAGGCGCTTTGCAGCTGAGTTAAACCCCCAGCCCCAAAATTTCTATTACTTGTACTTTATTGTGCAGAGACTCTAGCTTCAAATCAGATTTGCACATATACAAATTAGTAAGGTGATCCACTAAATGAAGACCTGTTTACTCTTCATATGAACCCACAGCAGGACAGAAGAACCTACAAAGTTTTTGAAAATTTTATTTCCCTCTGAACAGAGATAGCATTTTAATTCTTTCCCATCATGCTCTGTGAGAGGAAACTATATGGATTTGTAAAGGCAGATGTGAATTCTCTTCAGAAAAGAGAAGCAGCAAGGCAACCAGAATTATGCTATCTGATAATATTTTGTACATTTTAAATAGACCTTTTTCTCTCTTTTTCAATTAAGTGTATCATGAACTCTAAAAGCTGTGTGCAAAATGCTGTGAGTAGAATGGACATCTAATCTGCCCAAAACAATAAGGAAAACAAGTAATGAGTGTTCATAGACAGATACAATGTTGAAGCACCTGGAAGTTTCTAAAGGATAGAGTTGTATTCTAGAAAAACATCCCAAATAGCTATGAGGAGTGGATAGGAGAAAGTTGAGAAAACTAGAGGCCATGTTGTCAGCTAGGAAGCTCCAGTAACAGCTTTCCAAGATAGGATGAAAAACTGGCTCAAAGCTGTGACAGAAAGCTTGAAAAGAGGCCTCAGTTTAATGATAACAATAAACTTGAATTATTATGGTATCTCCATATTTCATATGAAATTCACTATAGCAACATGGGGTGAGGTCTTTGGAAGTAGAAGGATTGAGAAAACAATTTGTTGTCTCTGCCACATTCTTTTATATTTGGTTATTTTGACAACTTCTTTTCCTATCAACACTACCTGAATTTTACTTTGAAGCAACCAGTCTTCTCCCCTTAGATGAAGTCCCGTGAGCTCCATCAAAGTGATGTGATTTCTATCATTTTCTTCATTTACATCAAGAAAATATTTCCTCTCTGAAAATTTTTCAATATGTGAAGAGAAAAATATAAATTAACAAAACCCAAAAGGTTAGACTTGCTTTACCCAATTAGGGACATCTCTCAAGAATATTTGTTGTTATGACCAAGATTTCAAAATCCGCTTATTCTTGTCTTTCAGTTTTCTCATTTTACTTTTAAGTAAACTATGTTTACCTCTATCCTTATATTAGCCTAAGAAGCTATTCTCTGCCAAAATGAGCTATTCCTTATAACAAAAACAACATAAAAATTACAAGATTATTGTAAAAATGAGTCAAAACATAACATGATAATAACTCAGGTCTCTTAATAGTCAGCATAGTAGCTTTTCTAACTTGTTGCACCGCCCCTAAGCATTGAATAAGAGAAGCTGTTCTTCAAATATAAGAAAAATAACCGCTAATGAATATCTGTTCTTCCACACTAGAGTGAAGTAAAGAAGGATAAAGTAACTAGCTTAAATTCCATGAAATAATAAGAAAGAGCAAATTGAATATTACACATGCTGGTATTTTATGTCAGCATGACCTACTTTAGACTTGTATGAGAATGTGTACAAAAATACTGGGGAAAGGTAATGCATTTGTAGGCTATAGTGCTGATGAGCCACATGTCAGGTTTTAGGACCTGATGAAAACAATCTGGGAATGATTTGCTGCTGCTGCTGCTGCTGCTGCTGCTGCTGCTGCTGCAAAATTCATTTTGTGGTTAGTAATTAAAATATCTTCAAGACTTCAGTTGAGACGCTTTTTCAAATAATAAAAAGCTAGTGGGTGAAAATTTAAAATCTCCTGGGTTCACTCAGTGTGTAAGAATAACAGTTAATGGAACCGGCAAGCTCCTTTCTGCTTAGGTTGTTGGCCCCAAGTTTAAGTGATGATCAGGCTCCTCAGACGCAACCTGAGCTCTCTGGCTTCCAGGAGAGAAGTCCTCTAATGTATTTCTACTAAGTAGGCAATATGGTTCCCTCCGCAGAAAAAAAACAAGCTGAAATTTTATAATACAGAAACTACTAGAGGAGGAGGAGAGGGGATGGATTCAAAGGGAAACAAACTAACAGTCTGAGAAATCCTGAAAGCTGACACACATCAGTGCTGCAAACATTGGCAGATTGCCAGAAATTATTTTGGCAGAAGATATTCGAGTTTAGAAGAGCTAACTTTAGAATGAGGAAAGGCAGTTAATTAGAAAAAAATGAAGGAGATGCAAAATAAAGGGGGAAATCAGTTGACTTCAAGAGGACACACCAGCAGTCCTTTTGTTTTAATGAGAAAAATTGAAAAAGGAAAGTAAAATGTTCCTTTTCCATTTGCTGGATAATTACAGTAGTGAAAAATGAAGATCCCTTGTAACTAAGCAACAACATTACAAATTTTGATTTACTATGCTGCATTCTAATCAAAAAGGGAACATAAGAATATTGGTAAATAAACTAATTTCCTTGACCCTACCAAACAGTCCCGAAAACTACGAGCCATAGCCTGCCATTGATCTATTCTCAGAAACCCACTGACAGAGGTGAGATACTAGCAATCATAGCAGACAAGTGCTTATCGTCGCAATGCAGGGTGACAAGAGGGCAGATTAATATGGCTAGATGTGTTCTTTCAGTATGCAGTTAATGTATTTAAAACGTTTTTATTAGGTGAGTTATAGAATAATTTGACAAGGAAATTTTGAATTAATTATGAAAAGCATTTGTCAGAAGATGGCATTTAAATACAACGAAGCAATCTTAACAGCGTGAAAGGCCGAAAATGAAGAAAATCTCCTTGATAAAGGAGTGGAAAACAATTTGAGTTCCTATTGACTTGTTTTGTTCTAGTGAAAAACTGTTTTCTTTGTTCTTTGTTAACCTGGATATGACCTGCGCAGTAGTGGTGCAGTGATATACCAAAAATATGCCTGGACAGTCGGCAAAGTGTCTTCTGTAATTAAACTATGTAAAATATAAGAGATATATCATTATGTTATAGATGTATTAACAATAGGAGGAAAAGGTAGATTAAAACTGGAAAGTAAATGTGAATTTTAAAGTAGACGTGGTGGTATATGCCTGTGTTCCCAGAACTGAGGGAGGCTGAGGTAGGAAGACAGGAAGTTCAAGTCCTGCTAAGCAACTTAGAGAGACCCTGCCTCTAAATAAATAAATAAATACATAAATAAATAAACAAAGTTGAAAGTGTGGCTTCAGTGGTAGAACACCCTGTGTTTGATCCCCAGTACCACAAAAAGTCAATTTTGCACCACAGAAGATTTAGAATTTCACAGCATGAAAACCAGAAATGGCATGTTTTTCTTTTACCTTTTAGATTTCTTGTGATATGTTTATAAATTTATTGAAATTTTCTTCAACAGTAAATGTTGCAAATTGTTGATCTCTTTTTGCATTTTATTTTTTTAAATTAAATGATATTTTTTATTTCTTATTAGTATGCATTTGTGATATAAACTGACCGCATTTATTTGGGATAGATATATACATCTATATCTATAAGTATATCACATTATGACCATTTTTCACTCCCTTTCCTTCTCCTTCCTTCCCCAGATTCTCTAAATTATTTCAATATTCCTAAATAATCCCTAACATAGCTTTATTGTATATATGAATCTCAATGCCATATTTCATCACTGCCATTCTCCATACAGCTGATATTAACTATCAGGGAAGAAATGGAATGACTAAAGTTTATCATCTTTATCAGTTTTATCTGCTTTTACATTAAATGTCTACAAGATTTGATGAGTCGTGTATCCAATTCATTCATGTTGCACAAGAAGGTCAGTATATTAGGCAAACATCCTGAAAACTGGTGAGCTCCTCTACAATTCCTGCCATTGCAGAGATAGAGATATCTACCTAAGGTAGTATAATTTTAACATCTGGATCTAACCCCTACCTGGATGTAAATGGTGTGAACACACTATGGCACAATATTTTTTTTTTACATATAAATTATTAAAATGGTTACTGTCCTCTTAGTTACTCTTCTCTCATTGCTGAGACAAAATACCTGACACCCAAAATTAAGGAAGGAAAGGTTTATTTAGCTCACAGTTGGTGGAGGGTTCAGTCCATAACCAGCTGGCTCCAAGGCAGGGTGGCATGGTGAGGAGCAACACTTCAAGGTGGCAGAGCAGCAAAAGCAACAAGAGCAAAAGATGGAAGCCTCTTTTCCTCCCTTGTGTTGTGCACTAGCTAACCATCCACACCATCTCCATGCCCTCCTCTTCCTCAAGCTCCTGATAATATTGATAAGATTTCATAAAATATAAACATCTCAACACCATGATATCTTCATTTGTAAGCTACTAAGACTTAGTCTAATCCTGACTTTATTGGTGAAGAGACTCCATATTAGGAATGGAGTCTATAATTATTCTAAATTATGGATTTTAGAATAATTATTCTAAATAATTATTCTAAATAATTCCTGGTCTATAATTATTCTAAATTATGGATTTATAAAAGCAAACTTTTCTATAAATACAATCTTCTTTCAGAAACAAAACTTTTACTGCTTTTCCTTTAATTTTTCTAATGAATCCCATAGTGACTTCACTGATTGGCAATTTTCCAAGGGCGAACATGGCAATGTGTAAAATATGTATTTTTCCCAAGCTTATCTTTTTTCCTCCCAATTCAGGTCACTGTCTGAAAATGTGCCACTGGATTTAATTCTAGCTTTTACATGTCGTCTGTTTTCAATTATTTAAAGGTTAATTTACATTGAAGAAGACTTGTTTTCAAAAATCTGTAGATGTACAGTCAAATTTTTTAAAGATTTCTAACTAAATTGCCCTCTGGTTCCAAGTTTGTTGCTCCCTTTTAAAATGTTAAAATTTCTCAAATTGAAAAGGATAGTTGTAACAGAGATATAAGAGATATGGCATTATGGCTCATTAGCTAATCAATTGTCTTTGGAAATGGTATTTTTTCATAATAATTATTTTATTTTTATAGACATGTATTAATCATATATATTAATGGGGTTCAGTGTGATATTTCTATGTATGCAAACAATGCATACTGATCAATTTCAACTTCTTTATCCACTGCCTCCCCTAACCCCAACCTCTAGTAACCACTATTCGTTATTCAAGTCAACATTTTTATATTTTGCTTCCATAAGTGGGAAAGAACATACAGTTCTTATCTTTCTGTAAATGGCTTGTTTCATTTAACATAATGACCTCCATTTCCATTCATTTGGTGCAAATGACAGGACTTAATTCTTCTTTATAGCTGAACAATACTCTATTCTGTACGTATAAACCATATTTTCTTTATTCATTCATTGATGAACATCTAGGCTGATATAGTCACCAACGTTTTAGAAAATTTATGACACTGTGTAAGTCACTGAACATCTCTTGTTTTCCTTATTCATAAAGGAATTGAATAATATCATCTTTGGGTTATTTTATACTGTGATATTCTGTTATGCTCCTAAAAGTAATATTATTGAATACATAAGGGTATTTGTCCCCTTACTTTCCTAATTTTGTATTGATTACAAAATTACTAGATATGCCAGTCTGTAACAGAAATTTTTTCCAAAAAATTAAATTTTAGAACAATTTCCAATTTATAGAAATGCAGAATATAAAATAGCAACCATATATATATGTACCTTATACATAGTTGCCTCTATTATTAACGTCTTGCATAAGTATCAGTTTTGTTACAAAGTGATGAACCAATATCTAACCATTAGCAAAATCCATTATTTATTAACGCTTTCTTAGTTATTCTAATATTTTAATGTTTTTTTCTGTCCCAAGATTCTATTCAGGGAACCACACCTCATTTAGATGTCATGATCACAAAGATTCTTTTTGACTCTGATAATTTCTCAGATTTTGTTTTTGAAGACTTTGAGAGTTTCAAAAATTCTGATCAGATGGTTTGTTGAATGTCCCTCAGTTGAGATTTGTCTGGGATTTTCTCATGGGTAGGAGAAGATTATGGGTTTTATGGAATGTGAGCATAGAGGTAACATGTTATCTTTATCACAACATATGAAAGGTACAAATGATTGACATTTATCCCAATACTGATGTTGATGCTCACCTTGACCACTTGACTAAGGTAGTGTTTGTGAAGTTTTGTTATTACTCTTTTTCCCTTTTTCTGTATTGTACTCACAATAAACAGCCTATATATAATCTATCATAATAGAGTTTTAAAGGGTAATACTATAGTACAGTAGTAAAAAAAAGTACTCTCCCCTTCCATGAGGGTAGGCACCTCTATAAACTATTTGTAATTCTTCAAAAGAAATTTATCTTTTCTCCCCTATTCATTTAATTATTCAATCCTTTATGAATATCAAAATGACTTCATGGTTTTTAAAAAATAAATAATTTTAAGTACCATCCATTTCTTGTGGTGCTCCAATTCTTTCAGCATTGATCATTTGCAATTCTTTCAGTTAGCTCCAAAATTTTTTTGACACACTTCATCAATGTAGAGTTTTGTTTTCTTTGTCGTGTTTTGTGTATTTTGTGTGCTTATTTTTAACACTATAAGATGTTCCAGACCAATTTATTTCCTACTTCAGTTTTAGGTTACCTTAACCCCAGGTAACACAAAACTTCTGTCTCTAAAATTTTGCTCCTTTTCAGAATGTTATATCATTGGAATCATAAATTAAGTAACATTTTCGCATTGTCTTTCTTTACCTTGCAGTATGCATTTCAGGATACTTCACATCTTTTTACGGCTTGATAGCTCATGTTTCAGCACTGACTAACATTCTCTTGTATGGATATTACACTTAATCATCTACCTATGGAAGGGTGTCTTGCTTCCTTCCTGTTTCAGAAGATTATGAATAAAGTTAATATAAATATTCATATGAAGATTTTTGTGTGGAGATGTTTTCAAGTAATCTGGGTAACTACCTAGGAGGATAATTGCTGTGTGGGTGTGTGGTGAGACTATATTTAGCTTTGTTAAAACAAAACAAAATGAAACTGCCAAATGTTTTCCAAAGTGACTGCACAATTTGAATTCTCAGAAACACTGAGTGAGTGCTCCTGTTACTCTATATCCTTGTTAGAATCTGTATTAACAGTTTGAGGGAATTCAGCCATTCTAATAGGTGTGAAAATGTACTGCTTTTCTTTTTGTATTCAGGGTCTCGATCTGTAATTCAGGCTGGCCTTGAATTCATAGCAATCCTCTGCCTCATCCTCCCAGGTGCTGGGATTACAGTTACATACCCAGCGTGGTACTGCATTCTTGTTTTCATTTGCTAAGAAATTGTAAAGAACATCTTTCATACGCATGTCACCTGCTTTTATTCTTTGGTGAGATATTCAAATATGTTGCCCACTTCTTAAATGTGCCCTCTTGTTTTCGTGTTATTGGGTTTTTAAAGTGCTTTATACATTTGGGACATCAGTCTTTTACTGTTATACAAGGTAAGCAAGTCTGAGTAAGTTCACAGGGTCAAGGCTTATACAAAAAATAAGATCAAGGTGTGATTCTGGGGAAGGGGTTTGAGCTGGTAAGTTGAGCTCAAAACAAAACAAGCACCTTAAGGGTTTGTTCTTGTCAGTAAATCTGATGTCTTCCTTTTATCTTTAAATTAAAAAAGAATGACAGTAGTGGGAGGAAAAGGGTTACATTTTAATTTTGAAACCTATTCTACCCACTAATTCTACTACTTCGGTATTTTTATCTAAATTCAAATTTATTTAGGGGTTTGTCATAATTTACATGTGAACCAAAATTAATGTGGTTTATGTAAACTTTGGAACTGACATAATGGAAATATCATCTAAATCTATAAACCTTATTTCAAAATCAATTTACATAGTATGTAAACAAACAGGCTTTCAATCAAAGTTTAATCAACTTATTATTAAATATTAATATAAAACTGACATTCCTTCTAATTTATGTAACTACTGATTAAGCAAACCTTTAATTTACTTGTGGTTTCAAACCTCATTTATCTTCTTCAAGTAATTGGAAAGTATTCTATAGACATTGTAAAAGTCAATTTATGGAATACAATTTATTTTAATTTAAGAAAGTACTTTTCAGCTACTTGAGTCTAAAACTACACAGCGTATTTTGAAATACCATATTAACTATTTTTAATGTTTCTAATACACTTCAAGACAGTTTGATCCTATTATTTGGTAAAAAAAAAAAAAAGGTCTACCTTTTAAAGTATTTAAATAAATTTAACATTCTTTTCTGATAAATGTATGCATAGTATTTATGCTTTATGCATAACCACTTGAAATAAGATAGCCATATAATTTATCATCTAAAGAAGTTTAATTTTGTGAGTAAAAGAATGTAGCAAAAGTAATGATCATAATAATAATAGATAAACGGTGTCTATACTAGGAAACCTAGGACAAAAATTAAATCTAACCTTAATTTTTTAAAATCTGAGTCAAACCTTACCAAAGATACTCAAGTTTACAAAACACTTAGCATTATCTAGAACTAATATAATAATCTATCATTTCTGTAGCTAGAACTTATTTACAAAATTACTGATATTTACACAATTTAGAATAACAACTAGAAGAGTAGCTTCATGTTAGCTTATCAATAAAGAGTAGGAGACTAAAAATAAAACAGTAAATTATGGGAAAGTTAAATCTGGAAATGTTTAAAAGGTTATCCTGTCCCAAACTTATCCATGTAACAAGTTTCAAAAAAAAGTTACCATTAGAAATTAAAATTGGGAATTTGAGAACAACCTGAGCTATGAAGTGAGCTCAAGGCCAGACTGAACTGCATAGCAAGACCCTATCTCAAAAAGACAAAAAAAGAAAGAAAGAAACTAAATACTGTTGTTTAATGCCTTACTTCTCAAAGTCTATTCAAGGAATATAAGATTATCAATTACTGCTGGTTATGTATGGGAAAGCCTTAGGACAATGCCCTGCTTGAGGGCTAAGAAATTCGGATACATGTAGCATTGTTCTTCCTTTTATGGGAGGTAAATGAGATTGATATGCCCTAACTCCCCTTGTTTATAAGGAAGGGCAAGCCAAAGCTCCTCTTTCCAGAGATAAGATATGGGTGTTCAAGAATGAAAGAAAAAGAGCAATGTCTAAAGGTTTTGTGCTAGGACTTCTATTTAGAAATCATGTCTGTTTATTTTCTTTTTTATAAATTGTGGGAGTTTTTTTTTACCTTTTGTGTCAAAAGAAGGCAAAAGTGTACTGAGTTTGACAATAAGTTTATAATGATCTGGGGTTAGCATGAAGAGAAAGATGTCATCAGTTAACAGTAAACAGAGGAGGTAAGTGCAGGAGACAATTGCCAGACAGGTGTGCCCTTGCTGGAAAGCACTTCTACTTAAGAAAGAGTTTACTGGGAAAATATTTAAAATAATTGTGGCTACATAACATACCACCCAAAACTTAGAATAAATGTTTACTGTTATTCATATTTCTGTGGTCTGATTGGGTTCAGCTGGATGGTTCTTCTGGTCACTGAAGTAAGGAAGGACCTTGGTCATCTATCTAGGGGTTTAAATGAAGGTCCAAAATGGCTTAAGCAGATAGTTTCCTGCTGCTACTGAATACTGACAAGGGACTCACCTCTTCCATGACCAGTGTTCTCCGTGCGTCCTTTTGTTAGAGACCTGGGTTTTATAGCACGGTTACCACATTTTATGGGGCAGAAAGTAGAAGCTCCCAGTCGTAGGCTGAATTCTCATGGAGAAAGTTCTGAGATGTTTGAAGTGAAGAAGTTTGTCTAGGGTCAAAACTTGAGGAAAAAAGGTGAAAGAAACAGAATGAGAAAGAGGAGGTACTCAAGCTGAGATACAGTTTGTTAATCTGCACCTTTGTCCCACATCAGGGCAGAATGTACATTACTTTATACCCTCTCCTTTTTTGACCTCAGAAAAGGTTTGACCTCAGATGAGTCAAATCTCCACTGCTGAGAAAAATGAAGGTGTTGACACCTAAGGGTTTCCTGCTGCTTTCTTTCCTCATTGTTGTATAGAAAATTCCTCCCTAAGAGTATCTGAGCAGCTAAGTGCATATCTACCACACTAAGAGTCCTCCTAGGGCTTGAGCTTGTAGATCTCAAACAGCCATTTAAACAACTTCAGAATTAACCAGATTTATCAAAAACACAAGAGCAGTACATTTTTGTGGAATGGGAAACTAAACTCTATCATTTAATTCAGGACTAATATGTATATACATACAGAGTGAAGGAAGTTGGAGAGGCACTTAAGATTCTGCTCTCTGGCTATATCAGTTCACGTAAAATATACGCACCATAACAGAATACCCCCACCAAGTTCCCATTCAGTTACATCAGTTCAAATCCGAGGCATCTGTCATCACAGCTAAGTAGTTGCAGATGAGAAGAATTCACAGCTCTTCAGAAGTAACTGTAAACTAAGAGACAATACCAAAAAAGTCATTATCTGCTCTGTATATACCCAGCATTACCTGGAGAAAGGGACATGACAGACACAATAGTAACTTCTACTCTAAAAGAATGAAACAATCTAGAAGTAGTTGCACATGCCTGTAATCACAGTACTCTGGGAGGCTAAGGCAAGAGGACTGCAAGTTTCAGTTTTTCCTGGACAACTTAATGAGACACTATCTCAAAATTAAAAAGAGCTGGGGATGTACCTCAGTGACAGAGCATTCCCCAATTTAATCATTCAGGGAAGGAAGGAAGGAAGGAAGAAAGGAAGGAAGGAAGGAAGGAAGGAAGGAAGGAAGGAAGGAAGGAAGGAAGGAAGGAAGGAGAAAAAGAAGAGAAACAAAAGGAAGGAAATGAAAAGAAAAGAAAAAAGAAAAGAAAGGAAAAGATAAGAAAAGAAAAGAAAACAAAAGAAAAGAAAAGATCCTCACAGCAGTTCCTGGTCCATAGTAGTTCTGAAATCTATCAAGGCATTTCACAATCTCCACTGTCTCAAAGTCCAAAAATGTCCTTTCATTGAGGTTCATTTTTGCTCCCTAAGAGTAGTTTTCCATGCCTCTGCCATCTGAGTCATCTTTCTTTCCCCATAAGGAATGAAGTGTGTTTGCTTATAGTTTTCTCAGCCTGTCCTGCTCAGAGGAGATTAATAAGAGATCTCCTTTCAATTTGAACTACCTCTTTCTTTTTTAGTTTAAGAGTTAAAAGTTCTGTTTAAAATATTGGCTTTCCTAAAATGCCATTATTTTAAAACAGATTCTTTAATATACACTCCTTTCTACGTTGGCCCTAGAATTAAAGTATTGTGAGAATAATAATTTTAAATTCCTAAAATCCCATTTTTCTAGGTAAAAGGCTTTAAGAAGTACTCCCATAAGGTTCATAGAAACTTTGTGGTCTAGCTGACATGATTAACAAGACAAGCCCTTAAGATGCATATAAAATCTCTATAGTCTGAGAGAATGAATCCTTAGTTTTTCTCAAAGTTGAATAAAAAGTCTTTCAACTGTACTCTTGAACTGATCTTTACTTTCACTCTGAGGCTGTTTTTCTGGGAGCCATCTAGATCTTATCTTTGCCTCCAGTTTTTCATTTATTCTGAGTACCTTTTATTGCTGGGAAGGTTGAATAAAATAATAATTTATGTTCCAACTCAGCACACACTGATTTGTGTAAGTTTCTTCTAGGACAGTACTTGACCATACTATGGCCCACAGTTAAAATGCAGACTATCATGGGTTTCTGTCAATAAAGTTTTATTGGAGCACCACCTATTCAACTATTTCTATAACAGCTAAGCCTACTTTTGTGCCATGAGTGCAGAGTTTAATAGTTTCTAGAGTCATTATACATCTTAAAAGTTCTGAAATATTGACTGTTTCATCTGTTATAGAAAATGTTTGCTGACCCCTACTCTGGGTTCTGCTTAAAACTTAAAATTGACACCTTCAACATTCTGTCTAGAAACCTCCTTTGCCACATACAAAACTTCATTAGATATATTTTCTATCTTTCATGTTATCACAAGTTGTAGCCTTGAAAGATACAGGTCCTGTTGTAATTTTCAACTCTCTTTTCCATCTGATTTTTCTTTTCCACTATCATCCTTCCCGATTCACTCTAGCATTAGGGCTTTACATGGTGTAAGGTTTAAGAGTCCCAAAACAGATCTTACTCATACAGAAGAGGAGAATGTTTTTGATGACAAGTTTTCACCCCTGTCATGAGCTCTTTTTAAACTTCCACCAATCCCATCCCAATCTTCTAGATCGAAGGTTCCCACCTGTGGAAACCAAGGATTCAATTTAATGATTTCAAGCACCATTTTAGTTAAGGTGCCAGTACTAACTTGAGCTCCTGCTTGTTTAAGCAGTTTGTGCAGGAGTTGGATATAATTCTGCTGCTCTTTAGATTGCTTCTGCCCCATTTTCCCAACTATAGAAAACTTTCCACAGTGCCATATGCTTTACCTTCCACTTTCTATTTGGAGGCCCCCAAATTCATCACTTGGAGTTCTTCTTTGTGCCTAGCATTCTCTTCTTTCCAATCAGGTGGCCTAATTAGAGTTCCTGTTTGGGCGCCAAGTATCTGGGACCTGGCCAACATCCCCAACTGCCTATATGAGGGATACTGGGAAAGGATAAAATTAGAAACAGACAAATTTAGTAATAATGAAGGAGGGCTGGGAGGTCAATGTCTCAGGATGGCAGAGACAAAGGTACTCCAAGCCAGCCACTATTTAATGGACATACACAATGATAGAAGGGAATAGCAGAAGACTCAAGGTTGCAGGAAGATTCAGAGGTTAATGACTCAGCAGCAATGGATAATCCTGGGATGACTCAAAAGAGCAGAGACGATCCCATGCTAAAAAGGATCTTGCCCTGGAGTAGTTTTTAATCTTAGCAGTTTTAGTTTAGTCTTAGTGAGAGGGAGAGGATGGCTCATCCCTAAAGAATCAATGGGAAATCTCAAAAGGGCAACAGTAATAATTCCAAGCCTTCATGTATCCATTTGGGAAGTATGCAAAATTAGCCATTATAAATTTGTGGTCCACAACAAGGTCAACCTTTGCTAGCTCCAGAAAACAATTTTGTTGTTGTGTTGCACCTCCATTGACTGTTCTCCAACGTTCAGTCCTTTCCACCCAATTTCCTTTTAGAATTAGTCTGCTATAAAAACAGTATTTTAAGATCCTAAAATCTCATTTTTCTGGCCAAAAGAGTTTAGGAGACACTCCCTTACTATCCTCAGACACTCTGTGGTCCAGCTGAGAAGTTTGATGAACACTTCTCTAGATTCTCCTAATCAGGGCTCCTCTTGCTGCACCCCTGCATGCTTGAAAAGTCAGTGTGTCATGTTCTGGATTTTTGAGATAGTGCCCACTTCTAGGTCTCAAGTTCGCTTTTGGTTATTTAGTACTACAAAGCAAATGATCCCAAAATTTGATCTAAAACAACACCTGGTTCACAGCCTCCCTTCTACACATCAGCTAAAGAAACAATCATCTGGAGCTCAACTGAATTTAAATACCTACAGTGCAGGTACTGTTATTATATGTCAGAAAATGTATTACTCCAAAACTCATCATCATAAGGGAGCAAAAATTTATTTTTTTATTTTAATAATTAAAAAACTGACAAAGCAACGATGAAGACAAAATCAAAACAACACAGAAACAGCAAAAATATATATGACCTAAGACAAAATGATAGAAATTTACAATGATTGCTAAATTACATACTGTTATCTTCAACTAAGTGGGAGCAAAAATTTATTATCTCACAGCCAAATTCATATCAAAAATCCAACAGCAGGGCTGGGGATTTAGCTCAGCGGCAAAAGCGCCTGCCTGGCAAGCGCAAGGTCGTGAGTTCAGTTCCTGGTACCAGAGAAAAACCAAAAAAAAAAAAAAAATCCAACAGCAGCTTCACCAGGCGGTTCTCAGTCAGGGTCTCTCCTGAGGGAAGCCCACCTATGAGTTGTTAGACAGGATGCAGCTCTTAGAGAGGCCTCTCCCTAGGCTGTCTGAAGGTCCTCATGCTATGGCACCTGGCTTCCTCACAGTGAGCGATCTGAGAAAGAGACACCAAGACCAAAACCACAATGCATTTTATAACAAACTCTGTGACTTGTATGGTATTCAATTGGTTATACAAACCCATTGTAAGTAGAAAATACTTTAAAAAAAAAAAAAACAAAAACTACATTCAACAGACCTAACCTACCCAGCATCACAGTTCAGCAACATCGTATGGTGTTAAGTGTTGCTTGGTTACCCTTGCCCTCATGTGACTGGTGGGAAGATAAGAGCTGTGATCACTGCCTCTGCCAGCTTTGACAGACAGTGTCATACTCCTATCAAAATTTGAACTACAGCTTCTACTGACTGCATAGCGTTTTTTCACCACTGGAAACAGGAAAAAGAGTATGCCAAACCCTCATACTTGAGGACCACCTGTAGTGTGTGGGAGGGGAGCAGGAAGCTGTCTTCATCAGGTCACATATGGCAGATCAGCTACTGCTGTGACAAACTTCCATGGCTGTCAGCACTGTGAGTGCTTGATTCCCTTGTCTAGGATTCCTCCCCTGTCTTGTCCTTCTCAGTGTGCCTGTTGAGTTCTTGGAGGCAGTACGTAGAATGAAAAGTTTCAAACGTCTATAAGAGTAACTAGTAAACAGGATGGTTTTTATATAGTCAGTGAATTTCTTTTTGGTCCAGAAAGTTACAGGTATAGCAGTGACTTGATGTGTAAATTTAACTCTGTGTGATACAAAAGTTGGGAATTACGCAGGTCTGGTAGACTAGTCAACTTTCCACTCCGGTGGAACGTAGTTTAGAAAATAAATATAATGTCCTTAGTGTGAACCCCTACACATTTAGGTTGACAAAGCTGCAACAAGTAGGTACAGTGTAGACTTTTTCATTATGATTAGGAGCACACTTCAGGTTCAGATTTACACTGCAGCTTTCTGCTCAGCCTTGTCTTAACCTGCTTCTGCTTTTTTTATTTTTTGAGCTAGAGTCTCTCTATGTAGCCCTGTCTGGCCTCAAACTAGCAACAGTTCTCATGCCTCAGTCTCCCAAGGGCTGGGACCTCACGTGTGCTACCACAGCAAGCAATAGCTTCTCTTCATAGAGACACAAACTTGTACCTATCTATGCGACTGCGATTGAAATCCAATGTGAACACAAGTGAATTTTTCTGACATTAAAATGGGACCACTTCCTACATATTGCTAGCAGGGTGCTTCCATACATCAGATTGCAACCCTCAGACATCACTGGTAACACAGACCCTGCCTGACATTGTATGACTCGGGTGCTGTAACCTCTGGTCACTCATCTTGGAGCCAGTCCTCTCACTCTCATTTCATTCTGAGTTCAAATGCTCTGTTTAACGACCTGCCTTTGAGGAAAGCACTCTACTGTACCTTGTTCGCCTTTCAGAAAATGGAAAACGGGTAATTCAGCTGTGTTATTGGCAGTGACACCATTTTTTTATGACCCTTTGAAGTCCTAATGTATGGAGAGTCACCTGTCTTCTTCAAAAGTGAACACAGAAAGCCAGCAGCACGGCATTTTGACATTGAGAGCTAACATCCTAGGAAGGCTGTATTTGGGGACCCTGTTCAAAACACTCTTCCTATGGATTTGCATGCTCTAGGCTGGTTTTATCACATAGAGCTCTATGAAATGCTTCTATGCTTTGTTTTGCAGTTGAAATTCCAGCTTTTAAAAATCTATCTGCTTGCTATCATTTTTATTGCTTTCATTAAGCTAAATTTCATATCATCACACAGCCAAGCCAGTGATATCCAGATTGCCAATGCTCCAGTTGTTCACTCAAGAACCTCACTAGTCAGAAGCTAGGTACATATTTATTATATGACTTTCAGTGATCATATATTTTAATACAAAATGTGATACTGGTTCAGATGTAAGGTGTTTTGTAGACAGCAATCTTCAAATGAATTGGTATTATTGCTGCTATCCTATAAGCCTAAAATGAGGACTAGAGCTAAGAAATAACTTCCCAACTTCTCACTGAAATCATTCAAAACAAAAGTAGGAGGATATCATCAATTTTTCTCTTTGTTCTTAAACAATAAAATCCAATTTTTAAGGAGTATATAGGACACTTATCAAAATATGATTCAACCTATGTAATGGTTTGTAGTGTAACAGGAATATTTGTTGGGGGCTTTAAAAATAATTTTGTCTGTGAAATAAGAATAGATGGAAATAAGTATATCAAATATATAAGAAGTTATAGTATAATAATAATAATAATAATGTAAGCACATATAGCCATCACCCAGGTTAAGAAATAGAACACTACCTTTTAAAGGTCTTCTATTGAAGACTTGAGTACATTTCCTTTCCGCTATCTAGAAACATGATCATGAATTCTCTATTAATCATTTCCTATGTTTTCCTAATTTTTTACAACTTAAACATGAGTTCTTATGCAATATACAGTTTCCATCACTTTCCATATGATTTTATCAATTCTGTTTTGCCTATTCTGACTTGTTGCTTATGCTCAAAACTATATTTTGTGGTTCATCTTTGTTGATGCATTTGATTATGTTTCATTAATTTTTTTCTACTCTAAAGACTGCTGCTGTATGAATATAATAGAATACAGCTTTTTTAATAGGCTATTAATATTATATCATTTTTTGGATGTTAACACAACATTCTTATTACATGTATTCTCCTACATGATTTCTTGTCCATATATGCAACATAGCAAATGCCAATTGATGGTATTGCTAAGTAACAAATATGAGCAAGTTCAGCCTTACATAATGCTGCAGCAATGGGAATGGGCTAGCACGACCCAAAAAAGCTTGCTGGGTAACACATCAAGGCTTATTTTTGCTTGTGATCATGATCTGGATGTGATTTGGATGTTCATGTGATGAAATTCAGTCCCCACTGTGAGGTAGTAAGAGAATGAAGCTTAATCTGACTACTGTGTTCAAAGGGAGAGTCTGGGAGAGGTAAGAAAGATTAGGTAAATGCAAAAGAGTGAAGTCCCCATGATTAGGAACTAGGGGCTTTATAAGAAGAAGGAGACACCAGAACACATAGAAGCATGCTGTCTATGTCTTGCTGTGTGATATCCTCCACCACTGGGGACTCAACTAGCAAGACAATGGCTAGGTTGCTTCTCTTGACCTTGGACCAAAACTAGGAGCCAAAATAGACCTCATTTCTTTATTGCTTACGTAGTCTGCACTATTACATTCTTAACAGCAAAAAAGGTGCTCATATAATGCATTATGTTTTCATTATAAATGGTCAGTCCTTCACATCATCCCTCTCAGTGATTCCACAAAAAAATACCAAAAAGGGGAAACATCTATCAAATCATTCATCAGCTCTAACAGTCTCCAACTTGGAATGACATGGGTCACATAGCCACACTCAAGTTCAAGGGGAACACACATCCCAGTGGAAGAATAATAAATATCTATGAGCAGTCCAAATTTCTATTACTGATGACTACAAACTATTTCCAAAATTACATCTTTAATTTATGTACCCAGCAGACAGGAGAAGAGATCCATTATTTCATATCCTAGCAATTATTTTACTGTCAAATATTTGACAAAAAATTAAATGTTTTTATCCTGATATATTTCAATAGTCTCATTATTTTTTAATTTAATTTCTTGGTTAATAATTTTAAGCATCTTTTCAGTAATTGTGTAGTAAATGTACTATTTAAAAAATATTGGAGCCGGGCATGATGATGCATGCCTGTAATCCCAGCACTTGGAAGGCTGAGGCAAGAGGATCATTGTGAGTTTAAAACCAGCCTGGGCTACAAAGAGAGCTCAAGGCTGGCCTGAACTGCATAGCAAGACCCTGTCTCAAAATGACAAAAAATATATATTGGAACACTTCATCCTGTTTTAACTACAAGAGTAGTAGCATCTGTTTGCACATAGTTGCTCATTTTATACAGACTGTAGGACCATGTAGTAAGCAGTACTGTATCTATCAGTTCAGCAAATAGGGAGGCTTATATAGATTTAGTGTTAAGATAGTGAAAAGCACCGATTTCAAAATACTAAAGTAAGGACAACACATCACTATGCAAATGGCTTTAAAGTAAAATAAACTTGGCATATTTGACTCCTCCTGAGTAGTTGGCATTTATCTTCATCACAATGTATGTGTACCCTAAAACTTTTGAATTCCTGCAGACTAGGGATGGAATAAATAAGGCTTTAAATAGAAGTTGTGATTCATTTAACAAATATTTATCAGCTACTTATTCTAATCACATACAGTGCAGAGAAATAAAAATGAAATGATGATTTAGGCAGACAAAAGGGCTTGTATTCCGGGTCTTATAAGCTAATAGTGGAAATGAATTTAAATACTCAATATACTTTCTGTGGAAGTACTGTAAAACTACCTGAATTCTATTTACTGGTCAGAGGAAAGTCTATAGTGACTACGCTTTCATAAAGTAATGGACTTAAACTGAATTCAACTATTCAACTCCTTAGAAAGATATTAGCAATAACATTTCCCAGACTTCTTTCTCATATGTCATAATATTTTTCAACTACCCTTATAAAGTCAGAACTACAAAGATTATCAAAAATTGCTTAATAAAATGGTATATGTCATAGATGAATAAGGTCCTGAAAGGTGAAGTGCTCATGCAAAGTCAGATAGTTAACAAGAAGACTGAGAATCCAAATGGCATAAACTTAAGAAGTATTTTATATTCCAAATAGAAATAGAAATAAAAATGAAATGAAAATACTGAAGTACAGAGAAAGCATGGAAGAGAATGTGGCATAGACGGTAAAATATAAAATATATCATCGTAGATATTAACACCTTTTAGTGAATTTTACTAGGATGCTTAACTAAATAACTTTCTCATATTTTTCATGGACACTTGCTAATATGTTGGTACTAGTAAAAGATTTAGTAAAGCAGTGTCCAAGATTTGAACTGAACTAGAAGGAATTCTGGGTGAGTACCATCTGTGATCACCTAGGGAATTTCAAAGAAGCCCTCGGGGTGGGCAAAGCTGGTGTCCTGAGCTTCATTAGTAATTAAATTCAGAATCTATCATTCATCTCTGTTTTGCAAATAAACTGAGAATTCAGAGATTTCTCATTGACAGAAAAGAAGAGAAATTTAGTGGGCAGTTCAATAGAAAAAGGATTTTAGAAACTCTAAAGAAGAGAACTCTGCTTCTAGCTGTCAGAAGAGCTGACAGGACTCAGACAGGCTCCAGTAGGGAATGATGGCATTTTCTATCACAACCACAAAGCTGCTTGGGAGACCAGGAGTGGATAATAAAGTAGCCAGTGTGGATTTGCTTGCACACTTTATGTTCTAAAACAAATCAAATCATAGTTCAAATAATCTCTCTCAAGACTTAGAACAAATTATATTTGTTGTGCTTAAGGGAGGGGGATCCTTTCCTCTGTAGACATAACCAAGAATCTGGAGGAAATACATTAGGTATCTGTCCAGTCATGAGGGTTGGGGTAGAGGTACAGGGCTGTTTTTCACTTCCTGGCAGTTTTACCTTTATCATTGCTCCTCAGGTTCCATGAGCTAGTCTAGTGCTCTGTGCTGAGCAATGACTCTCCAAATGGTTCATTAATCCCATCAAGAAGTCCCTCACCAGGGCATGCTCCCCTGCAAACACCTGCCATACTGCCCTTTAGCTTCAGCACTGAGCGATTGGTCTAACACTATTGATCAGTCATTTGCATTGGGGGAGCTTCAAATAACTCTGATGTTTTATAGTTCTCCCAGTCTCTTTGGAGGAATGACTTCACTCCTCTCAATTGCTAGTACCCTCACCTCTCTCTTTTGGATAAGCCCAACTCTCTTCAAAACCTCTTGGATGTTTTCTTACAGTTACCTAGAAAGTTTCCTTCCATGTTGGGAACCTGAAACATGGACCTGAACGTACAGTGTTCCATTAATGCAGAAATCTCAGATTCGAAATACTAACACTGGGCTATAGTTAGGGTCTGTATCTAAGTGTCCCCTAAAGGCCATGTGTTGAAGGCTTGGTCACTAACGTGTGGAACAACTGGAAAGTGGTAGGATATTTAAGAGGCAGAGTGTACTAGATGAAAGTTAGGTCTTTAGGGACATCACCTTGAAAAGAATACGGGATCCTGGCCCACTTCTCACTTTCTTGATTCCTATATACCTTGAGTTGAGTACTTTCCTCTGCTGCACAGTCCCCACCATGATAGACTGCCTCTTCCCACAAGCACAAAGGCCATCAAGCCAAGTGACCAGGGAGTGAAACCTCAGAAACTGCGAGCCACAATAAACCATGTCTCCTTTGAATTGATTTTCCCAGTTATCTTGCCCCAGTGATAAGAAGCTAACCCAGCTATCCTCTGATACGAAATCTCTCTCATTGTATAAAGTACAATGTGTACTGAGGTTATGCAAAGCATATAATAGCTCAATATATCGCTACCATATTTAGGTAAAGGAGCTCAGTTTCACTTAAGGTAGAATTAATTTCACAAAAGATTAGTAAAAATGATTTAGGAAAAGAAAAAAACAAATAGGTAGAAGATTGTACAAGTCATCACTGGATTAGAGGTGAGATAGAGAATGTGTTCCCTAAAGATGCAAACTGTGGGATTATTAGTTAAAGGAATATGGAACATGTCTTTGGTTTATAAGGTTAGTGTAAGGCAAAACAAACAAACAACAAAAACAAACGTAGCTCAGGATTGTGTTGGGAATGAGAGTTAGAAGGAAACCTGGAAGTGAAAGTGAAAATCTTATTACCTAAGTATAGATATCTCAAATCTGTCTACAGGTAGTGACACTTGGGTAAGCATGCCATCTTAGCATGCATGAAGAAAAAAGATCCAAATGCTGTTGTCCTAAAAACATGTACTAATTAGCCAATTTATAGATACATTTTAGTAATTACTATACAAGGAAAAGGTGAGACTTTTTTCTATACTCTCTGCTTTTTTCTTAGTTTCCAAATAACTTCTCTTCTAGAAATTCCAATCTCTTCTCAGATTAAAAAGCAAAGTATTTTTAGGCTAAAGCCGAGACCTAAGAAAATTTGAGTGCTCATGCGCTTAGCATGGTGGGGTGCCATTAATTCTGGTTTTGCATTGTAAGATGAGCCAGCATATGGAGGAGAAAATGCAGAATGGAATACTTTGGAACAGAAAATATTTATTTCAATGTATCACAGGTATTTCCCTCAGGTAGGGCTCTGGGAAGGTAGGATACAGAGTTACAGAGAGACTATATATCGTGTTCCTAGTAAGTTTGTGACTGTCCAGGCATCTCTGGAGGCTCTGGAATATACCGTTTATATAGATATTTACAACTCTACTCCAGGTAAAAGAGAATCTTATCTCTTTCTCTTCTGTATTATCTTTTTGTCTTCCTGCCTCAGTACCAATAAATAAACTTTCCTAAATTATAAATAGAAAAACAGTATGCAAATTTCAGGTCATTAAAATGTTTAATTACTTTACTCTTGACTTTGCTACTTTCCAGGACACATGATAAATATGGGTGTGATTGCGCTGGAACAACTGGATTTCTACACACACATAAATGGAGTTGGTACTGTATCCCACAGTATAAATAAAAATTAACTCATGGTAAATCAAATAGCTAACAATAAGAGCTAAAGTGATGATATTAGGGGTAAATCTTCATGACATTGAATTTGCTAGGATCCTTAGATATATCATCAAAGGCAGAACCATCAATAGAAAAAGAAACTAAATAGGTCATATTTCATCAAAATTTAAAAATTTGGCATATCAGAGGATATTATTAAGAAAAAGTGCCAGGTAATGGGGAACATGCCTCTACTCTGAGGACTTGAGAGATTGAGGAAGGAGGATTGTGAGTTTGAGGCCAACCTAACTTTAAGTTAAAAATAAAAATATAAATGCATAGGAATGCACCTCATTGTTAGAATACCCCTTGTTTCAATGCCCAGCATCACAAAAAAAACAGAAATTTAACAGACATCTTACAGATAGGGAAAAGTACAATATGTGCAAATCATATATCTAATAAGAAACATATCTAGAATATGTAAAGAACATCCACAGTCAACAAAAAGTCAAAGCCCAATTAAAAATGGCTCAAGGACTAGCACTACAGCTTTTTTTCAAAGAAGATATGCAAGCAGACAAACAGCATGTGAAAAAATACTTAATATAATTAGTGACTAAGAAAATGCAAATCAAGCCCACAGTGAAATACCACCTCAGAACCACTTGATGTATATGCAGACAAACAAAAACAGAAAATAACAAGTACTTGTGAACATGTAGGGAAAAAAATGAAACTCTTGGACATTGCTGGTGGAAACATGAAATGATTCAGCTTCTATGGAAAATAGTTTCTCAGTTCTTCCAAAAATTAAGCATAAGGTTACCATACGACCTAGAAATTCTAGACCTTTGCTATAGCCCCAAAGCAACTAAAAACAAAGATTTAATAAGAAACTCTCATATTAATGTTCTATGTAACATTTATTATGACCAAAAAGTGGAAACAGCCTGTGTCCATCAAGGTATATAGAAGGGTAAATAACATGTGGTATTGCATACAATGAAATGTTTCTTAATCATAAAGACAAATGAAGCTCTGATACATGTTACAATGTGGATGACATTTTGGAAACATCATTCTAACTGAAAGAGATAAGGCATAAAATTGTGACAATTGCGTGATTCTACTTACATGGAATACATAGAAGAAACAAATTCTTACAGATACCAACTAGATAAAAGGTTGCCCAAGTGCTGCATGAAGGGGTAATGGAAAATTATTGTGGACAAAGTTTATATCTGAGTTGATGAAAAATTTTGGAAATAGAGAACACTGATGGCTGTGTGATGTGTGAGTGTAATAATGCTGATTTAAACACTTATGATAGTTTGAATGACAACATTTATGTTTTATTTGCTTTCCTGGTTGCTGGGATAAAATACGCAACATCCACAACTTAAAGGAGGAAAAGCTTAATTTGGCTCATCAGTTGGAAGTTTTACTCCTTGCTTGGTCAGCTGACTCCAGGCAGGAGCAGCATGGAGGGTGGGTCAGAGGGAGGAGAGATGATCATCTCATGGTAGCAGCAGCTGACAGTGATGGGAAGAGTCTGCAAGGGAGATCTACCTTGCAAGTCAAGCCTTCAGTGACCTGGCTCTTCCAACCAAGCACTACCTTCCTAACACAAATAAGCAAGAATGTCCCCACAATCCAAGTACCTTCCTGTTATGGTTGATACATTGTGTCAACTTGGGGAATCTAGAGGTTTGGCTAAGAGACTCAGCAGTTTGCCTCTTGGGGTGAAAAGGACATGCCCTTACCCTTCTGGGATGTTGTTTATTGTGTTAATTTGAGAAGTTTAAAAGGTTAACTATGCAACTCAGAAGGGGTCCAGGGTGCTTACTTTGTATTCATCCTGAGCCTGTGCAAGAGGCAGGCCTGCAGAGGGTGTGGGTGTGGAGAACCACCCCCACCTCCCCAGAGCGGGTAGACTATATAAAAAAGGAATTGAGGAAGGACTGGCTGCTGGTTCTTCAGAGGAGCTCCGGTCTTCGCCTTCAGCTCGGTCATCTCCTGGCTTCTGGTGCAGACTGTTGGGCTTCCATCTGGGACTCTTCAGCCTTCTGGTGTTGGCTCTCCGGCCTTCAGCGTATATTCTTCAACATTCCGTTGCAGACCCATCATCCTTTTGATACGGACTTGCAAGGACACTGCAGCGAGCTCCAGGCCCGGGGCTGGGCTCTTCAATCTCCAGCGTGCAGACACCCTCTGCACGCTTCCTCATCCAACTCTGTAGCTGACCATTGTAAGCCAAACTTGTAATTCCTTGTACATTTGTTTATCTTGTATTATATCTGTTCCTCTAGTAAACCCTGACCAAGACAGATTTTGGTACCAGGAGTGGGGTGGAAATAGGGATGGTACCACTCACCATTACTCCTAGTGACCCATTAGCAAAATTTCTGCTTCCTGTCCCCACAACCTTAGGTTCTGCTGGCTTAGACGTCTTAGTTCCAGAGGGGGGAAGGCTTGCACCAGGAAGCACAACAATGATACCATTGAACTGGAAGTTAAGATTTCCCCCTGGTCATTTTGGTCTCCTCATGCCTCTGAGGAAACAAGCTGAAAAGGGAGTCACAGTGTTGTCAGGGATAATTGACCCAGATTATCAAGGGGAAATTAGACTACTACTCCACAATAGAGGAAAAAAAAAATACATGTGGAGTGCAGGAGATCCTTTAGGGCGCCTCTTAGTATTACCATGCCCTGTTATTAAAATCAATAAAAAACTACAACAACCTAATATAGGCACAGTGAGAAATGGCCCAGAGCCTTCAGGAATGAAGGTATGGGTCACTCCACCAGGAAAAAAACCAAGACCTGCTGAGGTGCTTGCTAAAGGCCAAAAAAATACAGAATGGGTAGTAAAAGAAGATAGTTCTAAATACCAGCTACGACCCCGTGATCAGTTACAGAAAAGAGGATTGTAATTGCACTATTTCTCCCCTAATATGGTTCTAATGTAATATAATGTTGATACACTTACTACTGGTCTTTAAGGATTGTTAAACTGTGCTATACTGTTCAGGTTGTGAAATGATAAGAATAACCATCATCCAAGGAAAACTTACCTTCTATTTTGATAAGGGAATTAATGCATTTGCGTTTGTAAGTAGGATAGTTATAACATGTTAGACATAATTATAAGCATGTCTTTGTATCCAAAAACTGGTTTAAAGCAATATATCTGGTTGCCAAGTTGACAAGGGGTGGAGTGTTATGGTTGATACATTGTGTCAACTTGGGGAATCTAGAGGTTTGGCTAAGAGACTCAGCAGTTTGCCTCTTGGGGTGAAAAGGACATGCCCTTACCCTTCTGGGATGTTGTTTATTGTGTTAATTTGAGAAGTTTAAAAGGTTAACTATGCAACTCAGAAGGGGTCCAGGGTGCTTACTTTATATTCATCCTGAGCCTGTGCAAGAGGCAGGCCTGCAGAGGGTGTGGGTGTGGAGAACCACCCCCACCTCCCCAGAGCGGGTAGACTATATAAAAAAGGAATTGAGAAAGGACTGGCTGCTGGTTCTTCAGAGGAGCTCCGGTCTTCGCCTTCAGCTCGGTCATCTCCTGGCTTCTGGTGCAGACTGTTGGGCTTCCATCTGGGACTCTTCAGCCTTCTGGTGTTGGCTCTCCGGCCTTCAGCGTATATTCTTCAACATTCCGTTG
This sequence comes from Chinchilla lanigera, assembly GCF_000276665.1. Classification (NCBI taxonomy): domain Eukaryota; kingdom Metazoa; phylum Chordata; class Mammalia; order Rodentia; family Chinchillidae; genus Chinchilla; species Chinchilla lanigera. Next base: position 33,659,343 of record NW_004955409.1, read on the forward strand.
CAGACCCATCATCCTTTTGATACGGACTTGCAAGGACACTGCAGCGAGCTCCAGGCCCGGGGCTGGGCTCTTCAATCTCCAGCGTGGAGACACCCTCTGCACGCTTCCTCATCCAACTCTGTAGCTGACCATTGTAAGCCAAACTTATAATTCCTTATACATTTGTTTATCTTGTATTATATCTGTTCCTCTAGTAAACCCTGACCAAGACACTTCCCAAAGCCCTGCCTATGATAGCAGAAAGCTTTGGGTGTACATCTAGACATAAATCATAACATTGTGTATACACACATATATATATATTGCCACAATAGGAAAGATATCAGCTAAAATTTATGAAACACTTCAGACATGGCAAACTCACTCATGAGCACTTTTACATCCTTGTAACTCATGTAAACCTTATAAACCTGTGGTACAATTTTAGGGTAAAGATTGCTGTTATACCAAACAGTCCCCCAAACTGCAGTAGCTTAACCATGAACACTGAATAATACACATCAATTTAACTTTTTGTTCTTTTAGTGAGAATCACGTTGTTCCAGTTGAATGCAAGACAGATTGAGGGTCAGGGTCTAGCTAGACATTCACCTCTCATTAATAACACCACATTGTTGAAAGGGAGCCTAAATTTTGATAGTGAGGAACAAAGAAAAAGAGAAACTTTTGGTAAATATTTGTACCTGTAGCAAAGGTAGTCAGCATTATTACCATTTTAAAGAATAAACTGAGGAAACTCCACACTGACAGTAAGAGGTAAAGAAACTTTTATATCCAGGTAATCTGATTCAAATGTGTATATTTACCACAATTTCCTACTGCCTTGCACTCTAAAAACTTTTGTAGAAAATAGTACTCTATACCACTCTCTCATCTTCCTCTTTTTACCTAATTCGTCTATCTTTTTCTTCAGATATGACAAAGTGAAGAAATGAAATGATGTTCAGAGAATTTCAGCTAATGTTTTACTAATATATGACTAGAATATACAGTATACTTTATTTCAGTAACCACGTTTGTTGTATTTATCTGGCCATTCTACGAAGATGGGAAAAGGAATGTTGCGTGTGCATGCATGCATACATGCGTGCGGGCACACACACACAGTGCTTCTGTTTAGTTTTTAAATCTTGTCCAACATATTTTTTAAGAAAAAGTGTATTTCCTTTCACAAATTGTGCATCTCATGTTAGGCATAGCCTTTATAAATTAGTTCTTATGTGTTAAATGATTGTAATTGAAGCATAATCCCTTTTTAGAAAATAAATAGAGGATTCTGAAAAGAGGTTGTAGCATTTGGGGAAGTATTTCCTAAAATTAAGATGAAATTCACACAACATAAAATCCTCTGTTAGGCATTTGATGTGTTGTTACAGGGTTGTTACAGGGTTGTTACATAGTTACAGGGTTGGGTAACTATATCATCACCTTTATTGGTATTTAAAATATTTTTATTATTAATTAATATATAATAATTACTTATATTTATGGGATATAGGATAATATTTTGATACATGTGTATTGATCAAATCAGCACAATACATCACTGCAGATGTGTATCAGGCAAGCTACTACCTACCTGTCTATCTGTCTGCCTATTTAGACAGAGTGTAACTATGCAATTCAGGCTGGCCTTGAACTCACTGTGAGGACCAAGACAGCCTCGAACTTGTGGTGATCCTCTTGTCTCTGCCTCCTAAGTGCTGTTTTAACAGGTATGCATCGCCATGGCCAGCTCAAAGACATTTTAATCATTCCAAAAAGAAGACTCATCCTCACCGTGAAGTTGCTCCTCACTGACAACTTCTCCAAACTCTGGAAAACCACAGTCTTCTTTCTGTCCTCACAGACTGACCTAGGCTTTATCTTTCAAACCAATGAAATTATGCAATATGAGTTTTTGTATCTGACATCTTTCCTGTAGCACAGTGTCTCTGAAGTCCAGCTGCATTGTTGTACCTATATCTATAAGTATTTCATTCCTTGTATGAATATTTTTCCATTGTTTCATACCATTACATTTTGTTTATTCCTTCATTAGATGATGGAAATTTTGTGTATTTGCACTTTTGCCTAATGTGAATGATATTGTCATAAGTATTCAAGTAAGAGTATTTCAAAATCTACCTTCAGTTCTTTTGGGTACAAAGCTAGGAATGAACTGGGAGTGAACTGCTGGGCCATATGAAAATTCTTTTTTTTTTTTTTTTTTTTTGGTTTTTTTTTGGTTTTTCTCCGGTACCAGGAACTGAACTCACGACCTTGTGCTTGCCAGGCAGGCGCTTTGCCGCTGAGCTAAATCCCCAGCAACCCCCACCCCCATGAAAATTCTATCTTTAACTTTTTAAGGAACCACTCAACAGAGTGGCTAGAATTTACACGGTGGCAATGTACTGAGAGAAAAGAGCTCCATAAAAAAAGGTCTTTAGAAATCTGAAAGAGTTCCCTTGAGTCTTTAGCTGAGCACTAATGAACACATGCATTGGCTGGAACTGAGGATAAAGGTGCCAGTGTCTGGTGCTCACACAGATATGGAAAACTTCCCTTCCCAATTCACTGCACCAGTAAAATACTTACAGAGTTTTCTCCCAGTTGTGGGGCAAAGCATTTTAGATTAAGCAATGATCTATTCTTATCCAATAAAACATAAATACAAACTCCCCAAGTATCAGACTGCTTCCAAATAACCTAAATCTAGAACAAAGCTTCAGAATATTTATAAAAATACAAATATATTTGTTTTGCAACCAGCGAAAATTTTCTACTAATATGTTCCACAACTCATAAAAAACTTGCATGTTGAAAATAAATAGAAAAATCCACAATAATTCAGTTCATATTGAAAAGAAAAAGCAAACAATCACAGCCATCACAGAAATGACACATAATAAAAATCAATAAAGATATCAAAAATTATAGTTTTTGATAAATTCCAGAAGGTACAGGATTTATTGGACATATTAACTACATTCTTTGAAGATGTAAAAATGATGCAAATTTAAGTTCTGGAGCCAAAAATTATATGGTGTAAGATGAAAATCTTAGAAATTATTACTTGACCTGTAGAGGTGGAAAATTCTGGATTTAGTGACCAGAAATCTTATTTGAATCAAGAAAATAATCAGTAATAGATCCTTAGTCAAATTCTGGATCAACTCCAAAGCAAGGACATTTAGGAGAGTACTTATGCAAGAGGTTGGTCATCAGTGTGACTTTTCCTGAAAACTAGACTCCAAGTACATGTGAGCATGCAGTTGAACTCCCTTTCCTCTCTCCTTTCTGACTTTGGGCTTCCTTAGCAAGCACCCACAACCATGTATCTAAATTCCCTGAATATTGCTATCACTGTACATCTTTATTTTAATGTAATGAAATTTAAAAATATGTTCTCTTGGTTGTTCTCTGGTTGAAGCCACACTGATGGAGAGTAAAATAAATTTAACAAACATATCAATGAATTGCAATGGAAGTATCTGAATAGAGGTAAAGGTTTGAACAAAACATAAAATCAGCCACATAAGACTTATTAGAGGAAGTTTATGAACAGAAAACATATTTGATGATATTAAGGGTGATGGGTCAACCTATACAAAATTCTGCCATGTCATCATGGTGGTGATCCAGCAAGGTGCAGGGCCCAAAACCACAACATGTCACTCCAAAACCAACTTCCATCTCTTTCTTTCCCCTAGCCTAACCTCAACTTCCTCTTTCCTTTTCCTGTCACTAATTCTTCCCAAGTCAGCATTTGTGATGACATTTTGACCTCCCATGTAAACCGCATCCCCAACCCAATTCAATAAAAGCTTTGTCTCCTTGCCTTCCCTCTTCATAGGGTCCTTGCATCCTTCTGCAGCTCTCCCACACCCACAATAAAGGCTCCTTTTATCTTTGTTCTGTCTCTCACTTGCATCAAAAAGAAAAACCTTACATTTTTCATGCTGTGACTCAGATTGGTCAAGGCATGTAGCTCCCAGTGGAGGCTACTCCCTTGGTTTGAGCTATACCTGCCTACAAGCCACCCTTCTTCTTTCTTTCTTCTCTGCCTTTGTTGTTGTCAGCCTCCATCCAACACCAGTCCATCTTAATTCTTGTAGGTGAGCAGCTTCTCTCTCCAGTTCTTGCCTCATGCTCTCCCATTCTCAGAAATCATGGGCCCATGTCAGCATTCTCTCTCATCCTTCAGGATGCCCCTCTGTCCTCTCACTGATGGCTGACGGGGCTAAATTTAGGCACCTGTCACTCACTCACACCCCGACAAACGTGACAATCCTCTAAGGGATTGTAACTCAGCTTTAAGCCTTTGGCTCACCTTTAATTCCATCACAAATGGGAAATACTCCTTCCCAACTAAAAAACACTCTCCACTTGGGTATATTTTAAAGAATCTAAGCACATTGAGTCTCAGGGAGATCATTAAACCAAAACAGTTCATTTTCTACTGTCAGACAGTGTGGCCTCAACACAAATTCAACAATGGCAGCCACTGGCCTGAGGAGGGTACTTTCAATTTTAATATCCTCAGGGACCTAGACAACTTTTGCTACCGCAACAGCAAATGGGTAGAGATCCCCTATGTACAAGCTTTTATTGCTTTTAGAGCACATCCTTCACTCCTTTAGGTGTGTGGGGTAGCCCAAATATGTTTGGCCCATTTCACATTGTCAGACCCCCCCCCAATTCCCCTCCTGACCCTCTCACTGATGTTGCTTCTGCTTTTGCTCCTTCTCTACAATATCTATAGGCCTAACCTCCCCAGTCTCCTCCACCTGCTGATGAGCCTCCTCAATCTCCTCAACCTGATGTCCCTATACCATCCCCCACTCTTTCCTCACCCAATGCTGCCTCCACTTCCACCTCCTCCACTCCTTCATTGCCATTATTTCTCCTGCAAATCACACTCAGTCACACTCTACCCACTCACTGCCATCTTGTAGTCAGCCACTGTTTTGTAGTCAGCCGCCATCTTATACTCAGTCGCCATTCTAACCCCAACTTTCATTTTGTCAGCCTCAACCTCTCCCCCGTCTCCAAGAACAGGTTGGTCCTGAGGGACTGGTTCATGTTCACATTCCTTTCTCTCTCTCTGACCTATCTCATATCTCTCGTAAATTAGGTTCCTTCTCCACTGATCCTCACAGCTATATTGACTAGCTACAATTTGTGGTTAATTTATGATTTACACTACAAAGATCTGTCTGTTATTCTCACTTCTACTCTTTCTCCCCAACAAAAGGCTCAACTGTGGCAGGCAGCTCAAACTGAAGCCAACCATAGACATCAGAATATCCTGACCATCCTGCTGGGGCTGATGCTGTGCCAAATGTGGACCGCCCACTGGGATTATCAGGGAAACAATGGCTCACAGCTTATAAATATCATGATTGGTTTTATAATTGTGTATCTTAATAAAATTTCTCATAAACTAACAAATTACAACAAACTCATTGAACAAACCCAGCATGTTTATGAGAACCCTGCTGAATTCCTTTCCCACCTTACAGATACCCTAATCAAATATACAAAAGTGGATTCCCAATCCCCCAAGGGGATAGCCCTTATCAATTCTCATTGCATTTCCCAGTCAGCTTCCTATATTCAAGCTAAATTTAAAAAGTCTGAGCTTGGCCCTCAGACTCCATGAGGATACCTCTTTAACTTGGCCTTTCATATCTTCAATAATAGAGACCATCAACAAAATTAGATAAACAACAACATGCTACATATAGCTTTTAGCTGTGGCACTTGGGATTCCTAAAACAGGTAAACCAAAATGAGGTGGTGTCACCCTAGCCCCCTGTCCCAGAAAATGGTTTAAGTGTGACAACAGAGGACACTGGGCATGAACCTGCCCCAACCAGAGGCGACCACCAGGAACTTGTCCCATCTGCAATCTCAAGGGTCACTGGAAGTGTGACTGCCTTGTGCACCAGAGAGCTGGCAAGTCGTCCAACTCCCTGCCCTCACAGGAGATCTCACCACCACAGCCAGACTTGCCACTAGTCGACCTGCTTGGCATGGCCACTGAAGAGGATTGATGGGGCTTGGGGTCCATGGCCCCCATTAAGGTATCCTTTGCAGAGACCTAAGTCTTGCTAGACATCTCAGGTAAGATACTCTCTTTTCATGTTGACAGTGTGGCCACATATAGTGTTCTTCCTGAGTTTTCAGGTTGTTATACCTGATCAGTAATCTCTGTTGTGGAAGTTGATGGCCAACCTACATAACCTCTCTAAACAGGACCCATCCCCTGCAAACTCCAAACAATTTTTTTAACCCATAATTTCCTCATTATTCCAACTTGTTCTACACTTCTCGTGGGCAGAGATCAACTCAACTTCTTTCACTTTTTCCCTCCCCACAGCTCTTGTCCTTCAAACTCAACCACTGTGTGCTGTTAATTCAGCCTGTCTTCTGCCGCCCTCTGTTGTCAGTCCCACAGTCTGGGACACCTCCAGTCCCACTTGGGCTACCTACGCCACCCACAAGTTAATTTGCCTCAGGAAGCCTTCAATTTTTCCCTGTGTTCCCAAATATCCTATTGCCCCCAAACAACAATGGGGACTCAAAAGCATAGTCCAATGTCTCTTAATAAATGGTTTCCTTAAGACCACCCACTCACTTTACAACACTCCTATTCTCTCTATAATCAAACCTAATGGCTCCTACCATCTAGATCAAGATATCAAGGTTTATTAATCCTGCAGTTCCACCAATTCACTCAGTGGTGCCACACCCTTACATGATGTCCTCTCATATCCCCTCTTCCACTACCCACTTTACAGTTTTAGATCTCAAGGATGCCTTCTTCACTATCCCCTTACAACCTGACTTTCAGGATCTCTTTGCCTTCACATGGACAGACGCAGATTACCTCCAGTCCTTACAGCTTACATGGACAGTCCTTCCTCAGGGATTCCAAGATAGCCCTCAATTCTTCAGCCAAGCCCTGGCTACTGATATCATGACCCTGAGCCTCAAACCTAGCACAGTGTTTCAATATATAGATGACCTCTGCTCTGCTCCCTTCCCCATGCTCTAGCCATGCAACATACCTTAACCCTCCTCAACTTTCTTTCAGATCATGCATATAGGTTTATCCTGACAAAACTCAAATAGCCTCAACAAAACTCAAATATTTAGGGCTTACCCTCACCCTCACCACTCGCTCAATCAGTATGGATTGCAAAGTCCTCCTTCCTAACCTCCAAGTGCAAACTTCCCAACAACAAGTTCTATCCTTCCCCAGTCTAGCTAACTTCTTTTGCCTTTGGATTATTAACTTTGCTTGCCTAGCTCAACCTCTCTACAAAGCATCCAAGGGCTCCCTATCAGAACCTCTTGACTCCACTACACCTATACATTCTTCCTTTTACAAGTTACAAGAGGCCCTCTTAAGGGCCCCAGCCCTCACTCTCCCAAACCCAACTCAACCCTTCAATTTGTACACTACTTCTCAAGATTATAATGCTGTTGGAGTTTTAGGACACAAAAAGGGACCTTCCTTCCACGCAGTAGCCTATCTCTCAAAACAGTTATATAATACAGTACATGGATGGGCCTCCTGTCCCCAGGGCCTTGCTGCAGCAGCCACATTAGCACAGGAGACAAAAAAGTTCACATTAGGACAGTCAGTCACAACTCACTCACCTTCTCACCTCAACAAGTTCATCTCACACAAAACACTCCCCACCCTAATGACTCCTCCCTTTCAACAGGTTCATTTAGTGCTCATTCAAGACTCCTCTATCACTATCTCCACCAGTTGTTCCCACAACCCAGCCACCTTACTCTCCACCTCTGATGACAGCCCTCACCACGATTGCATTGCACCCCTTACAGATGACCCCTACTCCCTTCCCCCACATTACCAGCACTCCCCTCCCTACAGCCTCTGACACATAGTTCATAGATGGCAACTCAACTAACACAGACACTTAAAAAGGGCAGGATATGCACAGTCAACAGCTCTATGATAATAGAGGCAGGCTCCTTGCCACCTGGGACACCTTCATAAAAGGTAGAGCTTATAGCCCTCATGCGAGCACTCACAGTAACCAAAAATTAGATCATAAACATTTATACTGACTCTAAACACATATTTAGCATCCTGTACTCCCATGCTGCCATCTGGAAACAAAGGGGCTTTATTAATGCTCAGGGCACCCCCATTGTCAACTCATATCTCATCCTCAAACTTTTAGAGGCAGCACAGCTTCCAAGACAAGCAGTGGTCATTCATTGTAAGGGACACCAAACACCATCAGATCCCATTTCTCAGGGCAACACCTTCACTGACACCCAGGCCAAATTAGCTGTACAACAGAGATACTCTTCTTGCCTTCTTTCCCTAGTTCTAAATGCCCTACCCTCACCCAATACTCACCCGATCAAAAACATTTACTCCACAAACAAAATTATCATCAGAGCACTCAGTAATGGATTTTTGATGGACCAAAACTTCTCCTCCCAGACCAGCACTGACTTGCACCACTGCTTTCATGTAGGCACCCAGGCACTATACAAACTCCTAACTCCCATCACCACACATCCCTCCCTAAAAACCATTATTTGCCAAGTCACTCAAAATTGCCATCTCTGTGCCAAGACCTCTCCTCAAGGACACTTACCTCCTCCTTCTTTCCCAACCCATCAACTCTGTGGACACACTCCAGGCAAAGACTGGCAGATAGACTTTACACACATGCCTCATCATAAAACCCATAGATATCTTCTTACTTTGGTTTGTACCTTCTCAGGATGGATAGAGGCCTTTCCCACAGCTCAGGAAACTGCTGATATAGTTTCTAATGTTCTCATACAAGAAATTATACCCTGATTTGGCTTACCCCAAACAATCCAGAAAGGCAATGGACCAGCTTCTATCTCCCGAATTACCCAACAGGTATACTCAAGTCTTAACATCACTTGGCATCTACACATACCGTATCATCCACAGTCCTCAGAAAAAGTAGAAAAGAAAAATGACCTCCTAAAAACACATCTCACCATACTTGTTTGAGAGCTATACCTGCCTTGGCCTCAACTCCTCCCCTTAGCTCTAACCAGACTCAGGGCACATCCTATGGCCCCCACTTTCCTAAGTCCCTTTGAGCTCATGTATGGCAGACCTTTTCTACCTCACAACTTTGCACTCCAAATACCCTTCCCCCATTGCTGACTGTAATCCAATCCTATCTTTCCTCTAATACATTTTGTGACAGCATGCTAACTTCTGCCTTCCACAACGAATAAATCACACACTGCCAAAGCCTTCTATAACTCCTGGAGACTTAATGTATCTAAAATCTAAACCCACAGGGTTACAACCCAAGTGGACTGGACCCCATATAGTCATCCTCACAACATCTACAAGCAATCAAAGTCTCTGGTCTTCCATCCTGGTTCCATGTCACCCAAGCTAAGCAGCGTCCAGATAACCCCATGGTCTTCAACCCCAAACCCTCATCTCCAGAGCGGTCATCACACTTCCTGTCCCCTACTCATCTCTGCCTCACCAGAGTTCCCAACACACTTCCAAAATAACTTGTTTTCCTATCCTGTCTGGTTTCTGATCCCTTCTCTCCTGCTGATTTTTGCATTTGCTGTTGCACTCTGGACTGTATGCCCAAAGGACTTTCAAGTGCCACACAAAGTAGCTTTTACACTTTTATACCTCATAACAGTCCTTGGACTCTCTACTCTCCACTGCTTTACTAAACATTATCCCTGAGTCACTCCCTACAGCTATCCAATATAATATCCTTTACCATTTGGACTCTTATCCCACTTACAGCAGCTTTCCTACCCTCATCTCCAATCTATTCCTTTTATTTTACTAGACAAGATGGGGCCATTTTAGCTCATAAAAACTGGACTTCAGGCACCTTTACACTTGACATCACTCACTATACTTTAGGCCTTATTATGTCACCTTTTTGCTGTGGGCATTCACTGCCAAAAAATTTTACATAGGGCATGTGGGCCACTTTGGCCCAATGCAACCCTCCAGCATTCTCCATGTGCCCCAAAATCCCAAAGTATAAGCCCTGTCATGATTGAACCCAATATTATTGTCCTCATTGGGGTTGCAAATCAATAGGCCTTTACTACCCAGACTATTTTTGGAAAAACAATGACAGTCACCTTCATCTAAGACTGACCTACACATCAAGGCAATATTTCTTAAACTTCACTGTTTCCCACCCAGACACATCCCCACTTTTCCCAAAAAGTCATACTTGGGGATTCCAGCTGTACTACCCATCAGGCCCTGACAGCAAAACATTTCTGACCTTTTACAAAGACAACTCCCTAATCTACAACCTCTTGATCTTCTTTCTGACCGTATTCCTTCCTCTTCTTCTCTTCACCCTCTGCCTCCATTTCTGTATGCCACCATTTCTGTATTTCTTAATGACCCCTTTCAGAGTCTCAAAAATGTTATTAAAACTTCAAATACCACAGATCTTTCCAGTTGCTGGCTCTGCCTACCCCTCCAACAGGATTTATACATGGCTTACCCAATCACCCTAAATATCTTCTCACTTCAAATTAACTCTAAAGCCAAAATTGTTGGCCCCCTGTGCCTTACTCCAAAACATCTATGGCCACAAAAACCTTTCCTGCATCTATCACCCTAGCCCTTCCCAGTCAGCCTCTGTAGTGGAAAACTTAACCTCTTGCACACACTTCCATTCTATTTCAGACACCTCGACTCCTATTTGTTTTCGTCATGGACACTTCTTTGTCCATGGTGATGAAGCATTTACCTGTCTCCCACCCACATGGTAGGGCTCCTGTACTGGGACAGTAGTAGCTCCACAGGTCACACTAAACACTGAAATCCAAATTGTAACAGGGCTACAAACCATGTCCCCACACCATCATAGGTCCTGCAGAGTGGTACAAGTTATATTAATCTTAACAGGTATGGACCTCTTCATGGCCACTGGCATGGGAGCCAGGGGTGTTGGAGTAGCCTACCACTTTTACTCTAAGGTATCCACTAAATTAGCTACTTCCACTGATGAATCTGCAGCATTCTCCAACTACCTTCAGACCCAAATCAACTCACTGGCCACCGTAGTCCTGCAAAATCACCGAGCACTTGATCTTCTAACAGTTAAAAAGGGAAGTACCAGTGCTGTGCTAGGAGAATGCTGTTACTTGGTTATCCAGTCAGATGTTGTTATGAATAAGGTTCAAAAACCCTGAGACCTTGCTGCCAATATACAAAAAGGGGTCACGGCCTCATCTTCTTGGTCTTCTTGGTAGAATTATTTAGACCCCTGGAAACCTATCATCCTCCCTATCCTAGGACCTCTCACCATAATTATCGTCTTACTCCTCATAGCACCCCACCTTTTTAAACTTTTTTCAAGATTTTTTCAATCAAAAATATAGGCCCTAGGGGCTGGGGATTTAGCTCAGCGGCAAAAGCGCCTGCCTGGCAAGCGCAAGGTCGTGAGTTCGGTTCCCGGTACCGGAGAAAAACCAAAA
>NW_004955409.1:33670944-33679310 GCF_000276665.1 Chinchilla lanigera
ACAAGAAACACAAAGAGGCTAGACACCCTGGTCAAACTCATATAAAAATAAGATCAAAAAAAAAAAAAAAAAAAAAAAAAAAAAAAAAAAAATATAGGCCCTCACTATCAAAGAACTCCCTGTCCTGCCCAAAACCTCTGGCACCAGCTTACATATGGCCCTAACCCATCATCCTGTCAGCCCCTACCATGATGCCTCCTGCCAGCAGGAAGCAGTTTAAGAGAGTCATCACCCCTTCAACAACAAAAAGATGGGAATGATGGGTTCCAACCTATACAAAATTCTGCAATGTCATCGTGGTGGTGATCCAGCATAGCTTGGGGCCCAAAACTACAATGTGTCACTCCAAAACCAACTTCTGCCTCCCTCTTTCCCCCAGCCTAACTCTTTCCTTTTCCTGCCACCAACTCTTCTCCAATCAGTGTTTGTGATGTATAAACCCCATCCCCAACTCAACTCGATGAAACGTTTGTCTCCCTGCTTTCCCCCTTTAGAGGGACCTTGCATTCTTCTGCAGCCCTCCTGCAGCCATAGTAAAGGCTTCTTTTATCTTTGTTCTGTCTCACTTGTGCCAAAAGGAAAAACCTTACAAAGGGTATTTTTAAAAAAATATTTTCTATGTTAAAATGACATTTTGGATAATTTTTAAACTCTATCATATTTTAGAAGAAAATGATATGACAGAATATACTTTATAATTATATTGAGGGAAGGTACAGAAACAATATTGGTCAACTGAATAGTTTTAGAGGTTGATATATGAACCTTGGATTTATTACCCTATTTTACTTCACTTTGAGTATGTTTCACATTTTCTAAAATGAGAAGATAAAATAAAATTTTTAAAAGCTCTTGCAAAGAAAAGTCTAAATAAAGACAAGCTACATGCATTTACTAATTTTTCTAATCTCATTAGATACATAGGACAAAATAGCTATAGCCAGTCTTTTCTTGTTTCTCTTTCTATCACACTTACACACGTGTGTGCACATACAAACACACATACACACTCACCTCTTTATCCATATGCACACAATTGCCTATATATAAAATGTAGATTTACATAAGTAAATTCTATTTACTCACAATTATATGAAATGACACTTGGATAAAAGGATTTAAAATTACATGATGTAAATTAGACATTTGTTATCTACCATAGTAATGTATGGTAAACCAAAATATTAAAATCAAGCTTGTATCTAGTTATGAGTAGGATAGTGTCATTCTTTAAAAGTATACAAGAATACCAATCTATTCTTGTACTTACAGACACAAGTAACATTCTTATAAGACAAACAGTTTTCATTATTTGCCTTGTACTAAACTTACACATATTACATTGGAAAGAAAGCTTAACCAAAAATATAAAAGCTTTTCTAGAAGTCAAAAAGGTCTGTGATTTATTTCAGTAGTGAGAAGTAAAGAAATAGGAAATCTGAATAATCCATATTAGCTATTGCTGGATTCTGTGAGTTTATTATTTATCATTTGAAGTTGTGTTTATGTTTATATTTCATTTATTATTTCTTCAACTCAGTTTTTCCACTATAGTACCTCTTAAGGAAAGAACCACCCTAACAGACTCATACTCTCACTGTTTAAATATGAAAAGATACATTTAAAATTCTATTCTACCACTTTCTACCTCTGTTCTTGATCCTTGGCCTTAGTTCTAGCTAAAAAAAATGAAGGGAAGTCATAAGTAAAACTTCATGATGGGTAGAAGATATGAGGATGCATTATTTTCTTATATCACAGTGATGTAAAAGTGAACCATAATAAACATTTCTACTATGTCACACATGGAAAAATTCCTATATAAAATATAGTAATAAGGTCAATAGCTTGGACTTGGTAGGTGTGAAGCAAAAAGTCATAACTCTTGAGTATTGCCAGGACAGTGATATAACTTATGATTCAATTTAGAAGGCACTTACAATTTTTGTGGGAAACCTGGACTAATGAAGATCATCTTGGATAAATGAAGAATTGGAGTTAGTTACTTTTCTCATTGCTGAGACACGATATCACTATCCACAACCTAAAGGAGGAGAGGTTTATTTTGGTCACAATTTGTAGAGGGTTCAGTCCATAGAATAGTGGCTCCAGGGCAGGACAGCACCACACAGGAGCATAGTATTGGAATGGCTACACATATGTGGTTCAGGAAGCGGAGGGCATGAAGGAAGGAGCTGGGAAGGGAGATAAACCCTTCCAGGCCATGCCCTTGTGGCCTGTCTCCTTCCACCAAACTGCAAGTCCCAATAGCCAATAGCGAGTCAGCTATAAACGCCCATAATCCACTTACCTTCCAAAAGATCCACCTATGAGCACAGGAGGGGACATCTAGATACAAGTCAGAATAGAGTTGCTCTTCAAAGTAGTGAGGCTGAATGTCTTTCATGGGTGCAACAGACAAGTGATTTAAACTTGGTATAATAGATGAATAGTAGTCAATCACTGCTTTGTTGACATACTTTTGTAGTTCTTTTTAAAGATGCTTTCCTTGCTTCTGTTTTTTGCATATACAAACATTTTAATTTTTTATTGTTTTTACTTGAACAATTTTTCACAGACACATGGTTTAAGAGATGAAACTGTGACATTTTGAGTTGTAGTTCCAATAAAATATTTTCAGTGACAGATTTTTAATGATAGAATTGTTTTCATTTACAAAAATATAGATAATAAATAAATATACTCATTAAAATATTGATCTTGTTTTCTGTATTTTCAAAATATGTACTACTGATTTACATAAAACCACCTCAAGGTAATTTTTATTTTTATTTTGATATAAACTAAAAATTATAGTAAATGGTATAATAGTATAGAAACTTGACTTTATTAATGAACTTATAGAGCAATCATCACCTCTGTTTGTTTTTGTGAGACAGAGTTTCATTAGGTAGTTCAAGCTGCCCTTGAATTCACTAGGCAGCCCGTGCTGGCCTCAGACTCACAGTGATTCTCCTGCCTCAGCCTGCCAAGTACAGTCCTGGGATTATGGGTGAGTGCCACCATGCCCGGCTCCTCTTTTATTCTATAGATAAAGAAAATGAAGTTCAGAGTGATTAATGAGTTACTCTAGGGTGCAGAGCTAGTAGGCAGAACAGTCAGAACTAGATCATCAGTTAAGGTTCTCTTTTTTAATGGTTTAACTTGAAAGAATTTGAAAGATGAGTTAGCAAGATAGTAGAAGTTTCCTGTATACTCACTTAGCTTCCCCTAAAGTTTACATAGCAATGGCATAATAATGATTTATCACACTACGACATATGTTAGTTCAGATTTAATACCTTCAAAATAAGTTCAGAAAGTTGCATAATATTTAGAAAAATGTTAGAAAAAAATAATGATTCAATAGCAGCCAAAGGAAACAGTTCCAAAAAATTTAGGATTCTTGGAATCAATGGAGGTATCTATTGACAGATGGATAAAGAAAGGTGAGTGTATATATATATAATTTAGCCACAAAAAGAATGAAATATTGAAATTTGTAGAAGATTGATGGAACCTGAGGACATTGTGCTAACTGAAATAAGCCAGACATGGAAAAGCAAGTACTATGCTCTCACACATATAAAAAAGTTGACTTTATAGAAATAGAGAGTAGAATAGTGGTAGCAGCTAAGAAGGGAAGAAGAAAGGGGCATCCAGATGAAATGAAGGAAAACACAGCTAAAATATGTCCACTGTCATACAACACAGTAGCATTGCTATAGTTTACAATAATTTATTATATAGAAGAATGAAGTTTGACTCGCAACACAAAGAAATAAATATTTAAGGAGATGGTAATGTTAATGATCCTGATTTGATCATTATATATTGTAGACATGTATTATACTATCACACTGTACCCCATAAGTATGTGCAATTAAAATCTAAATGCATAGGAAAAATGTAAAATTCTTTCTCATACTAACATACCTATCTACCAGGATTACATATTTGCAACTGAAATAATGAAGTTCAGTGAATTTGGAATACAACTAAGTATACAATTATGTCTCCATAGAAATGAGTATGTGTTTTTACAGACTCATGAACTTATCTGAAGTGACATTATGTTATTAAATACAGAAAGGCTGTTTGAAATTTTGTCATGATAATGTTCAACAAATCACTTTTCTGGTAGTACAAGCTTAGGAAAATATTTCTAATCAATATCTCTAGAATTTGTTAGAAGACACCTGGGATCCATGATACACTTTTTGATATCTATTTGCTCCTATTTTCTTTTCTTTCTGTCTTTTCTGTTTTTAGTGGTATTAGGAATTGAACCCAGGGTCTTTACATTGAGTGACATTCCCATCCTTTCTTTTTCTTTTCTTTCTTTCTTTTTTTTTTTTTAAATTTGAGACAGTGTCTCCTTAAATTGTAAACTACCCAGAATAGGTTCCCATTTGTAGTCTTCCTGCCTCTGCCTCCCAGGGTGCTGGGATTATAGCTGTGCCAACATCCCAGTTTAAACAAATCATTCTTGCTGAAGAGAAAGAAAAACATTTAGAGTGTATGCATTGATTCTTCACGTACTGTGTATTAAAAAATTAAAATTGCAGCTAGAAGAAACAAATTCTTAGAGCCTTTTGTAATCAATGCTCTTTTTTCTTTACAATATTTGGATTGTGGAAATTATAAAATTCTTTTAGGAATCACTACCATTTGATTCCTAACAATACGTTGACAGTCTTCTCATTTTCCTATTGCCAAATTTATGTTGATACTTGTAACAAATGGGTAATGCCCTCTCTACCTTCCTTTGCCCTACCATTGTAGTGCACATTGGCCTGATCTCTCCTAAATGAAGCAGAGGTTCCACCAGGAAACGTGTGAATTCCACAGCACGTTCAGCCTGTGTAAGGGGAAAGCTGATTTTGTCCACTGGGGAAAGTCTTGAGAAAGTTGCAATTCGGGCAGCTGGAGGATGGGCCAGCATCCACTGAATTAGTGCTCTTAGGAATGGATCTCACATCTCACTAAGTGGCTGAAGGGCGTTGGTGCCTATATGTCCCAGCTTTTTTTATTCCACTTTGTAGAATAGTTCTGAGGCTGGTATTTTAAACTGGTTTCCAGGAAATCCCTATGAGAGTAAGCTCTATTTCCTCACAGTGATAACCTGCTTGGTAATTCACCCTGTATTTCTTTCCCTTTCCTGTCTCACTTCCCCATGTCTCGTTTTCTAAAATGACTTACAAAACAGATTATGTGCCCTTGAATTCTTAACTCAGGGTCTACACAACTTCAGAACAATTTCCAAAGCATTGGATGAAGACACATTCATGTAAAGAGAATATTAACATTCATTAGCAACATGATTGATTGTAGGAAAAGTAGGAGAATGAAAACAAGTTAAGTGAACTTAGGAATATCTGTGGATAGCAGCTATTTGTATTTTCTCTTGAAAGCCAATCATTGCTACTGAAAATAGATTATGTCATGTTCATGTTAATCAGCCTGGAACAGGAAGAAAAAGAATCCTCAATGAGAGCCAAGAAAGATGGGATTTTCTTCTTCATATTAATCTTTTCTATCATACTTGCTTATGTTCCTAACTCAACTAATTAGCGATGAGAAAATCACAAGTTATATTGTGTCTAAAGGTATTAGAAAACATTGTTAGCAGGTCTCAATAGCATAATTTTAAAAAAAGTCTTTCTTCAGAGAATTAAAAGGTCAAATATTTTTATTATATTTTTGAAAGTTTACTCACCTTATTTGTACAATAAAAGGTATATCACAGTGAACAAAAATAAACTGACAACTTTTGAACTTATTTTTATTAGCTAGTACAAAATATAGACAAGAAAGTATTTATGTCTTTATTTAGAATTGTAGCGGTATATTAATGCAAAATTACAATGCAAGAAAAATAAGATATAGCAAGGAATGAATGATTAATTCAAATGTACTTTCTTATAAGCTTAATTGACGAAATCAGTTCAGAGCTGACTAATCCTTAGATGTCTGACCTGGACCTCAGATAGTCTCTAAAATTCTTGGCATATCATGGAGTGGTAGGTAGTACTTTAATATTAAGTTGAAAGAAAGAAGTAAGGTTCAAAGAAACACCACAAGAATACAGTGTGACTTTACCTCAGTAAGCATGTATGTATAAAGCAATTTAACTTAGACCATTCATTTTCAATTGAACTTACACACGATAAACGTAAACATTTTCTGACATATTTTATAAATATTTGCAAGGATTTATGAAACTCCAGTTTCCCAGTTGTGAACCCCATCTTTACTCAAGTGAAAATTAAATTCTATTGAATTCTGTAACCGAATTTTACAGACTGTATCATCATGTTATCTTTGTCCTTCAATTATCTTGCCTGTTGTCTTTTATCATTTCAAAACAATTTAGTGCCAAATACTGGCCCTTTTCTAATTTGTCATTTTAAAAAATGTCCTTATGTATTGTTTTTTCACTTCACAGAACACTCTGATTGCACAATTTCTGGCATCAGCCTTTTATTATATTGACTAGCACGTACTTATTCCAAACTTTTTTTTCTTTATCCCAGCACCATTTTTAAACCCAATTCTATGTATAAATCTTTCTTTTGATTATGAAAGATCTATCGTGGGTTCTTATTATACTATATATCATCAAAATTCTGGGCTTTGGTTCATAGATGTTTACCAATGAACACTAATAATTAATCTCCTCTCTTAGAATTGTCTTCTTCTGAATGGAGGCTAACGTGTTTCTCATACTTCAGACGAACTTTCAGCCCTAAACATTACACTCTCCCTTGTTCAGTACGTTGTCATCTATAGTCCCTTAAAAAGCAACGCCTCCTCCATGCTTCTAATAAAAGATACCATGAAAAGTTAGTATTCCTGTCCATTCTCTTTATACTGTCAGGAATTAATTTTTCTTCTATTTTTTGATTATTGTCTCAGATGTGCATGTACATTATTTGTAAGAATGCCACATTCGTGTAGTAAAGTCCTTTCTTATGCTAGTTTAACCATCTTTCAAGTGGCGTATTATAGTGAAAAGTTAAGGGAAAGCACATTGTCAGTCTAGCAATTTGGTGAATGTTTATACCTTTGTACGGTGTAGGGTATACACTGCCACATACATTATCTCATTTGACTCCTAAGAATCGTGTGAGTTGGGACTGCAATCCACGTTTTCACTAGGTAGCAACCCGAAGCTTTAGTGCACTGTGTTATTCAAGACGACAGACTTCGGAGCCTGGAGGACCATCGTTTGAATTACCACCACAACGTTTACAACTGTGTGACTTTGGGTAAATTACTAATATCTTTAAACCTAAACTGCCTCATAAAATGGGGACAGTAATACTACATGATATACTGCATGAAGCGGTGATAGCATCTAAAGTGGATTGCTTGCCACATGGTAAGCATTTAATAAATAGCAACGTTTTAAGGGGTTTGTTCAAGATACGCTATTGGAGCAGCTTGCACAAGACCTGAAACCGAGATCCGAGGCTTCAAAGTGCAGGCTTTTCTGATACCGTACTTTCTAGCACGCCCAGTTCATTAAACTACTAACTTGACGGGTGACCTTGAGTAAAATACTTCGCCGAGTCAATTTGCTCATCTGCAAAATGAAAAACTTCATTTACATCATGTCGATGGTCCTTTCAGAGCCTGTGCCAGCGGGGTCAGATTTCCCCCCTCTGGTGCTTAAGGCTCGGGTCAGGCTCGTGATGCAGCCGAGATCCGTGGATCCACAGGCGGCGCGCGGGCCCGAGTCTCTGCTCCGCTCCGTTTCGCGCCGTGCTCGGCTTGGGGCTCGCCGGGCGGCAGCGCTGTCCCGGTCTCGGGTCAGCCCAGCGGCACCGTGGGAAGCGCGCAGACCCACGTCTCCATTCACACCCTGCCTCGCCCCCGCAAGGACGGAGGCGGCGAGTGACACCCCGTCGCGCGGCTGAGCAGGGGTCCCTGTCGGCGACATCCACCGGCGGGAGGTCGCCCGCGAGCGCGGCGCGGGTAGCGCCGCCCCTCTCGCCGAACTCTTAATGAAAACTACCGGTGCCGGTAGAAGTCGGGCAAGTACACGGCCCCGGCCCCCGCCCCGCGGCGCCGCTGCCGTCCCGGTCACTCCAATGCCCTTCTCCGGGCGACCAGGACCGTCGCGCCGGGTCCCAGCTGGACCGAGTCCCCGCCGCGCGCGTCCGCGCCTCTCAGCCCGCCAGTGTCCTGATTGGGACGGGGCCCGGGAGCCTTCCCCACGGCCGCGTTTCATTGGCTGGCGCGGCTGTCAGTAACCTCGGCCTCCCGCCTTCCCGCCCCGCGCCTTTCGCGCCCCCTCAGTTTGGGCGACAAGCCGCTGACGTGCGCCTGAGCCGCGCGGCCAAGGGGACCTGCGACCCCTC
>NW_004955409.1:33680569-33688684 GCF_000276665.1 Chinchilla lanigera
AGAGATGCGCGCTGCATTTAACAGTCTGATAAAATAAATAAATAAATGGCACTTGGGTAGCAGATTGCAAATGCTTGGGGCACCGGAGAGTTTTTCCTCTGTCCATCCATCCCCTTGCTTTGGGCTACAAGTAGTATGCAAAATCTTGATGAGTGCATGCCCTTACCGCACTTACACTGTCAGTACAAATTTCTCATTGATTTGTCTTCAAGGGTGTGCATACGAGGGGGGTGTCTGGTTCGGTGACTTGTTAGTTAACATCCTGCGCTTCCTTGGAAGATGAGTTATAACGGGACCGGTATCGCTTCTTCATTTGCACTGGAGTCATCTTAACAATGCACCCAATGCATCGAAGCAGAGGTGAATTTATCTCCAGCATATACATTAGAAACGGATTGGGGGTCTTGTGAGTGGCACACCGCAAAATTTGGAATATTCATGCACATTAAAAAAACCTAGATTTACTGGGGTGTTTCATGTTTGAGACATGATCAGGGTGACGGGAATTAAAGTTTATGGAGTTGGTTTTATTTTCTAAAACATTTCATTTTTCATTTCCTTGGTTCATCGACCCCTCTTCTCCCTTTTATGGTTCTTTTGGAAAAGGAGCTATCTATTTGGTCACTTTTAAGTGTATTTACTATAAATGACTCCTAAGCTTTTTAGTATTGGCGAAATTCTTCTTAAGGTCTTTTAATTAATGAGCTTAAACGAGATCATAGTAGACTAAGAAGTGCTAAAGAAATACATCAGGATTAGTTAGATTTGTCATTCTACTACGTTTAAGTTGATTCCTGGCAGTTATTAACGGCTTGGAATACACCCTACAGTTTGGGTTGATTATTTGGTAGGAGAATGGTTGTTTTGCTTACTTTAAGTAGGACATAGGCAATGGCTAATTGTAGTGCTTATGTGTTTGCTAATGACAAACAAATTTAGCTCATCACTGTTTACAGTCCTGGGTTGTTTTCTCTTGCAGTATGTTAAGTGAAGGTTTGTCATTTTATAAATCTCTGAAGTTTTGTGAAAGGGTCAGTTCCTTTCCTTTTGCCATAGTAACCACAGATGGAATTGGGAGACTTCCATGTTTGGAATAACAGCTGGAATTTAGTCATCAGTTTCTCCAGTGCTGCAAAATATTAGAACATGTTTAGATTTTAATTCCAGGTTTGGAAGTAGAAATCTTGCAAATAGGATACATTACTGATTTTTCAACGGAACTGGCTTATTTTCATTCTTTAAAAAAATTTAATTCCCTGTTTCCTGCAGCTATATGTCCAGTGCTTTAGTTGCTGTTTTTCTCTCTTGAGGGTGGAGTGGGGATCCAAAGTTTAAAAATAATCATGTTAACCAAGAATATTTCTTTGCATTTTTCAGAAGACGGCCAGTATTTTCTAAAGGTTCTCATACCTAGTTATGCTGCTGGATCTATAATTGGGAAGGGAGGACAGACAATTGTTCAGTTGCAGAAAGAAACTGGAGCCACCATCAAGCTGTCTAAGTCCAAAGATTTTTATCCAGGTAGGTGCAATGGTGAAGAGATTGTTTGATGAATCCCCCAGGAAAGGGCTAGCAAACCTACCTGTGCGTTGTCTTGAGATTATGAAATAGTAGTGGATACTTATTAATGTTGCTGTAGTAGAGTATAGTATGGGAAAAATTTCAACCTATTTCCATTGTTAATTACGCCTTTTTCCTATAATTGATAGACTGTGTCTGTGATTTAGACTAATTGCCCGAGTATTTGGGCTATTTCTGAATACTTATTAGGGGAAATACACAAAATTTAAAGATAGAAACTTGAACAGCTGGCAGCAGGAAATAGGGCTCTTCTAAAGTTTTCAGACATCATTGTAATGACAATTAGACTAGAGTGAATTCAGAAGGGGGAGGGAGGCCCCTTGAAGAATGGACCATTTACTTCTGAATCCATTATGTACCTCTTTCTGCTTCACTGCTTTGTTTGTTGGCCTTGGATGAAGTAAAGAGGACAAGTGCTGCCTCCTCAGATTTTAAAAATATTTTGGTTTTAATGTAATTGGATAAGGAACTTTACTATATTATTATGTAAGAAGTAAAATAATGCTATGAAATTTGTGTTACTTGAGAGCTATATTTGATTAAAATACGTGAACTGTTAGTGTGGTACAGTTACCTAAGGGGTATGGCGAGTTTCCTAGGTGCTATTTTTTTGTTGCTGTTCTTTTTACTTTTCATTTTTTTCTCTTTTACTTACTGTTATACAGTTGTGCATGTTCATATTTTTCTTCTGTATCATTTTTGTTACTCAGTATTTTTCAGTTGAATGGAGAAACCTTTGAAATGGAATAGTGTATATCTCCTAGATAAAACAGTGGTAGCTGATTCGCTTTTACTTAGATCTAGGTTTCTGTCATTTAGGGGAATTATTTTATCTTTATGGCCACAGAAATACAATTCAGTACTGAGGGGACTGAGGCTGCTTCTTTATTTTTCCTGGTCAGAAAGAAAAGCTGATTTGCGTTCAGCGATCTAATTCACTAAGAGTTCTTTAATACAGCAAGACATCTGGCATGAATGCAGGCAAAACA
Organism: Chinchilla lanigera; assembly: GCF_000276665.1. Taxonomy (NCBI): domain Eukaryota; kingdom Metazoa; phylum Chordata; class Mammalia; order Rodentia; family Chinchillidae; genus Chinchilla; species Chinchilla lanigera. The sequence goes on from NW_004955409.1 coordinate 33,683,140, forward strand.
CTTGGAGGGCTTTTTCTTTCATAGCCAGTCCTTTGGTGGTAGAAATGGACTATTAGACTAGAGAAGATTTTAGAATGATTGAAACTTAATATTTAGTTAGATAAATTAGGGTAATTTTTTGGTAAACATTACATTTATGAAATTAAAATGTAATCATTAGAAAGTTTGCTTTCTCTAAGTGTAGTTTTATAGATGGCTTTCCTGGTCCCTCAAACTTTCCTTATGCTTTGGCAGAGTTTCTTATACTCACATTCAGATATTTAAAAGGTATAGTATGATAGAAAAAATCAACGTGGAATTGTGAAAACCCTTAGTATAAATTAAAACACTCAAAAGAGCTTGATTGCAGAATTAATAACGTGATAGTTCTAGGAAAAGAGCTGCAATGGTAAATTAAATTCACTGTCAATAGATGAAAATGAAAATGCTTTTTTGCATTATACATGAGGTGGTATCAGATGTTCAGGGATGTTACAGAAAATTGGTGTTTATCTACGATATTCCAAATAGTAAATTAAATGCCTTTTCATTTGAATGTAGTTTATTTTCAGTGGGTTGGAAAGGGTGCACTGAGAATTAGATCTTTTGTTTTGAGTCCACTTAGTTTTGCATTTTTTTCTTACTACATAGAAATTGCTTATTTTATTTATAGTTCTGAAGCATGTTATTTGTATAGAGCAAGAATATCATTCGAAAAAAATGGAAAGCTGGAATGCATTGAATAAAATTTTGTGAGTATAGTGACGTAACCTGATCAAATGTGAGTTAAAATGTCGGATACAAGAAGGCCTATACTTTGCCTATAACAGGTGGAAACCAATCAGACATAATGGAATCAACTTGAAGGATGAAATAAAACCTTGTAGTTTATAAGAAGCTTCAAGAATTCTGAACAGTTTCTATTAAAATACAGTTTTAATTCGATTATCACCTGTATCGACAGATAGCTCTTTTCTTCAGCTAGACTTTTAATTTTAATATTCCTTCTATTCACACATGACCATAGCCTGTGGAATTATCTGAAGTCTTAATCTTCAACATAATAACCTCTGAGCTTCTGTCAACTTCTCTTACTCAGGTGTACATAAGAATACTTACCTTGCACATCTCACTGTCATATCAGCAAAATTATATTTCCGAGTATAAAGAATTTCCTGTAGGATAATGGAATAATTGGATAACTAATTTTTGTATTTTTTGTATTCGTGTGTTTATATTTGTGTATGTGTGTGTATATGTTTACACACACAGACACATACATACATATGGCTGTCATATTCTCTGTTAGAATGAATATGCCTGATGTTTATTTCATGAAGCATAACTCTATTTCTCTGTAAGAAAGTATATTTGGGAAAATAAGTATTTCATTTGTATAACCTAATGAACATGTTCAAATTACCTTAGTTTTTAAGTTAAATGTAACTGTGCTGCCAAGGTTTAGTTAAAATACTAATGCATTTTTAAAAACTTTCTCCAGGATATAGAACACAGAATAGAGTCACACTTCGGGAATACTAATAAATTTCATCTCAAATGCTAGGTATATTTAAAAAATTACAGCCAATATAATCTCAAATTGGTTTTGTTTTTCCTCATTTTCCCCCTTAGCTTATAGCTTTAAAATGCATAAGCAACCCTACCTTTCGAGTAGTGATTTTTAAATCTTGGTTGAAATGAAGAAAACAGTTTTGAATATTAACTGATACTAATTTAGAATTCATACAACTGGATATTGCATTGTGTATTTCATTGTGTCATAAATAATACAGCTTGGGAAAACGGTGTAAGGAAGAAATCTAAAGTACACTATTGAATTACTGTAATCAGAAAAAATGATCTACAAGTAGATTTATTTTACGTTTTGCTGTGCTATATAATTCATTTATTTATATTGAAATATCTAATCTTGCCAAGTACCGACTTATTACTGGTAGCTTAGGAATATATCCTTTTTCTTACGTGATTAGAGAAACCTAGTTTGATTTATTTAAATATTCTTTTATAATCAGGTTCTGTAAAGTTGCTTTTTAGTAAAAATCATTTTCTTATTTTAAGGAATATACTACTGTATGCATTTTCAGAATGCTGATGGGTTTTTTATTCTTTTGTCATCTGAAGATGTGTTTAGTTTTCATTAATAGATTGATTTTATCTTTTCAAAGTATTTAATGGATGGTCAAATAGTTGAATGGAAAAACTTCCTAAATATATTGTTGGTTGGAAAAATAAAAGGATGTTTAAAATAAATATTTCATGTGTTCCCCAGATATTAGAAGATTCAATACTATACCTGTTTTTATTCTATTCTGTGATGTTGAAGATACTCATTATATCAAACTGGAGTCCTTCACTATGTTATTGGAATCTGTGTGTATTCTAAACTGCTTTCATACCGGTATTTGTGGTTATAAAATTGGATTACATTTAATATAAATTATTTCCTCTTATGGTCTTTAGGGTAAAATTTGAATTTGTTACATTTAGATTCTTTATATCTTGATTTTATCTCTGTCCAGTTTGAGTGTTGCTTTCTTTAATCACGTCACTTATTCATTAGATGTGTTGAAATCATGAAAAAGCACAATGTAAATGAAATTTTCTTTCAGTGAAGGAAATGCCCCATACTATTTTTATTTTGACATGGGTGAAAAATCTGTAGTCAGTTTAGCCTTTAGGATTGGGATTATATGTGCATGATCACTTTTTTTGAAAATCAAAGGACATAATGAAATTTAAAATCGATCATTTTATTTTATTCTTGAAGGAAAAGTATTATAATATTGATAGTGTAAGATGAATATATTTCTTACAGGTTCTCAAAGTTGCAGTCTACTTTATCTTTGATCTCAAATGCATAGCACCTTAAAAATCTATTGGTGGATATTTTAAGGCAACTTTCATACATAAATGGAATTGTAAGAAATACAGAAAAACTATTTTAATGTCCAACCTCGTTGAGTGGGTTTTGTGATACAGTACCATTACACTGTATTATATCTTTGATTTTGTATGATCAAAGATTTGCTGACACCTGAATGTTTTTTTTAAATCTTAAAGTTGTGATGTTTACATTTGATGTTGTGCCTGTTGTTATATTTTGGCTCTGTTTGCCCTTAAAGAGAAGCATAACCTTTCAATTAGGTATTAATATCACTGAAATTTTGCTGTGGTTTAATTTTTAATTCATTTTAAGCATTTATATTTAAAACAACAGGAAGTCTTTATATAAAAATACTCCTAGCATAAAATAATTTATCTTAACTGCAGTTTCTGGAAGATAATTTTTATATTTATCTCATGTATGCAAATGTTTCGTATCATGGGATTTTTAAAAAATTAGCATAAATATCTTAGCAATTTCACTTGACTGCTTTTGATTTCATTCTGATATATCTGTTATTGAATTAAAAAGTTATTGAAGATCAAAGATTTACAGTACTGATGTTTTCATGAATTGTATAGTGCGATGTCACTGTGAAATTTGCTGTTTGAAGCCTTCACCATATCTTTTGTTGAGGATGTTTCATTTACTATACCAGGGGGAATAATGATCTGTGTCTTGTAAATCCTGAGTAGTATGTGGTATGAATATAAACTTAACCAGCAAACCATCCATCAGTCAAAAACTTGTGTATTGTATAGTTGTTGGATTTTGTTGTGCTTTGCTCTAACCTAAGATTAAAAAAAAAAAATTAAGTGACTTAGGTGATATTTGTTGGACACATATTATGCCACCTGTTAACTAAAACTCAGCAACTAATAAACACTTTTGAAACCATAAAGTTTAGTCTTGGTTGTTTCTAGTTTAATGGAACCATATTTTAAAGTAGAACTCACATGAACAAGTGTGGCTTTTTAAAATAAAAATGGGGGCGGTGGTGGTGGTGGGAGATTTGTGCTTGATTGCCATCTCATTTCCATCTTTGGATACAGCTCTAGCGTAAAGTTAAACAACATCTGCAGAGATCTGACTGACAAACATCTCTCTGGGACTCATCATTGCAGCCTGCAGCAGGTGCATTCAGCTTTGCAGTCTTTTCCAAAAAGAGGTTAGTTTGTTCTAACATTTATCAGTAGACCAGTGGGAGCAAGTGACTAGAGAGAAGGGGTTGGTTGTCACTTGTCCAGTGCTGGAATACTACAGGTAATTGGAATGGACTGGTGGGAACTGCAGAGTGTGTGTCTCACATTGCACTGCAGCTGCTATGGAGCTTAATTAACCTGACCCTCAGAGACTGAAGTGTCATGGTATAACCGCAACTGCAAGAAACAAGGCAGTACTTTTCAGTACTTTCTGATGGTTGGGTCGTTGAAGTTTCCATCTTCTTCATTTTACTCTTCAGCTTTCCTTTATCTTTAATGTGGAAATATCTGCAAGTAAATGATTTTCTATGAATCATATAAAATGTATATGAGAAAGAGATGGGAGCTTTGGGTACAGAAATAAAAAGAAAACAGTTCTAAGTCAGAAGCATTTCAGTTTCCCTACTCCACAAATATATTTTTAAAGCACTAGCAAGTAGAAATACTTTGTAGTTCTTATAAAAATTATTACGATAGGTTAACATTTGCTTGTTTGCTTTTATGGGAGAAATAACCCATGTAAATAAAGCTTTACCTTTTTAGAATTTGGAGGGTTTTGGCAAACAAACTTTAGAGTATTTTGAAGTGCCCCAACAAGGCAGGTATAGCATATTTAAAATACTTTTAAGATGCTGGGGTTTAATATAATAGGGCTGCTAAAATGGTTCTTCACTAAATTTCATTACAAGTAAATTCGTACTTAGTCAAATAAAACTCCAAGAAAGTTACTCTGCATTTCTTTCTAGTATTTTTAAATCATTAATTTGTGTGAAGTATTGCTTTAGGAAGAGTATGTTGTCATGAAATTTCTCACTGTGTTCTAACAGTATTTTCAGTAACTGTAGGTGACTCTTATCACAGTCCTGCTCATTATTTGGCCCTTGACTGGAAAATCATTCCTAATGTCAAAATGTCTTTAAATTAAATGTGGCAAGATGCTATACTGTTTTTAAATAATTTAGAATTCAAAAACATTTGGAGTTTCTGTGAAGCAGATTGTCATTTTGACTCTTCTTTGTTATTAATTTGAAGCTGTCACTATCATACATAATTTTTCAATACCTAAGAGTATTTCTATTTCATGTAGATTTTTAAAAATGTTTTTGTGAAAAAAAATTGTTATTGTAGTCCTACAAACTTTTCTTGAAGGAACTTTACTAGTATTGATAGAACTTTAATTCTGAAGATGCTGCTTGTAAGAAAATATTTTTTTAATTGTATCTTTTTATGCATTTTTTATTACTATAATTTATATATATATATATATAATGATTACATTCATCATAGGGAACTTGTACCTGTACATGATGTCTTGCTTCTTTTTTTTACCATTCATCTCCCCTCCCTTCAGCCCTTCTTTCCCTCCTTATTTACAAAAGCCTTGTTTCCATTTTTTTCATTCAATTCTTTTTCTTCCTTGTCCCTCCCTCTCTCCCTCCCTCCCCCCTCCCTCTCTCCC
>NW_004955409.1:33688784-33706280 GCF_000276665.1 Chinchilla lanigera
TCTTTCCTGTTTCTTCCTCCCCTCCCTCCTCCCTTGTTTCCCTTCTCATTTGAACATAGAAAATAGTTTTTTAAAATTAAGAATAGTTGATTGGCAATTACAGTCATTAAACAATTAAAATAATGCTACAGAAAAGTCAAGAGAATCATTTTCACACTTTTCAACAAATATTTTTCAACGAAGATTATTTCAGCTTTGACATCATGAGCTGTTTTCTTATCAGTGTGAAAATAGTACCTTAAAATTTCACATGTGTACTTTATGTATTTTTTACAATTTTGATGAGACACAAGCAAAGAATAAACAAAAGACTGCAAGGTTCAAAATAATACGCATACCGTCAAACTTTTAGAAACATTTTCAGTATTTTCTGAGTTGAAAATCATACTGTGGATGTCATTTGCCTTGACACATCTCGATCATGGGAAAGCATGCTGTCTGTACTCCAGCGCGGATCCTTGCTGCTTCCTGCAGGGCTGTCCTGGCACCCTTGACGGGACCAGATAAAAAATGCAGTCAGTGTCTTCAGTTTTTTAACAGCAAAATTATTGACGTAAGATTATTTGAAGTGGAACATAAATAATTTTTGTCCTTTCGTAAACTAATTTTATTCAATAAATACTAAAAGTTAATATTATTTTATTGACCTATTTTATGTTTTCTTGGTGTTCAGAATATTTGCAGTTTCTAATGACTTTTATTCTGAATAGAGTAATTTTTAAATTTTAGACTGTAGTTTTTCATTTCCTTTTGTGAAGCAGCATACTTTTTGAAGTCTGGAAGAATAATTTTCCATTTTAAAGATTTTTGAGAAGAGTTAATATGTTAAAGACCCTATCGTTCTATTCATTGATGAAAATGAATTATCACAGAGTGAGTTCATTCAAGATTTCAAATCCTGCATTCCTTCTAGGATATATAAATGCTGAATCTTTCTTTATTTGTTTTTAGAAATTATGTGATCTTAATGACGATCACAATTGTTAATAATTGGCTGCTGCAGAATTAGATTGGAAATAACTGTAAGATCTAGGAATTTGGGTGGGAGCAGGTGGAAAAGAGAATAGTATAGTCATTGCAGTAACAGAGTAAGAGGGAATAGAATTATTTTCTCTATACATGTTTTTTCCCTATGTGTATGTATGTGTATGTTTTTCTATTACATGCTATTTTCTATATACATGTTTCATATTATATTGCTAAATATTTTAGAATAAGTCATTTTTCAACTGTGGTGATTTTTACTCATGAAATACCTGTTCTTTAAAGATTTACTGTTGGAGACAAGTACAGAATTTGTTCTCATACTTAGTCTTAAATTATGCTTTGTGTAGTTCATGTATTTTTTCTGAGACTGTGATTGCCTTACTATGTCATGGAAGAACTCTTTAAAAACATATGAGTTCATGGTCCATTGTGAAGTTTGTCTGGAAGTTTTTCTCTTATTGTCATGAGTGTTCATTTTCATGTAAGCCCAGGTGTAGTAGTGAGCAGCAGTTTGGTGATCATTATTTGGTATTCTTGTAAAGAATCTTTTCCTTGTTAAAGGAATATAGACCTGCTTTATTTTTAAATTTGTATTCTAAATTTGTTGTCTCTTTAAATTGCACTTTTAATTTTTATAATATATGACATCCGTCAGCGAGTTTATGAGGAAACTGAGGAGTAGGTAAGAAGGTTAGTATTTAAAGGATTTGGAGAAGTGATAGAATTCTGATACCAGATGAAGTGTAAACATTTAAATGTGATCTTCTCTAGAGCCTTTGTTTAAGCAATTGAGAAAACCAAGGTAACAAATGATTAAGAGATTTGTATAAGGTTTTTCTACTGCAGCAGTTGTCCTGTAACATTGAATATGCTTTCTGAATTTGTGCTGCAGTTCTAGTTGGAACTTCATTCTCTACATTTTTCTCCATTCCTTTTGGTTATGATTGAGGAAATAAATTTTTGCTGCCTCCCAGTTTTAAAGTAAGTTATTTTCTTAAAGCTATCAGTGGTTGTTTTAGTTATTATTTTCAGTTGATTTGCCACAGAGAAAGACAAAATACTTTCAGTCCTTACTGCACATTAAAAAAGGTATATATTATAGACTATCGTTTGGAGTCTATAGCCTGGTCATGTTCTGATTTTCTACAGTTACGCTGGTTGAAATGAGAATAGTTTTCGAGTGATTCCTATAATTTCTATAATTTTGCTACTTTATTTGCAGTTTCTATTCTAGCTCTCATTTCCTTTTCTACTAAAATTTTTTAAATTTTTAGATAAATTATATTGCTAAGGATAGCATATTTGTCTCGGTATTCAATACAGCAGTCAGTTCAAACAGACAACATACTATGTTTAAAGAATAAGCATGTCATGAATTGTAAGAGAACATAAGTTAAAACTGGTTATGTCAAATTATAATTAATTTGAAAGCATTACTGTTTTCTCATTTTTGTCTATCCTTTTCATAAAATTGATCCACTTCTCAAGTAGAGTTTGTGTTCATTGCATTGTAGGCTTAAGGATTGCTTTGTAACATCAGTATAAAAATACTTAACATGATTTTGAAGACTTTTCCTTATACAGCTTTTTTGTTTTGTTTTTTCCGGTACCAGGAATCGAACTCACGACCTTGTGCTTGCCAGGCAGGGGCTGTGCCATTAAGCTAAATCCCCAGCCCCTCCTTATACAGCTTTAAAGCAAAGTCTTTTGTGGTAGTGTTTGCTCATATCTTTCTGGTAGTTGGTTTGAGGTCCCTTAGTATGGACCTTGATTTTTGTAGTCCTTGTCTGCTCTTGTGTTCAACATAATCCCAAAGTTTAAATCAGAAGTTACATTACAAACACAGATGAATATATGAATGGTGGAGTAAGCAACTTGAGGTTTCTTCTGTGAAATGCTCATGTAATGTCAGTTGAGTGGATGTAAAAGGCTATCTGTAGTTTTTTTAGACTTCTACATTATTTTGGTCGGGACTGCGTGTGTGTGTGTGTGTGTGTGTGTGTGTGTGTGTGTGTATGTGTGTATAAAATCTGTAGTTTTCCATAGGTGAAATACTGGGTTCAGAATTTCAAAGGAACAAGGGATGCATCAGACTGATAGGGAAAGTATCTACTAGGTATTAAAGAAGAGTGGTGTTAGATCAAGAAATTTTACTTCTTATATGCATACTGTGTCCTGTGTGAAGGAAATCGAGTCACTGTTACAGAGAGTACTTCACAACCACTTCAGACCATTTTTAACATACTCTGATTTAGGCAACACAAATTTAATTAAGATTCAGCTACTCATGAAATAGTTAAAAGTAACTTTGTGGTTTTATAGCTCTATTACATTATGGTTTATTTAAGGCCACATGACCACATGTGATGTGAGGAACAGATATCAGTGATGATTCTTGACATATCTTGAAAATCAAGCATTATTAACCACTAATTGAAATCATACTATTAAACGTGTGATTCTGAAAAGGTTTTTCTTACTTTTTAACATGTTCTCCACCTATCGTGGTCATGTTAATGTGTGATTTTTGTGGGAGGTAGTCATCACTTTTACAAGATGAGTAGATGTTATTAACTGTAAAAAATAGGGTGTATCTATATAGTAGAGCTTACTTGTTTAGAGTTTGACCTGCTGGAATGTCAAGGTATTCATATAAGGTTATTTAAAATTAAACTTTTAGGAAAGTTACGGAGTTTGGAGTGTTCAACTCTTGCTACTTTATAAACATTTAATATTTAGTGAGATCTGTGAAAATACTAAGCTTTTCTTGCATTAGCACATTGTTTGATTTTTGTCACAATAAATAAACCAGTGAAATATCTGAGATTTAGTAGATATACTGTCCTTCAGGCCTCATGCTTAATCTATCAATATTTATAAATTTTAATTTTTAAAAAAATCAGTGTAAAATAGTGGGTTATAATCTATCAGTACTTTTATCTTTTTTTAACTTTGCTGCTTTCACATGCTTAGATTTTAACAACTTGATGGACTTTTGAATGCTGCCTTTGGAATTAGAACTAAGTAGTCAGTGACGTGAAGATCTTCCTGCCAGCCAATGGAATAAAAAGAAGACAAAAGACAAATACCTAGTTATAATGAAGTTTGAGGACTGTGTAATGGGAGAATTAAGTCTAGAAGTTGAAATTGCCTCTCTTGGTAGTGGGCTCTTGGGAGGGGCGGTTAGACTTCCAAGAAGACTTCAAGGAGGAGCTGGCTGGGTTTTGAGTGTTGAATTTTAATTTGTTTGGTGGACATGGGTGGAATGTGATTTGAAGTATGAAACAGAAAATATATGGACAATGAGATATGAAAAAGAATGCTCACACAGTCAAGACTCCATAAGGCATTTGGTATTTCTTGGGTAAAAATTTGATATTGCCATGTGTGGGAGCAGGTGTAGTAGAGAGTCACTAGATATTTGCACATACAAAGAGACAGGGTATTAGATATGAAAAAGAAAAAAGCTTGATTCAAAAATATTCACCTTAGACGTACTCATTATTGAGAATTATTTTTTAAAAATGTACCTGCTATGTCTGTCAAATGACTTTCAATGATACTGTAATTAAGATATACTTATCTTATAGCTATAAATCATCATATTTGCACTCTGGAGATTTGCCCCAGTTATCTAAAAGCAGATCTGACTATTCAATTGATGAATCTAGCTTTTTACGTAGGAAATATAACTAGACTAAAAGACTAATTTATTTAGAAAGGAAAAGGCAAAGGGAAAGGAATATAGAAAAGAGATGTTATAAATGTGGATTGTGTTTAATTAAGCAATTATGTGATAAATGTGGAAGAAAAAATTGTTGATACCTTGCAAAGGGCAAATGTCAATTAAGAATGTTTTTTGAAGTACAAGGAAGCTTTGGAGGTAAAAATCTGCATTTGACATTTATTCACTTTTAAAAGTTAGTGACTTGAATGGTTTATTTAGTTTGCATTTGATTTGTAGCAGTTTGAAATCATACTCTTGATAGGATTTTCCTTATTTTTAAATAGGCCTTTCTAGTTTCTTGGCATAAGAAAAGACACATATTTTAATTTGATGACAATCAGTGATGTACACAGTGAGTATGTGTCTGTATATATCTATTTTTGTGGTGAATTTGGTGTCATTTGAGCACTAAAGCAGTGGTGTACTGCAGAAGCATTTATATGTTATGTCAATGAAAAATGAAAATTAAGTCATTTGTTAGTGGATTCTCACTTATGCATTTTGTTTAGAATTTTGGTTGATTATTGAGATTCAGCAGAATTTTCTGATTGATAATTATTTTACAAAAGAATGTCTTAAGTGATACTTATTGAATTCAGATGAATTAAAAAATGACTGAAAATATGGCATTGTTTTTCCATTTAGAAAATGAGATTAAAAATCTGTCTAGCATTTTGTACTGATTTGTGAAATTATTGGCTACTTGTATAGAGAAACATTAAAAAATTGAACAGCTGAAGTGACATTAAGCTCCAGATGGGGATTTAAAAATAAAAATATTCACTGTGTAATCTTTATTTAAGTACTATTCATAATTCAATAATACTAGTTGTATAACTGAAGGTTGGATTTAATATAAAAAGGAAGCATTAAAATAAGACTCAATGCCTTTTGATATCCATATCATAGAGTGATTTCATATCATGTGAGTTCATAGCTTCCTTTTTCTGTGGCAAGCAAATATGGAACTCTGCTGAAAAAGTTTTGAAGATATTTTTTGTTTTGCATCTTTTCAAAATAGCATTGAAATTTTAAGTTTTTTTGTAAATTCTGCCTTTAAAATGACATTGTATTTTGTATTCTAACATATCTTTCAAATGGAAATTTCAAGCCATGCTTGCTCTACAGTCCTGTTTTAAACTTACTGGTCTGCAGGGTGTACCTATTCTGTTTAGTGAAAGGTGCATTTGTCTCAAGACTTTATCACACTTTTACCTACATCTTGTTTAAGGCAAAGAATTGCTCTGGGTATGACAACACAAATAGTGATGATGAGCTGGATGTGCCAGATGTGGTAATTGACGTTGGCCTTTATTTCAAGTGGGATGTTTAAGGTACTATATTACTAGGAGTAGTAATTTTACAATGAAGACCGGTTCTTTTGTTGCATAGTTTTCTGCTGGTGGGCTTTATAATCCCAACAGAGCTTTTACTTATTAATTTCTTGTTTTCAGCTTCTGGAAAATCATTTTTGATGTTGAAATTATTTGTGTGGGTTTTGTGTTACTAATTAACTTACTACTTGAAGTTTGTCAGAATTAATGAGAATTTCGAAATTGATACATTTATGAATGTGAATACCAAATATATATTGCATTTTTAAGGAATAATAATGCTAATAAATGTAATTGTTATTGCCAAAGTTGTTTACAAGTAAATAAGAGCTGAAAACTTTTTAGTTTCAGAAAAATGGATATACATGAATAGGAAAAGGCTTGAGGTTCTATGGAATCTTCGCAGAATAACTACTATAAATATAAATGCAAACAAGTATTTCCTTATGGCAAAGTGCTCAGTTTGAATTCATATCCTAGCTTTCTTAAACATAATGTTTTTTGGATTTTTAAAAATATTACTCATTTCAAATTTTTCCTGACAGCCTGGCAAATCATTTAGCAGGTTGTGTTAGTGATGGGGTGAGTAATCTAGGTAATTTAAAGGGACAACTTTGACTACTTAAAATATGTGAAGTAAATATAATTCTCTTTGAGGATAATTTTGAAGAAACTTGGGGCTTGGGACATATTTGAAATGTTAATTTCCTAAATTCAGGATCTTTTGAAGTTCTGCCTTGTAATGAGCCGTACCCATTTTCTTATGTCTGTGGTTGAATGTCTCCTTCACAGTCCATGGGAAAAGTGATGGTCTTATCTTCAGAACTCTTAAGGCCATGCAACTAAAGGTTATTGGTCATCAATTATGACTCAGTAAGCTCTTATGCTTCTGTTATTTTAATTCTTACACTATCACTGTAGGCAGGAATTTTTACCTTTACAGATAAAGAAAATGAGACAGAGTAAAAATGACTTGTGATATATTAAGTTAATGAACTTGTTGTTTACTCTTGTTCTGTAATGTATCAGATTACATATAGAGTTCAGAAAGATAGCATTCAGAATTTAGCTTAAGATTCACCAAACTGCCATATTAACCCATTATTGAGAGACAATCAGATAGTTTTGATGGGTTGACAATTTTTTCTTATTCATGTGAAAATCTAAGGAATTAAAAATTTACCATTATGATAATTAAGCAAAATGGAGAAATAAAAAGTTTCTGTTCTCCAAATGTACATAGAACCTCAATACTTGTGTATTTTTCTGACTTTATACTGTTATTGAAACCACTGACTTGGTTTGAAATTTTGAAGTTGGCTTGCATAAAATAATTTGTTCTTGTTTAGCTCTGCAAATATTTTTCTTAAATGATATATAGCCACTATTCTAGAAATTTGTTGAATTAAAAGTTCAAGATTAGAAGCGCCTAGTGAAATACAGTCAGATCATTATGATAGTGCTCACTATAATCAGAAGTTTTATAAGGAAGTTGTACAATGTCCCATTCAATAGATTTATTAAGGAATTAACCTGTTGTGCCTTCTGTGGTGGAAGTGAAATGGACTCTAAGGCTCTATGCTGTGATGTTGCCAAAGTTTGAATCCCAGCCTGATACTTACTAGCTATATGATTGTCTAGTTTTCTTATCTGTACAGTAAGGTTTCAGTACTGCTCTCATAGCTGTAGTTTTTTATTTCTAGGTATCCAAAAGGAAAGATTTGAAAATATATCACATAATGTCTGGCATATAATAGCATTTTATGATTTTTTTCTCACTTAGGGACAGAAATTTGTAATATTATAGCATATTATAATCTCATACAAAGCAAAAACAAATCTCATATAAAGCATGTGAATTTGTTATGACTCTTAAAAATTCATCAGCCTTTTTCTCTTCATTTTTACACTATTCATACATTCAAATACAAAACATTAGCATTATTAATCAGAACTTTCATAAGAATTTTACAAAAATAGATCTGGTGGTATGTATCCACCAGATGTCCACCAGATCCAATCCAGTGTTGGATATTGACTTCCATGATATTTTTCAACAAAGTAAGCCTTTTGAAAAAAGGCTTCTGTTAGTTAAACAAGAAGGTCAGTGCATTAAATGATAAAGGTAGGTGTTCAACAATATTGGTGAAAATTTGTAAGGCTTCTTAGATTTTTTTTTGAAGCTGTTGAAAAAATTTATTTCTTTTTTGGCAAGATCTTCAGCTTTTCTTTTCTTTTTTTAAAGATAGGATCTTTCTGTAGTCCAGGCTGGCTTCCTCAAACTCGTGACTATCCTCTTACCTCAGCCTCCAGAGTACTGGGATTATAGGCATGTGCCCCATGCCTGGTTCAGGTCCTGTGAATTTTCATAAAAGATTCAGGAAATGTAATACTGTAATTGTATTAAAAGTATATTTTAGTGGCCGTAGTTTATTCCTTCCATTTCTTTAATACCTATTTATATTTTCCATGAATCATCACAGTTTTCGGGTTTCTGTTAAACTAAAATTGTTTTTATATAATGAGTCAATATTATGTTACAGTAGTTATATGAACCTAATGCTGTATTCAAATATATTAAATGTTAAATTAGATACTCCTTATCTCTTATATATTTAAGATTCATCTAGTACCATAATCAGAACACATATCTCATTTGGTTTTGTGTGTGTCCTTGGAGACAATAAATTTCATAAGAGCATACTGATTCTTGAATTGCTTGGTGGAAAAAATAAAACCTTAGTGAATATCTGTTATGGTACAGAGTAAATTCAATTTACTATTTAGAATATTTTGGCTATAAATGTGCAAGAGTATTAGATAATATAAGAAAAAATAGGAAGATGAAACTATTTGTAATGGGCATTTTATTCCAGAAAAAGAAGACCAGTGGATTTATTATTAAACAAAGAATCTGTAAAGATGGTAAAAGTGAAGTGGCATTGGGATGAGATTAATACTGAACGTTGGCAGTTCATAGACGGGCAGTCTGTAACTTTGGGTGAGAGATGGCTGGTGGTTTATATTTATGTTAGGATATGACTTTGGAGAGTACAGAAATTTGAAATAGATTATGAATAGTGGCAGTAATCTGAATATTCACTTTTCACTTACGACTTTTTTTATTTTCTTTATAACCACTTTTACAAAATATCAGTTCTAAAATTTCCTTGGCCATCTCCATTGACTAACTTATTTTGTATTTCAGAGAAAATGAAAGTAATTAATATAAATTTCATAAGCTGATACTAGTTCTACCCATCTAAGTACATTAGCGTCTGTATACTCTCTATATTTTCTTCTTCTAAATTGTCTCTGTGCCTATCAAAGGTCAGTTTCTTCTTTCTTTTTAGATTTTAGTTCATCTTTCTTACTCATAAATATTTTCTTTAGCAACTTTTTTCCTCCATAACCAATTTCTTACTCTCTTTTATATTTTTCAACATACAAGTGTGCTCTTAGTGTTAAAAAACCAGCTTTCTCCTTAGCTGATTTGGTGTTCCAGTCACTATGCCACGAACAGTCAATGTTTCTGAACAGTTGTCCATACTGTACTGTTTCCAGTCTCTTTCTTATTTCCAATTAGAATTTTGACCTCATCCTTTCAGTGAAACTGCTCTGATCAAGGTGATGGTAACCACAGTAATTTTAATTCACTGATCAACTTTCAGTGCATATTTATAAAACAATCAGCAGCACTTGATATAGTGATTGCTGCTTCCTCTTTGAAACACTTTATTTTGCCTCTAACTCATCTCTGCCTTGCTGCTTGCAGCCTCACATTTCCTTTGCTGGATTCTTTTCATGTAACTGAGCTCAGCCTTTGGCCCTGGGCCTTTTTCTTTACTCTCACTCTCAGTGTGTCTACCCAGTACCGTGGCTTGAAAAAAGGCGTGTTTTTTAAACAACTACAAAAAACAAAACAAAACAAAAAAACAACTGCCAGATGTTTATATCCATTTTGGACCTTTCAGTTGCCAGCTTTACTTTACTTGTGCGTCTAATCATATACTAGCATTCAGTGTGTTTAAAAATAAATATTCTGCTGTTTTTTCAACTTCCCCAGTCAACTTCTCCCACATCGTCAACACCTTAATTGTATCTTCATCCTTCAAATTTCTAAGGTCGGGTTGGGGATTTAGCTCAGAGGCACAGTGCCTGCCTGGCAAGCGCAAGGTCGTGAGTTCGATCCCCCGTACTGAGAAAAAAATAAATAAATTTCTAAGATCATAAATCTTGGAGGTACCTTCGTCTTTTCTCTAACGGATGACTCATAATTCTGATTAGATAGAAGATATTTGTCTTAAAGGAAAACCAAATAGTCAAGCCCAAAGCAATACCAAGTACAGAAGTTGCAAAAAGGTTGCAAAAATGCGTAAAGTTTAGCATTAACTTGAAAATGTGATTGACAGTCAATTCAGTGTTAAAACTCTTTTGATAAGTCACAGAAGGTAGTCTCTCTTGGGCTGGGCATGTGGCTCAGTGGTAGAGCTCTTGCCTTGCATGCAGAAGGCCCTGGGTTCAGTTCTCAACACCACAAAAAACAACAATAGCAACAAAAAAAGTAGTCTGTCTTGGCCATTGTGTTGTCTAGACTAAGCCCCCAAATTATTTAAAATTTCAGAGGTAAACTGTTGTGAAAGGTGCAATGATTTTTACTTTTATGTTATACGAACTTTGTAGAACAGGATCTTTATTTTAAGGAATGTCACTTTAAATATATCCATCAAAGTAACATAAATACTTTTATTTCCGAGTACTTGACTTTTAAAGAATAAATATGTATCTGTAAAATGAAATGTTCAGCCATAAGAAAAGGAGATACTGATAATTATGATTACATGGAGGAGCCTAGACTGGAGAACATCAGTCTTAGTGAAAGAAGTCTTAATAGGTAATTACCAATGATTTCACTTATATGTAGAATCTAAGAGTTAAATATATAGAAGCAGTAGAATACAACTCACTGTGAGTGGGAAGGGGGAAGATAGGGAGAGAAGCAGGTCAAAGGATACTAGCATGCAATTATGTGGGATGAAGAAAGTTAAAGATCTAATGTACAGGCATGAGCTTTACAGTTGGTATTGTTTTGTGAATATCTGCTGAGACTTTAGGTGCTTTTGCCACAAAAATATTACTGTGGAAATAATGGGTATATTAACTGGCGTGACTATAGTAATTTCACTGTATATGTATGTGTAAACAGTGAAATGATGACTACAACACAGCATCAAAATCTCAGAATGTCACATTGTATGACATACATACATACATATATACATAAAATAAAAATATGAAGCAGTATGAATAAAGTTCTAAATATAGTCATTAGTTAGATTATATCAAAGTAAAAATCTAAGTTGAGGAATGTAGCTCAGTGGTAAAGTACGTACTTAGCATGTGTGAAGTTGTAGATTCTATCCCCAGCATCAAAAGAGAACAAAAAGTAAGATAAATTTCATTGTTGTTAGAAGATAAAATTAACTTAATACAGAAGCTTATGTATTGTATATAAACACATTGTAGATTAATGTATACTGATCCATTTAAAATATTATACCTAATCAGTAATTTGTGTTATATCTTACAAGAAATTGCATATTTAATAAATTGTGCAAATGGTTTAATTATTTTTCTGTAAAATATTTTTATTTTATGCCTGCCAATTGAAAATTTATTCATTTTAATTTCTTTGAGAAATTACTAAAATTCATGGGCTTCACTTCTTTCTTTAAATGAACTAGGTTTAATTTCATTATTTTAATTTTGTTTTTCCATTATATACTCAGTAAAATTAATGGTGTGATTTTCCCAAATAGGAGAAAAGTTGTTTTTATGGTTCCGATATAATATTCTAGTAAAATAATTATGTCTTAATTTTAAGTTATTTTCTAAGCAGACTTTTTATTGATGTATCTTACTGAGAAAAGATACTCAATCTCTAGAAATAACCTGCCAGAATTACGCAAAATAAATTTGTAGGGTTGTCAATACATAAATGATCCTGAAGGGGAAATTTTCAATTACTCTTGTTCAGAAGGAAACTTGGCCGTTCTGGTTTCCTGGATTACAGGGACAAGAGCATGTGTTTATGTAGTTGGTTTCATTTTTAAGTTTAAAACTTAAACATTTACTTCTGTGGTGTAAAATCATAAATTTCATGGGTTAGTGTAGCTTGCAGAAAATTACATATTTAGAATTTACCTATAAAGATACGCCATAATAGAATTAAGATTCTGAACACAAAAAGGTATTAGGAACGAAGTAGTTGAATAACTTTAAACTTGAAGTTTTGAACTTACCCGAACATTAATGTTATGTTCCTCCATTTAATGTTGAAACCTGAAAGCTATTTGCCGAAAGATCCTGTTTTACATTGTCTCCCCTAAAGAGATGCCTATATGAGAAATCTAATGAAATAATTTTAAATTAAATATGAATAAGATTTTTAAGGTAGCAAGGAATGCTTTACAATCTAATCATTTTATTACTGTGTTGTCATTCCACTTTTATGATATTCATTTCTATTCCTGAAAATCTCTGAAAATGTCTAATCTTAGTTTTTTGGAACTGTCAGTATTTAAAATATAAATGCAAGCTCTGTTCTAGCTCAGCTTTGTGCTTTTATCATCTTCCACTTTATGTACTTTTGCTGTATGGTTGCTGAGCTTCCCTAGATAAAAGACTAAAATTGGGCCAGTTTATTCTACTACTCCTTCTAACATATATTTTCAGTTGATCTAGCTCTGTGTCTTTTATCCTTTTGTTTATCTCTGTTTAGTTTTCTGTTCTGTACCTACTTTTCAAGTTGTTTTTCATCTCTGTCAACCTAGAAACTCGTCCTGTTACTTCATATTCTGGAAGTGAACATCTTCACAGTTATCTAGAACATCTTTAAGGAACTCTGTCTGCTTCGCTTTGCACTTCACATACTGTGTAATTTTACCCATAATCCTTGTCTGCCATGCGAGAAAGGAAATTCTGTCTGGGGGCTGTTTTTCTTCACTTTACATTTTTTCAGACTTTTTATTCTCTCAGATCTTCCCTTTAAATTTTCTTATTGGATCTTTTTCCTTGATTAGTAATATATTCAATCTTACATTAAATTTTAAAAAATAAAATCACTTGATTTTGATATTTTTGATGATTACTGCCCCTTTCTTTGCATAACTATCAAAATTTTTAATGAACATTCTATCTACTTACTTTTTTCTTTAGCATTCTTCTTCCTGATTACCCACCTCTTTTGTAGTTCATTAGGATCTTTGTTCAAGATTTAATGAACTGACTTTTAGTCATTTAGGCATCACCACCTTTTTTCCTAGAGCATTTTGTATTGATCACAGCTCTTCATCTTTTGGTCTGTTCTTTTACATTGTCTTTTTAGGGTCACTAAAAAATTTACAATCCCTCTTTCCCTCCACAGTATGATTTTAATTCAGGCTAAGGGACTGGATGAGAGCAAATGAAAAAAAAAACCAATGCTTTCTATTTCCTTGACTAGGGCTGCACTATAATATTCTGTTGGGTTTTACTGCCCCTGTGATTTCTGCTGACTGACTGTTAGTGTCTTTTTCTATGTGACAGGTGTCATAGGGTGACAGTCCCAGGGAAGGCATATTTTCAATCTTGGAGGGGCTCTGGGTATCTTAGCACATAGTTAAAATGGATGTGAGAGGGCCTGGGATATAGCTCAGTGGCATAAACACCTGCCTGGCAAGCACAAGGTTCTGAGTTTGATTCCTGGTACCAAAAAAAAAAAAAAAAAAAATTGATGTGGGATTATCCTTAGTGAGCTTTCTCTCAGGCCTTCTGTGTTCTAGCTGTTTAGACACGACTTTCTCCCACTGGCGGACCTCTTTGCTGTGGTCTTCGGTTTACCTGTTTTCTGCAGGGCCCCCGAAGCCCATATCATTGCCTTTAGGAGTAACTGCTTCACTGCCATATCAGTTCTTCTTCCTGCTCCCTCTCTTTAGTTTGTCCACATTCAGAGACAGAAGAATGTCCCTAATTCTTCCGTCTAAGCACTCATGTCATCCGGCAGGCAGGGATCATTCTCTGGGTTTGCAGCCCCACAGGGAAAGACCATTCCCAAACAGAGAGCTTGCCTGGTTCCAGCTGTTTTCAGCTGTGCTTGAGCGGTGAAGAGCACTCATTTCTTCCTTGTTTTCTCCACTGTGAACCAGGGTTCAAACACTTATGGGAAAAGTCTCTTTGTTGTGCTTTTATGAGTACATCAAAACATTTCAAGTCACAGTTAATTGCTAAGAAATCAAAGCAGCACCCGTCGTTGCTGTGCACCCACCACTCTGAAAGTCAAACCTGTGGGCTTTTGGAGAGGCAGAGTGAGACTAAACGTTGTACCCATCCAGCTATAGATGAGAGATTAAGCCAGGAAAAATACTTCGTAAAGATTTATAATTTATGGAAAGGAGCATTTCACCAAATTTGGAAAAATTAAATGGGAGAACATAAAAATGATACATGTTCAGCTTAACAGAATAACAGCTAGTTTAGAGTATGAGTTATAATAGTAATACTGTTACTGCTTTAATAGGGTGAAGTTAACTGGGCACGGTGGCACAGTCCTGTACTCCCAGGATTCTGGGAGGCTGAGGCAGGGGGATTCTTTCTGTGCTGTTTTGGTAACAGGGAGGTCTGGAATTTTTCTCTGTTGGTTTTGTATATATACATATGTACGTGTGCATATACATACGTGTATGAGATACTCATCTTAGTAACTGTAGTTTTGTCAGTGACAATACTTTCAGTGCTGTAACCATCTGTAATTGAAGAAGGATCATTTTGTGAGGCTTTGCCTTCCTTCCGTCCTTCCCTTTTTTCCTTCTTTCCTGCCTTCCTCTGGGATTGAATCCAGGGACCCTGTTACACTGGCTAAGTGCTCTACCACTAAGCTATATCCCCAGCCCATTCATCGATTCATTGATTTATTTATTTAATTTTTAGACAGAGTTGCTGAATTATCAGGCTGACCTGAACTTGCAGTCCTTTAGCCTTAGTCTCCCGAGTGGCTGGAAATACAGGTTTTTACCACCATATATGGCTCACTTGAGCTTTTAAAAATTACTTGGTATTTTTATTGGAGAAAGATGGTTTTGTCCTATTACCTCTTCTAGCATTTGTTTTTATAGATACGTACATACACAGAATGAAACTAGAATGAAAATTAGAGTAATCATCAAGTTACAAGGAACTGGACCTTTGTTTAAGTATGTATTGAATTAGAACTTCAGAATTATTTGGGCTTAGCTTTACTTATGACAGTGAAATTGAAGATCATAAACCCTAAGAAATAACATGCTGCTGAAGAAGGAAAGCTTTGTAGCAATCTGCAGCTGATTTTTTAAACTAGGAAATTGCTTTAGGCTGTGCTCTCTAGTGTACAATTGTTGAAATTGGATGTGATAATTTGTTATTAATAATGGGAAAGTTTTACATCTTTAATTATGCCACTTAGAAGTTTTTGATAATGTGTATATATAGATCTGAAGCTTACCTAATTACTTTCTGTGCTAAACAGAATTTTCTAGATAAAGGAAACAAGACTGAAAATAACATGTAATTCTTAAAAATTACACTGGAAACTTGTTTTAACAATCGAATATGTCATCTGATCAGGTCCTCTGTCACCGTTAACATTTTAATGGTCTGTTTTGTTGTCAAGAAACATGATCTAATAAACCACACATGTGCATCCTGTAATTTAGACTTTTAAATAATTCAGGTTTGCTGCTCCCGATTGGATCAAAATGTTTATATTCTGAGGAGGAAAATAGGGAAGGATGAATTAAAGTATGTTATGATATGCAAGATCCTTTGCATGGGCCTTTAATTTCAGGTTTTTCATGTCTGGAAGGTCTATTTGATTCTTTTTCAGAAATCTTTGCTCTGTAAGTTCAGACTTCGTCTTGAATCTTAGAAGTCCAGCGATGTTCGGTCCTGTGTGGTCGTTCTGCTGGTAGTTGTGCTGGTGCTCACTCATGCCACCGTTCTTCGTTTTCTTGGCATTTCTTTTGTCGTCAGTTTTTCCTTGGAATGTATCTGAGGCAGTATTTTGAAACCTGGGATAAAGTTAAATTGCCTTCATAGTGGCTTTGGATTTAGTTGTCATTCCTATTTTGGAATATCTTGAAACTGAATTCTTTTCTTCAGGTTGTTTGAACGACTCAGAAACTCAGGCTGAAAGTCTACTTAAAGGCTGACTTAAGCTTTATGAATTCCCACAGATTTTTTCTTGCTAAGTGTATGTGTAGGGGGAATTGTTAACGAATGAGGAGATGTTCCCATTTTACTCTTACAATGATGGCACAAGCCTTTGAGGAGGGCAGGATTCCTGGGGACCTTTGCTATGCTGCCCACCTTGAACATGCTCTGTGCTTTCTGCCTGGACCCTCATGTCAGGAAGCTCAGAAGACAAAAGATCAGATTGCCTGTGTTCATCAAAATGCCTTCTATGTTCTCTCCCTACTCCTCTGGGTTCCTGCATTCTTTAGGTTTGCTGCTTTCTTGCCAGCTAACAGATGTAATGGAAGGATGGATTTAAAACTTTTTTTCCAAAATACTGACTTTTTTCTAAAGCAGTGGGCTTGTTTGATTAGCATATATCGTCATACATACAGATACGCTAAATTTTTAAATGAGTTTATCTTATTCCTTCTAGCTACCCTGGGTGTATGTGTGTGTAGTATAAGCATTTCACAAATAGAATAACCTGATCAGAGGCCTGCAGCTGATAACTAAGAACAGTTGCTCTGCAGTGACTCTGGAGTGTATGTTCTGAATTAGTAGCACTGCCTTTCTCCTTTGCCTTTAGATTCTTTGTCCGCAAGTACTTGATTCCAGGGGAGTGTTTATTTTGTAGATCGGTGGTAGTAGACATTTAAAAAGTAAAGTCCTGAACTACTGCTTGCAAGGAATCTTGAGAAAGAAAATATAACAACAGTCACGACATTATAAATAACAATTAGCAGTTTGTATCAAGACTAGAGTTTAACTGCCCTTGATTTATCCATGTTTGCCTCCTGCCTGCCTTTTCTCAGTATCCTGGGAGTTCCCTCCTCCTTGCTGTCTTTGCATTGTTTTTCCCCTGTAATGGTCCTATCAACAATTTTCTGTAGACGTATCTGCAGTAAATATCAAAAAACTCTTTAGATGCCTGCAATACATACAGAAAAAAGCATCATATTTGTTAAGCTTTTTTCGGTAGAACTACAGTAGGGCAGAGATCTTTATGTTTTATTGATTACCAATATGAAAAACTACTATTAAAAAGCGTAACTAGTTTTTCTTGAGCAAGGAAGAAAAGCCCCTGAAATTTAATCAGATCAGATCTTTTGCATGTTTTTTTTTTTTTTTTTTTTTTTTTTTTTTTTTTTTTTTTCTCCGGTACCAGGAACTGAACTCACGACCTTGCGCTTGCCAGTCACG
>NW_004955409.1:33706380-33747268 GCF_000276665.1 Chinchilla lanigera
TTGGTTTTTCTCCGGTACCGGGAACCGAACTCACGACCTTGCGCTTGCCAGGCAGGCGCTTTTGCCGCTGAGCTAAATCCCCAGCCCCGATCTTTTGCATGTTGATACAGCTATTTCAGATTTAATAGAATTGAGAAGATGGAAATGTATGGAGCAGAGGACTGTAAGGAGAAAGATACAGAATAATAGTTGTATACAAAATAGAAAGAGTCTTATAAGCAGTTTTCAGAGTGGGTTTCTTTCCTATCAAACTATTTAGATCAAGCAAGACAAATAACTATCAGATGTAGGTTAATGGAAATAAGAGAAACTATAAATAAATTTTACCAGGGCTGGGGATTTAGCTCAGCAGCACAGCACCTGCCTGCCAAGCACAAGGTCCTGAGTTCGATTCCTGGTACCGGAAGAAAAACAAATAAATTTTACTGAAGGCATTGTTTATGTTACCTTTGATGTTAATTATACTGTAATGTTTTTAGGAGGACTTAAAATTTTAAACCAGAAGTATAGTGTATTTCTTAACAGTAGGTCTGTGTTCTAAGAAATGTGTCACTAGGCAGTTTTGTGAATATCACAGACTGTACTTAAAAACCTAGATGGTATAGCACAATATACATCCAGGACAATATAGCTTATATGATTTTATGTGGTCTGTTGTACATCAGAATGTCAGTATATATTACTCAATGATTATGCCTTAATGTATTTGTTTTCAGATTATAATGTATGATTTTGTAAAGCTTTTTGGAAAATGTGAGTTGAATTAAAAGCAGGTATTTTTATAGGAATTAAAGTGGATTTATCCCATTTTTCAGACATTGCTTGAGCTCCTTCTGTGTAAGAGGTACTGCTACGTGGTTTTTTTTGTTTTTTTTTTTTTGGTTTTGGTTTTTCTCCGGTACCGGGAACTGAACTCATGACCTTGTGCTTGCCAGGCAGGCGCTTTTGCCGATGAGCTAAATCCCCAGCCCCTACGTGGTTTTGAAGATGTAGTCTATTTTCTACTTTGGGGAGAGGAAAAAGTGTAATACTTGTTTCAACATCTCTTAGGAAAGATTTTATAAGGTAGAAATTTGCCTTTTAAGAAATAGATAAGTGCATTTATTTTAACTGCTTTAAGATATATCTCTTATAATGATTGTTTTAATTTTTCCACAATTTTGGTTGACAGAAATTGTCAATGTCAATAAAAAGTGTCAAGAAGAAAGAATATGGTAGATTTTGTTTCCTAGTATGTGCTCTTGTAGATGATTACAATTTTTGTTTGCATACCCTTGGCTTTATTTTGAGATTGAATTCCTTATTAGCTACGAGGTTAGATAGTAGATTATAAGGTAGGCAGAGTAGCAAAACAATAATGATAATAATAGTGATTAACACTGAGTATTTACTGTTTGTAAGTCCATATTGAGAGTACTGTGAGGATGTCCTACTTAGTCTACTCAACAACTTTCTGAAGGATCTACCCTTATAAATAGAAAAATGGGGCACAACAGGTTAAATCACTTTCCTAAAGTACTTACGACCATCGGGTACACCCTAGAAAACTAATGTGTAGATATATAATACTTTGTGTATATGTGATTGTTAATGGTAACTCTTATTTTGAATTAGATCTAACAATTTGAAGCTTGTGATGATATGGAATAGTTCTGTCAGTAGTCTTCAAAATAAATACGGTATTTTCTCAGAAACTGAATCTGGTATTGTGTGCTATAACCTTAAATACTACTTAAACTTTGTAATTTTTTGTTTTTCTAAAATTTTTCGTTTTGGACAACCTTTGCAGTTTTTACTGTATTTGACAATGACTCAGAAAGACCATTTCAACATTCACATAATCTATATGATTTTACTCTTCAGGTTAACTCTCCTCCGTGCAGCGTGTTTCCTGCATGTTTGTCAATTATAACGTTTCCTTTTTTTCTGCTCCTTTAAATGTGCTTGGAATTTTCCAAAAATCCCTCTCTAAGCTTTTACTTTCTTTTCATGAGTGCCCACTTTATGATGTCTTTATTTAAGAAATCCACCTTCAGTTTGCATTTTAATTCTTCATTTTTCTCCTGTCACATCTTTAGTACCAGTCAAGTATTAAAGAAGATTAAAAGGAAAATAAACGGAAGAATTTGGTGATACTGGTTTTTAGTTAATCTCATTTACTGGTGATTTTCTTGGAATTATTTCCTTAATTTGTTTCCATACAGTATCGTTCATTAGTCTGTACTCTGACATAATACTTAATGCTAGATTACAAAAATGTCTGCGCACCTTTCCCCTTTTTCCTTCCAGTCTGTATTATTTTGGCTTCCCTAGCCTAGTGGATTTTTTATTTTTTGCGTGAAAGCCAAGAAAACACAGATTGTATAGACAAACAGCAGAGTGGAGGAAACAAAGGTAAGGGGGTGGCGTACTGCCGAAGAATATAATAGGACAAGCAGCAGATAAAACAGAGAAATGTTAGTGGAGAAACGAGATGGACTATAGTGGGTAGGAAGGGTGGTTTACAGACCTCGTGGGTAACACTGTAAAATACTAAGAACACGTTCTTCGTAGGACAATGCTGTAGGGTTTATTTTTGTGTTAGAGAATGCAGCTACTTAGCAAAAGAGATAGCATTTTGTTCTTACAAAAGCACATGATAGTTATACTGAGTCTAGATAGAAAGCAAAATCAAACAGCTATTATGGGTTTTTTCCCCCTTTTCTATGAGACAGAAAAAGACTGATGACAAAAGTGAATTCTCTCAGCATGATCTACAGGAATCCTGCTGACTTCAGTAGCTCTTAAATTTTGTCTCTCACTGTCTACACCTGTAACTACTCCGGCATAGAGTGTAATTACTGGTAATCACAGTGATGACCCTAATTCATCAAGATATATTTAAAGTTTGTTACTTACGTTTTTATGAAGTTAGATATATGTGTGATATGTTTTAGAAAGTTTTCTGTAAATATATTTAAAATTTGAAAAATATTTGGATATAGTAATTAAAGGTGGTGCCATCTTTTAGACTTTTTTTTTTTTTTTTTTCCTGTACCAGGAATCAAACTCACGACCTTGCACTTGCCAGGCAGGCGCTGTGCCACTGAGCTAAATCCCCAGCCCCTTAGACATTTTTTGTAACTAATATAGTTTTACCTTGCTGCTTACATCTTACACAATAAAGGTTAGTTATACAACTTTTGTTATAATTTTTACCTGTTTTACTGACATATCCTATTCATTATATGGAGAACAAAGGGTTTAAAGTAAAGCATTATTGGGCTGGAGTTTCTTTTGTCCCTTGCTGTAACTCCCAGGAAAGTAACTCCCTTGCTGGTTCTGTTTTGTAGTTTCTCAGTGTAGCAAATAGATATATTAGCATCTTTGACGTGAGCTGGAATGAGTGGTGATGTATGCAGATCTTTAGCAAAATACAGCCTGATCCTTCTATAAATATTATTGCTTTAGTACAGAGCAGCATGTGGTTATGAAATTAAGTAAGCATTTGGTTCTTTGCTTTTACATTACATTGCAGAGCTTAAAGTTTTCTTTATTTACCAAAGAAATATGATTTGGATTAACCTGGAAGTTATTGGTAAAAATAATTGTAATCAAAATTACTTAATGTATCTTCCTATATTAAAGAGTTGTGATTGTGATGATTTCTTCATAAATGAATTTCATATTGTTCATGGAATTAAAAACCTTGGAACTTCTGTTGTTACAGAAGAATTACTTCATATCCCATTTATTCAGATTCAATACTTAAGTATTTTCCATTGGGACTGGAAGTACTGAGGGTTTATGACCCAAGGAATTAGAGATGGGTGAGAAGCAGCTGAGCAGGGACTTGAAGAATACGTGCTAATTGTTCCATTTATGTTTCTTATTCACTGCCAACTGAGAAGCTCCACATTTAATTTTACATTTTATTCTTAAAGACTATAGAAAAAGTTTATTAAAGGTTCTGGCCTAGAAAGTGCTTCAGTTAGAAATAGTTCCAGTTTCAGAGAAGAAAAACGTATGAGGAGTTAGTGTGTCTCAGAGAAAGAGACAGTATAGGGATGTGGTAGTAATTCCCAGTATTTTAAAGCCTAGTCTGTAGAGCCAAACTTCTCTTGAAGTTAGCATCCTACTTCTGCAATGTAGTATATGTGTAAACATCAGTAATTAAAAGACTCTGTGCTTTTCTTTCCTTCTATTTAACATAGAGGTCATAATAGTATCTACCGCCTGGAGTTGGGTGGTTAACATTAAATTAGTGAATATGTACAAAGTAAGTGGAATAGTACCTGCTGCACTGTGAGTGCTGTGTACTCTTTTTCCTAGCTACTGTATTTTCATCTAATCTGAAGATAAACATGGTGTACTGTATTAGAACATATGTGTTTTCTGGTGGTATAGCTGAATACTATAGACGAGATATTTTTTAAAGAAGAGAAATTTATTTCCTATAGTTCTGAAGCCTGGGAAGTCAAAGATTATGGGCTGTGTATTCAAGAAAGGTGAGAGCCTTTTTTCTAGTGAGGATTCTAGAATCCCAAAGTGCAGAGCAAGGCATTATGGGGTGAGACAGTCACTATTAGAGACAGAACCAAATTGACTTTTTATTAAGAGCTACTATTGAGAGGTAACCTACTAACTTGTTATTCCACAAGTGCATTAATTCATTAGTGAGGGCAGGGCGCCCATGAGGTACTCATTTCTTAGTCATGCTATCCGATCCCTTTTCTCAGTACCTCACCGTGAGATTGTGTCACATGTGCAGACATTCAGACCATTGCACACAGTTGGTATAATATATCATTATTTTATAGTATCAGAAAGAAAAAAACTGTAAAAGAAAAGTCAAAGAATATGTGTCTTAGAATCAATGCAATACAGCATTTTGATGTTGGATAGGTAAATACAGCTTTGCATATTGTGATTTTCAAGGTTAATGTCTATTTTGTTCCTGTATATTGTATTTCTTATGCTTAATCGATTTTGTGAGTTAGCAGATAAAATAATGATACAGTAGTTTCCCCTTACTCATAGGAGATGCATTGTAAGACATCCAGTAGATGCCTGAAATTACATGTAGTATATCAAACCTTATGCATAGTATTTTTTTATACCTACATGCCAGTGATAAAGTTTAACTTATAAGTTAAGTGTAGTAAAAGATTAACAATAACTAATGTTAAAAAGCAAAGTTATAACAAAATTGTATGAATGGGCTTTCAAAATATCTTATTATACTGTACTCATTCTTTTGATGATGTGAAATGATACAGTGCCTATATGATGACAGGAAGTGAGATGAGTGATGTGGTGTTAGGCTTCTGTTATCCTTATTTGAACACAAAAACTTTAATATTAGACAGTGTGATAACAGAGGTCGTAATACATGACTAATAGGGTAGCGCATATAGAATAGTATGCTAGACAGAGGGAGGGGGAATTCATATCCTGGGCAAGCTGGAGCAGGATGGTGTTAGATTTCATCGCTCTACCTGAACAGTATGCAGTTTAAAACATATGACTTGCTTATTTCTAGAATTTTCCATCTAATGTTTTTGAACTGTTGCTGACTCTGAGACTTCAGGAAGCAAAACCGAGAATGGGAGATACTGTTCTTCTGTTTTTAGAGAAAACACGAATAAATCAAGCCATGAATGGATATATTATTTTATGTGTACCTCATATATTTTTTGTAAATTTGTAATTTCTATCCTTCTCTTTCTCATTCTCTTATCCTCCCTCCCTCTCTCTCCTTTCTTTTCCCTATTCCCTTTCCTTCCCCTTCTCTTCTTCTTCCTCTTCTTTTTCTTTTCTTTGCCTTACTCTTTTTCCTTTTTTCTTTTCTTGGTTTTCTTTATCTTTACCTGTTTTTCTTTTTCTTTGTCCTTTTCTTTTACTTTTTCTTTTTTCCAGTACTTGGGATTGAACTCGGGGCTTTTGCCCTGAGCTACATCTCCAGTCTTTTTTTTATTTTGAGACAGAGTCAGGTCTTGCTGAATTGCCCAATTTGTGATCCTCATGCTTCAGCGTTCTGAATCTGGGGTTTACAGGCATGCATCACCACTCCTGGCTTCTGCCAGATTTTCTTAGATGAATAAGATAATTAAGATGTTACTACACTAATATTTAGAAATTGACAATAATCATGTTTTAGTTCATATTATAGATGGAAGATTTATCTAATTTGCTTTATTAAATTGATGTGAGAACTTGCATATAAATAAAGTTAAGAAAATTATATTAAAACCTTAAGAAGAAATACAGCAGTTACTTATTTTTTTGCTTGCCACCTTGCACAGTCCTCCCCAGAGATACTTTGTATTTATCCTGTAGCTTTTTCTTATGGCATTTCCGTATTTTTATATAGTATTTTTTTTTTTTCCAGTACCGGGAATCAAACTCACGACCTTGTGCTTGCCAGGCAGGCACTGTGCCACTGAGCTAAATCCCCAGCCCCTATATAGTACATTTAAGTTTGCTTATTGATTTTTCAATTTCTTGCCTTACCAATTTACTTCCTGTTTTATTACCTTGGAATTTATTATTACATTTGTGTCACCTATTTCTTTCATTGTACATATGTACTAGCTTTCCATTAAATCAGCACTATTAAAATAATATCAGTGGTATTTCTTTCTGAGCCAGATAATGTGTTAAATTTCCTTTCTTCAACTTTTTCTGGAGTTATTAATTGCTTCATTTTTATATACTCGTATTTGGTAAACCTTGTAGGATCTTTAGTTTGTTTCAAATCCCTAGACATTTCAACAGGTCTTTAATATGCAAGCTTCGACATGGTTTTAAACCCTGTATCGTGTGCCTTTTTAAAAAAGTCTTTCCCTAGTGTCTGTCCTGCAGTTTAGAGTAGTTGCTTTCTGGGTGTTACCCATCTGGCTGTCCTCCAGTGCTAGTTCTGTGCCTTCCTATTTTTTCTTTCTCCTGTATTGTACACAGGTACATATTTTTGTCACATTCTGGCAATGTGTCCTGTTTTTCTTCTTCACTTGTTTTATAGAAGTCTGTTCTTTGGATACTTCCTGGTAGAAGTGTCATAGGATCTTATCTCACTATCATATTTGATGGAAAATCAGCTTATGTACATAATGAACTGGGCAGCTTTTTCCTGAGAATTGAGAACACTTTGCTCCTTTCTCTTCTCTCATTTTTCTGTTTTTCTCTTGCTGGTCACACGGGGTCTGTTAATTTGGATTTGTCCTCTATGTATTTTTAATTTTTTAAACACTTTATCTTTTCATTCTATTTATTAGGAGAAGGTATCTTAATGAAACCTCCTACTTAGACTTTCTCTTCCAACAAATGCTTTTTTCAGCTATTTTATTTTCTAAAAGATCTTACTGTTGCTCTGGTTATTCTTTTTATTAATTGTATGACATTATTTGTATTTTGTGGCTGTGATTGTCATTTCTTATATCAGTGAGAATGTTAATAGTTTTGTCTTGGGGCTGGGGATTTAGCTCAGTGGCAAAGCGCCTGCCTGGCAAGCGCAAGGTCGTGAGTTCGGTTCCCGGTACCGGAGAAAAACAAAAAAAAAAAAAAAAAAAAAAAAAAAAAAAAAAAAACAAAAAGTTTTGTCTTATGGTTTCTTCTTTGTATTGTATTTCTTGGGAGTGTCTTTTTTCTATTAATTTATTTTGGTTTTAGTTTTTCATTGGAAATTTTTGTCTAAGTTTCCACTTAATGTGGTGCTACATATTTGGTTGCAAGCTCTGTGTCTGAGGAACAGACTTACCGGACGTGTTAGATCAACCAAAGAACCACTGTTTCTGTTAGCGGGTCATATATTGTGGTAGCCGTGTGTTTGTTAGCTGGGGCACTAAAGTTTTTCAGAAACATTTAAAAATATTTTCTTCTGGGTGATATACATCTGTCTACCAACCTTTAGGAACCAGTTTAGGACCAGTTTGACCTTGGCTTGTGACAGCTGTCTATGTTGTGGCTGATAGTT
Source organism: Chinchilla lanigera (assembly GCF_000276665.1). Lineage (NCBI taxonomy): Eukaryota > Metazoa > Chordata > Mammalia > Rodentia > Chinchillidae > Chinchilla > Chinchilla lanigera. The sequence goes on from NW_004955409.1 coordinate 33,714,332, forward strand.
TTAAGTCAAAAACATTTCTGATTGACGATATCTAGCCCTAATCTAAGAGTAAAAGAAGAAACGTGGAGTGGGTAGACAATCCATGTGTCAAAATGTCTTCATAGTGCCTTGGTGGGGTATTTATTACTAGGCAAATTAATGTGGTGCTCTTTATCCTCCTTTGCTGCCACTTGCTTTGAGCTTCTTTTGGTTTGGTAAGTCAGTCACTAGTCCTCCGCCTGGGCTTGTTTTCCAGAGCCATGTGTCGCATTTCTTGTTTGTTGTTGTCTCATGCACGTACTACTCTGGTTTTATACCTCTTTACCATTTCAGCAGTGTTCCCGAAGGGAGTGAGGTTTAATGTGTGTGCGCATTTGCCATGCTTAACAGTTAGGGAAACTACCATGTATGGAGTGCTTTGCTATGTGCTAGACTTGTTCAGAGTGCTTTAATTATAGATTTTCATTTAGTCTTCCAAAATAATCCTGTTAAAAAGTTGCTACTGTGATCCTCATTTTACAAATGAGAAGGTAGATTTGCTCAACATCACATGACTGTTGAGTGGTAGAAAGATCTGATTTCAGGAACTTGATTTGGTAATTCAAGATTTTATACATTTTCTTTATTGATAAGGACTAGAAGTCTATTGTACTTCTCCTAAACTAGTATCATGCTGTAAAAATCTCTTTCAGTAAGGCAAGTCACTGGATTTTTGTATAAGTAAATTAGATGAAAACCTAGCAGCTTGTATGTGTGCTGCACACATGCACAGGTACAAGCATGTGTGCGCACACACACACAGAAATTATAACAAGGAGTGAGGAATAATTATTCTGATAACTTAAAACTTGAGTATTAATTTTCACTTACCACCCTTCTAAATATTTTTTGAAAAGAATTGGCATTTATTGACTGAACTAGGACACACTGTTCTAAAACATTAACGATAGTTCCATAAAAGCAGAGAACTGAAGAGTTGATCTTACTGTGATTTTTTTAATGGTTTCATAGTAGTAGAAACATATTGGCTTGTATGATTTAGATGTTATAAATAAATAAAACTGCCTTATTTATTCAAGAAATATACTCGCTAAGCACTTGAAATTTAAAATGAACTTAGTTGTACTTAGCATATCACCAGTTAAAAATAAATTGTTTAACACTGATGTTTTTCTTTTATAATGTTATTTCTATTTTGTGTAATTTGTGTGTCCCTCTCTTCCATGCAGACAAATCTAATACCTTCCTCCTGAGGATATCATTTCTGAAGCTAGGGTATATACCATCAGCAGAGTGAAACAGGAAATTATTCTATGTCAACTGCTGTCGTGACAGAGTGAAAAAAGTTTGGAATAGGATACATTTCTGTGATCTCCACACACTGATCTCATGTGACATGCAAATAGATTTTAAAGTCAAGAGTTAAAGTATTTAGTGATAAAAGATACTGCCTGATCTCAGTTCTCTGTTCCCTCTAACAATTCCAAATACATCCCTAACAGCCATGCAGTTTTTTCTGTTTTAATGTTAATTGTCTTCAAATTGAGCTTATTCAATTAATAGGGCATTTAGAAAAAATATTCTTTGAAGCATTAGGTGTATTTGCATATTAAAATTAACACTAGTACTAGCATCAGCAGAAATAACACATAATAGAAGTAGTAGTTAACAATTACATAGAAGCTATACAGCTCCACGTTTTTAATATTTTAACCAAGTCAGTTCACACAATAACATATGACAAAAGATGCTCAAGAGTTTACATAATTTTGCCCAAAGAGTGTGTGTGTGTTATATGCATATATCCCTTTATATATGTAAATGTGTGTGTCTGGTATATATGCAGCTCTATGTTTGTAAAATTACAGGTATATTTTTAAATTTTCTATAAAAGAAGTCAAATATGAGATTTACTTGCAGTGTGTCCTCAGGGTATTTATAGTTACTGTACTATGCAAAAGTGTTGTGCAAAGTTTATATTTTCTAGTCCAGTCAACTGGTAGGAGTTATCAAATGTTAACATGAACTAAAGTATCAAAATAAGGCAATTTTATCCCTTAGATTTTTCCTGGAATGATAAAAACTATTGTTAGTAGTACTTTATCTTCCAAAAGCCTTAGGAATTTATGGAATTCTGTTTTGTTTGGCATCTCTGTGTCTTTATGTGGCATAGGCAGAAAGCAAATTCTTATTTCTTTATTCAATGAAAACTTTACTAAATTATCACAATTATTTTAGTATTATATCCCTTTGTGATTGAATGAACTGAAATGCTCATTCTTTTTTATTTAAAAAATTATTGTTTAAGGAGAGGTATTATTAAATATAGCAAATTATTTTATAGACACTTTAAGGACTTCTGAGAAATTCACCTTCATTTTAGAGATCTATAAAGTAGAGAAATGGCCTTGGAGTCATGCTAAAATGAGTATTTATGTGTAGTCATATTATAAAGTATAAGTTTTGTCTTTGATTTGTCTTGACTGTCATTCATTCATTGATACTTGGATTTGGAAATGTCACTAGCAGTTGATAGTAAGAAAGTCTCAACTAGAAACCAGTCTACTTCTTGTAGAAATATTAAAATTTATAATTTTCTTATATTTTAACAAGTGGTAATTTAATAAAACTGCAAGAGTTATAGTAACCTGTACAGCATTCAGTAAATGGTGAGGCTAAAAATAAATTTCTCATTTGTTGGATTCCAAATTGAACTTTATCTAATTATACTCTGTAATATAGCTACCAATATATTCCATATTTTCCTAAAATTGGTAGCTATTTCCTCTTTAGAAAAAATAAATTATTATCATTAATGTGGCTGAGGAATAGCAGATAGAAATATTAAGTAGGATGATGATTGCATAGGAACATAAATAAATCTATGTATTTAAGAGAAATAATCATTTTATTTTAAAGGATAGAAAACTATTTGCATCTTTTGGTGAAAGATCTTATACTTAATTTAAAATTCTGTTTCTGTAAGTTTTGTATTGCATTAAAAATTAGATCCATAATACTTAGGTAGGAAGGAAAAATTATCTTTGAATTCTTTTTGCCAAAAATTGTTTTTTATTTAACTTTGCTGAAATAATATTATCCAGTCCTATCCTAATATTATCAGACAGGCTAGAAAATTTTAGAATTATGAAATAAAGTACAATGTGAATATTTTTAAAACACATGACCTCAGAGTTTTAATATTATCTCCATAGTATTATCTGTGTTTGTGAAATAAAAATAGCATTTTGTTAATTATAATGTGTATTACATTTTTCCTACACAGAAATTATCCCATATAGAGATTATACTTTTATTAGGTATGTGGCTGGATTGTCTTTATAAACATACGATTTAATGTACACTATTGTCCTAGAAACTGGAAATGTTACTTCCACGGACTAAAGAAGGTTTGGGTAGCTGTGTTTAGATTTATTGCTTAATTTTAATACATAAAATGCTTATTGTGATTTTTTTACTGTATTCCATTTAAAGTGCAAATAGTCTTTGTTTTTTTGGTTCCAGGAATCAAACTCACAACCTCGTGCTTGCCAGGCAGGTGCTTGCACCACTGAGCTATATTCCCAGCCACAAATAGTTTTAAAAGTAGATTTCATATTGAGAATTTTATTTGGTAAGGCTATAAAATAGCTTTATAAAAGAATGTCAGTAGAAAAATGAGGATCAAACATTTATTCTTTTGTAAACTTATTTGCATATCACCTGTTGTAGCAGTAATATTACCATTGTTTCTCTACCTGCATAGTATTCTGTTCACCATTTTACATCAGATATATCATTCTCATAATATCTTTTTCTGACTGTTGCTGGAAAAATACTGTCACCATTTGCATTTATAGTTTTTGTTTTAGTTCTGTTTCCGTGCAGTTACCCCAAATCTTTTTTGCTTTTATGGATTGGACTGTTTTCCTCCATAATTCACATGTTAAAGTCCTAACTTTTTGGAATCTGACCTGTGGCTTGTCTTTTCATTATGTTAACAGTGTTTCCAAAAGACAGCAGAAGTCTTCCATTTGATTCATACCTGGATATCCTTTTGGCATTGTATGATTATCAATACCAGAGCACCTTAATTTTCTTCTTGGTTATCTTTCTCGGAGTCATACAGTTTTTTCTTGAGTTAATTGCTGTGGAAAAGTTTATGGTCGTATCTAGATTTATTTTTTTGCCTGTGGATGTTCCTTTGTTTTAGCACTGTTGAAAAGACTATCATTTCTTCATTGCCTTTCCTCCTTTGTGAAAGATCAGTTGAATATATTTATGTGCATATACTTTTGGGCTCCTTTTCTTTTGCTTCCATTGATCAGTTTTGGTTTTTTATTGTATCGTGGACTTGATTACTGTAACTTTATAGACGTTTTAAAGTAAGACCGTCTTTTTCTTCAATATTATGTTGACTCTTTGTGTCTTGTCTTCTCATATAGACTTTAGAATGAGTTTGTTGATATCTACAAAATAACTTTCTAAGATTTATTTTTTACTGGAATTGTGTTGAATCTATAGATTAAGTTGGGAAGAACGGACATTCTGATGCAAGTCTTCTCTTCCAAGTACATGGAATACCTCTTCATCTATTTAGCTCTTCTACTTTTTTTTTAATGTTAGTTTGTACCAGTAGATGTCTTCATATAGCTTGTGAGCATATTTTGTTGGTTTCATACCAAGTTATTTTTAAAACAACTACTTTTTATACAAATATAAGAAATGGTAAAGCAAGTCTTAGAAATAGCTCAATAATTGTGGGATTATAAATTACTAGAGTAGATTATTGATTCCTAGGTCATTAAAACTTTTTAATTAAATATTACTCAAGCTAAGAAAGCGCTGAGTTACTCCATCACAATAAATTGACTTGTTAAGTTACGTAGTTTCATATACTGAACTGATAGTCAGTTTACATGTACACGGATGTACTAAATATGTGTAGTTTTCCTTTTACTTCTATTTGCTTGTAGCTGATAATATCTCTCCCACACCCTATGAGAGAGTAGACTAGCAAAAAGGTATCAATGTACAGTTTAGTTTTGGAAGTGCCCTTCATTGTGCTGTGCCTCTGAGAATGAGTGGCTGGCAAAATATGTATTGGGTATACATGTCATAGTTTAGGACCATGAGTGATTATAAAATTAATAGGAATATTACATGAACAACTCTAAACATCAGTGTGATACGATTCTATATTCTCTAAAAGTACATTTAAACTTAGACATAAATTACTGATGATACCTTAATTTATTTAGAAAGAAATAACTGAAATTTTAGAGAATTCTCCTTCAAATATTAATTTATATGTTGAATGCTTGGAAGAATCACAGAAAGAGGGAAGGACCCAAGTTGCTGAGTTACAAATCAGAACAAATTGTTCTCTAAAGTTGTGTTTTATCCAATATGAATATGAAAAGTTTTCCTTTTCAACAATAAACCTTTTTTTCCCTTTACTGTTTCCTTTTCTAGAGGCTCTTTGATCTGTAGGCGTCTAGGTTTGATCTCATATTTAGAGGATTTTAGGCTTTAGTATCTCTAAATCCTTGTGTTTTCTACAAATGTACAAAATACTTATTTTGTAAATGTATTTGCTTAATATATGTAATAAGATATAGTATTATTTACAAATGTTAACTTTTATACAAAAGGAAAAAATTCTAAGAAATTTCTTATAAATGCGACAGTTTTGTAGTGCTAATTATTCGCAAAAAGAAGAAATAATAATGACCACACAGATACTCAGATGAGTATCCATAGACTGTTTCAGAGAGATGCAGTGTCTGAATCACTTCCTAGCTCGTTGGTGCTGACTGTTTCATAATATAGTATCAATTCAAATGAAAAATTAAATGTGAGTGTGGACATAAAATACATTTATTTTTCTCCAGTATGATCTTTGTTTGTGATTGATCTGATACTGCTTTTTGTTTCTTTACCTATCTAGGAAGATGTCATAACTGTTCATTCCAGTGAGTGGCCTGACCTGCTCTTTACTCGTACTCCTGTTTCCTCAGGACTGGTGCCTGGAGGATAGGATGGACAGGGAAAATGCTCTCTTAAATGATAACGTTTTCATCTTTTCCTCTGCTACTGTGCTTCACACTAATTCCTTTTCTTTCTTTTGGGAACTGGATTTCTGATGTGGTACATGCATGAAACATTTTCGGGGAGTGGGACATGTTTGTGGAGTATACACAGTAAGCTCCGGGTTACTCTTTTTCTGCTTGTTTTTTTTTTCTGCTTCTCCAGTGTGCCCACAGCTTTGCAGCACTGGAGTCCCTGCTGCCTGGAGTCCCCCATCCGTTTACTTTCATGGCCAGGGTATTTATGTTGTTGCAGATAGTGACTCCATTCTCCAGCCTTTCAACTCCACGTCTTCCCTCCCTCCCCTAAAATAGACTCTGTGAAAGATGGTTAGCAAGGAATGACAGTCAAATCTTAACACACAAGCAGAAATCCAACCAATTTTCCTTTTTGCTCAGTTGTTTATACCAATTCTTACTTGATGTGGATACTTAATAATGTCACTCTCCATCTAGATTAAATAAGGAAAGCAAACCGATGATTAATGATTGACTCCCCTGGGATGGGGCAGCAAGATGATAGGTATGGGGTAAAAAGGAAGTAAATAAGGGGAAGGAGTTAAGTTATCCAGTAGTAGCTGGTCCTCACTGGTTTAAGCATGTGTTCTGAATGTGAAATATTTAATGGATTCCCCTTTATCTTACACTTGGATTTTAGTTGTCAAACCCTGAACAATGGCAAATCTCACTTGACATCCTGCTAAGTTTTACTAGTCTGACTAGTTCCATCCTTGCTGGCCCTTGTGAATTGTATTCCATCATAACAACTGGTATGACCCTTTCAAAAGGTTAAGTAGCTTGTACTAGTCCCAGTGAAAATACTCCAGGAGCTTTCTGCAAAAGTTAAAAAAAAAATAGCTCTTATTATGACATAGAAAGCCCTACTTGATCTGACCACAGTTTTTGTTCACGTGGTCCTGTCTCAGGGCTTTGCACTACTCTTAATATATCTGGTATTCTGATTCTAGATAGTCATCACACTTCATTTCAGTCTTCATTCAAATAGTGCTGCTTCCTTGGTTTTCTCGAGGGACTCTGTTCAGATAGCTGATTTGTCATTCTATTTCCATACCTTGCTTCATTTTCATGTAATATATATTTTGATTGCTGTCTGATGGAAAATAATTTTCAAGACATTAGGTCATTAACTTATTTGTTTAATGTTTTACCCTATACCAAAAATGGTACTAGAAGGCAATCACTTTTTCTGCTGAATGAATGAATGGTAGTTTCGAAAATCAAACTTTAGAAAATAGCTTTGACTTATTCTGTAATTCTTACTCATCCAAGAAAGTATTATACTTTTTAAAGTATTTTTATTCTCAGTTGTAAGTTCTCATAATCATCACCGCAGGTAAATTACCTACACCTCTAGTTCAGCATTCATCCTCCTGTTAGAGTGATAGTTATAAAATGCATATCCAAATGATACTCTTTAGAGAAAATCACCCCAAATTCCTTAGCGTACTTGGGCCTGTGTCTGTTTTACTTATCACAGGTGTGTCCCTTCCCTCACACGCATGCTTTTCATTTCGGTGCGCTCACTGCTAAAGTGTGCTGCTGGCTTCCTTCCTTCCCTTTACTTAAGACCTATTTCCTTTTGTCTACTGCTGTATACATTTTTAGCGTATGGATACATAAAATCTAACTCCTACTAGGAGGTGACTCTAGAATAGGATCTTTACATTTGAAATGGTTGGGAAACAACTATAGACTTACACTGTATGCTGTTGTAGCATATGTATTAGCAAAGTCATGTCCTCACCTGGTCTCCTTAATACATGGGAGGAGCTCATCTGTCATTTTTTGATGAGTGATCAAAAAACTGATCACAACCTTCACCTTCATCATATGTGCTATTCTGTAATACTGTATGTACTACTGTCCATTTATCTTAAAAGTGAAGTTAATCTATTTGTAACTCAAGATATTTTTGAAAAAATATATATGTATAAATTTTTATTGTTGTATTTTACCTTCAGAAAACTAAAAGAATTAGGAAATGTAATTTATAAAAGGAGCAGTACTGATTGTATTATTTTTATAAAATATGTGCTCTTTTGCTAGATTTTTTTGGATTTAATTTTCTTTAGATGTTATTGTGAGACTAAAAGGAAAAAGCAGATTATTTTATATGAGCAATTATTGCCAAATATTTTCCACATCTGATTGTTGTAAGTACAGTGTTAGAAAAGGGACTAGTGTGGCTTTTTGGGAAATACAGACTTGTGATGTATATAGCAGAATTCCACTGCCTATAGTTGGAAGTTTTATATCTAAAATAATGCAGAAGAATATGGCATGTGACATTATTTATTACATTTAAAAAACATGACTAAATAAAAATAATAAGTTCAATAGCAATAAACAGACATGGGCCTTCAAAAGAAACTGAGTTATTCATTTCAGGTAGCTCTTTTGAATAGTCACTGTGACCACTGGTAAAATAGGGCAGAGGTTAAACTGTGTTGTCTATGAATTTTTTTATTTAGTCTTTGGAACCTTCTAATGTCTGTATTTCATTTCACATGAAAAGAAACAGCTACTCAGGCTTACACATTTAACTTTAAAATATTATGTGTACTTAGCTGAATTTCTTGGACATCATCAATAGCTTCTTAAACTTTATAGGTAAGATGACAGAGCCTTTTGAGAACCTTACAAAAACTTATGACTTAATTTCCTCTACAAAAGTGTATATATGGACCTGTGTATTACATCTTCATTTTAGTAGGCAGTTTTGAAGAATTTCAGGATTCCATAAACCCTGTATTGTAGATTCTAGATTCAAAGTCCCTGGTCTATGTTTTTTTTTTTTTAAATAAGGAGTATGGAAGACTGTTCTTTCTTCCTCTACCACTTCTTGTCACTTAAAAGAAAGTACTTATCTTTACTATGCTTTAGTTTAGAAAGAATTTTAAGAAAGAGATGAAAATGACAGCTACTTCTAACTGTCCTGAGTATAAGCCAAAGTAAATAAGTCCTATTACTCATTTATCAAGGAGATTCAGAAAGCCAGAATTAAGGGACACATTTTAATGTCACGTTTGTTAGACTTCGTCACAAAGTACCTTCAGTGTTCCAGAACGTAACTTTATGTGAACATTTTGAAATAACCTATGAGGTTTTCCTTTTAGAGTAGTAAAAACGTAGTAGCTGTGCAGAGAGAGAGAACATTAGGGAGTGTCCTCCACCCCAGTGCCTTGGTGATAGTTTTAGAGGTTAATTTTTTAATTCAATCAGATTCCATCAAGAATGAGGTAGAATGAACAGGTGCTGCTTTAGCAGGTGCGGTTGTAGTAAAAGTGGAATGTAGTAATGATTTTCTGTATCAATGAAAAAAGATATCTAATCTTAATTAGTGCATTGTTCACATGGATTAAGGGCAAAGACTCTATCCAGGTTTTAATTTAATTTGACTTTGGAGAAGAAAAGTCCTTTCTTAGAGATCACTTTTTAAAATTCAAGTATATGAAAAATAATTTACCTATCACTAGCTGTGAGGACTAGTTGTCTTGGAAAATTACTTTTTCAAAATATAAAATGGTTCAGAGTTTTAGAATGGTTTTTATTATATTTATTTTTAGATATTTCATGTTGTTCATGATCCAGTTTTGAAATTTGTCCTATGTGGGGAGCCCCTCCCCCCGGAATTGTCGTCTGGAACAAAAGCATTAACATAGCCAAACAGAGTGAAGAATCTTACTGTGTATTTGCGTGATTTAGATAATGTTATAAATCATTATAAAATGTGTGGGTTTAATTTTAATATATATGTTCAACATTTGGTTAATAATTATGCTGTTAATTGAACAAGTGTATTTTTGCCTGTCTTGCAGTCATTCTTAACATTCAACTTTTAAATGAGTGATAATCCATATGTGTAGGTCTTTTGTGACTGACTGGTGTATTCTGTGTTACTGTGGCACAGTTTTCAGACAGCCACTTTGTTCTTAAATATTTCATTCTCTATAGTACTTTTCATCCCTGTATATATGTACAGGAATCACTTCACCCACCACCGAATTGCAGCCACTTCTGAGGTGGAACGCAGCAAGTGTTTAACAGCGCACTTTCCCCTAGGTGCTGACAGCTGCAGAAGAAATTGTACATGGTCCTGTACGAAGGTATTTCTCCACTGTGCCATCTGCAGAGTGACACTGACTAGGAGTACTACATAGACTGTAAGTTTCTTGTGTACCTGCCCTAGCCTGGAAAACTCACTAAGAGAGATTAAGAGATAACTGGGGGACATCACTTAAAAATGTACGGAGGTCAGTTGAACTTAGTGCTGCTGTCTCTACATCTCATTTAAAGGGCTTCTAATTTGTGATTGGTACCAAATTGAATAACATAAAAACAGATAAAAATTTTTATTCCAAAAGAAGATGAATGTAAAATACTTTTTAAAATTCTCCACTGTTAATGAAAAGTAAAAGAATCAAATTGTTTTAAAATATTTTCAAATAACCAAACCAATCTTACCAGATTTTAGACCTATGTCTTAAAATAGCAAACCACTTTCTAATCCAGCAGGAACATCGTAATTAGCTTTGCTTACAGTGTTTTATACATTAGTTTTAATACTTTCCTTAACGGAAGTTTTGTAACAAAGCCAGTTTATGATGCATCTAGCTTTTATTGTTTGGTGTAGAAAGACTGAGTTAAAATTTTTAATAACATTTTGAAAGAAAGCATGCGAGAGAAAAAGCAGTAAATATTTGCACTTTTTTTTAATGTACTTTAGTTTCTTTTTCCAACTTTATATATTTTTTTGTGAAAACAGTTTTATAAGACTGCTTTCTTTAGTAATACTTCAGCACATTTGTGCCTTTTAGATCAGCACATTTGTGCCTTTTAGAAGATTGTTCTATTCTATTACTTCAGGTTTTTTTTTTAGCTAATTGTGTATTTTTTGGAGGGAGGATTGGCCCACGGAAATTTCTATGTAAAATAATTAGGGTCTGTGTCTTTCCAGAGTCTTAGACATTGGAAATATGTCATTTGTTTTAGGTAACTATAGATTATATGTCATGAGGGCTGGGGATTTAGCTCAGCGGCACAGAGCCTGCCTGGCAAGAGCAAGGTCGTGAGTTCAATTCCCGGTACCGGGAAAAAAAACAAAAAACAAAACAAAACAAAATTATATGTCATGAGTTAAATATTTGTGCACACCTCTGTGTCTATAGATTCAAAGTGAAAGCTGATGAAAGTAACTTCAAGCCACAGTTTGTTTATTTGTAAAGTAAGGAGGGTAGAAGAAATTATTTTGTAGATACTTTTTTTTTTTTTTTTTGGTTTTGGCTTTTTTCTGGTACTGTGAATCAAACTCAAGACCTTGCACTTGCCAGGCAGGCACTGTGCCGCTGAGCTAAATGCCCAGCCCCTATGTAGATATTCTTTAAGTATTTTCTTTTTAATTCAGGTAGGATTCAGTGTATACAGAATTCTACCTTACATTACAAATCATAATATGTTCATGTGGGTGATTTTAATCTAGTTAGAATATCACTGGTGTTAATTAAATGTTGAGTAACAGTGTTTAGAGTCCAAAATGGAGGTCGAAGTTCCAACAAAGAATTTTAGCTATCTTTGTGATGGAAATATAACACTGTTTTGAAATGGAATTTTTAAATATAAAAGCAGTATAATTCATAGTAATTTTCAAGGAAGGATCCAATAAATTACAAAACTTTATTTACATTTAGAGTGGAAATTTACTTGAATATTATGAAAAGAATTAACCTTTTAAATGAGGTTCCTCCTTATTTAGTACTTCATTTAATAACCAGAGCATCAAAGATATAAGCATTATTTTAAAAATGTACAGTAGACATAATATATTGTTCTTGTGTATCTCCACCAAGTGTATATTTTTATAATATATGAAGTACTTGAATTGCTATTACTGGTTCTTTTGCATCTTCAACACATAGTGTACTTGTAAGTATTTCTTAACCCCATTCATATTATTACCTGAAATAATAATCATTTGGGGAATAGACTATAAGTTTTATATATTAAGTTTTGATTACAAAACATAAACTACTTATTATATGTGTCTGGGTGTATATTCTTAAATTATACGGAACATTTAATTGTCATGTTTTATACCTTCTGTGTATAATGTAAATTTGAAATTCATTACATTGTTTTTAACTATATGAATCCATTATTATAAACGTCTAGTGTATTGGCTATGGAAAAGAGAAGTAAGTGGAACCATTTTATTGAATATACTTCTGTTTTATTTGAAGTGAAAATGCATTTCTTATGTAATAACAAATAAAGTTCGTGTTTCTAATAAATTATACATTCAAATATTTGTGTAGTTTTCTTAAGAAACTGTCTTTATTCTTTAAAATAGGTGACATTAGCTCTACTTGATTGTTTTCCAATTGGAGGACTTCTGATTCTGAAGGGTAGGAGTTAATCAATAGTCATTTAATCATTATAGATTTTAGAAGTAAAAACTACATTAAGAGTAAATCTTAATAAAGCTTTCACTTACCCCATTATAATTATAAATTTTTTTTTAAAAAAAGAAATGCATAATTAATATGAATTTTTAAATACCTAATGATAAATACTTAGACTTCTAACAGTAATGTTCTGGTAACATCCAGGTTTCAAGTAGAATCTTTAGAAAGATATACTGCATTAGGGCCAATTAAGGAAACAAATGGTGAAATGGGCAAGGAAATAAGAAAGTCTAAGTTGTGCCCGCCTGGCAAGCTTGAGGCCCTGACTTCAATTCCCGGTACTAAAAAAAAAGTAGAAGTTGATGAACTTGAGAGTGTAGATCTTCTGTAATTGAATTACTTTTAAGTAAGATAATTTAAAACAATTTTAATCAATAATTTAAATCTTCAGATGCTTTCCTCACTTTTACAAAATACTCTAGTTTTCAAATTAGGGAACTATTCCTGACAAATTATTTAAAGTATATTTTTATCAGAGTTTTGAAAGAAATTGTGATGGCATAATGACATGAAATGTACAGATATTTTAGTTTATCCATTATAGGGAGATTACCTTACAATATAATGTTTCATGCACAGTTACTTTGATACTAAAATGGTGAATATTTAAATTCATTCACTTAGTAAAGCTTTAGCATTTCATACATCAGTTTTATCATGAAAAATACAACTTATAGTAATAGAATAATATGTGCAAATTTGCTTTAAATATTTTAAAAATAAATGTGAATTCTTTTTGTCTCAAATAGTCTTAGGCATATCAAATAACAATCACACTTATAGAGTCATCACTCTCTTTGAAATTCTAATTTTATTATCAAATAATTTCTTCCTATTTCTATGAATTTTTCAGTTAGTTTCAACGTACTATGAATTAGTTGGAAAGTTTAAATGTGTAAGTTGCAAATATATTGGTAAGAGCTATTGATAACACAAACCTTATTATCTCTTAAAAGATCCTTTAAGCCCTGAAATTGCTGTATGTCCCATGGGTAAATGTGTGTGTGTTTATATATATATGTACATATCATCTTTCTAATGTATTTTCTGTAGTGTAGTCTGACTGCCATTTGTAGCTATTAATCAAGTGTAAATTGCTTAACAACTTCACTTTTTGTTTTTTGTTTTTTTTTTTTGACTGTTAATTGGGAATCATTACACCTACCTCACAGGGTTGTTGTGAGGAAAAAATCCAATACAGCATATCTGAAAGAGTGCTTAGCATATATTAGATGTATAAAAGATAAACAATGATCATTACCAAGACCATTTAACAGCCCCCATGGTCCACAGGATGAAATCTAAATGTCCCATCCTAACAGGTGACCTGGCTGCTCCTCAGGTCATCAGCCTTTTTCTTTCCTTCCATGCTGCATGTACTAACCAATGGATATTGACATCTTTGCAGTTCTCAGAATAGACCGTGCTTTTTCACTAACATTTTTTTTACCTCTCTTCCTTTCTAGTATATGTATGATCCTGTACCTATTCCTGTCCTAGAAATTACCACTGTAGTGTACCTGCCTGTGTATTTGTCTGACTCCTCTACTAGATCTAAACTTCTAGAGGGCATTATCTCATTTAGCTTTTCTCCCCATTACCTAACAGAATTTCTGCAACTCTGAAAGTAAGTGAACATTTTATAAGTAGACACACGTGACCTCTGAAAAAGTCACAACATAGAATTATATGATTGTTAGGCATTAATAACCAACTGGTTAGTTTATATTTTAGGAACAGACTGCAGATATCATACTAATATCAAAATTACCACCATACAGTTGGGTATTGTGGTTCACTCCAGTAATTCTCACTATTCAGGGTATTGAAGCAGGAGGATTATAAATTTGAGGCCAGCCAGGGCAACGGAATGAGACCCTATATCAAAATAAAAGACAGTTCTTGGGATGTAACTCAGTGGTAGAGTACTTGCCCAGCAAACACAAGGCACTGCATAAAATCTCCAGTACTGGAGAACATTATTTTTGTATAATCAGTCTACATTTTCCATCATTTTCACCACAGTGATAAATTTATGAAAAGAGATGGACTGCCCAAAGGTGCAAGCAGGAAGTTACCTTATTCTTCCTTATCACTGTATCTGCAGTTCCACTCTTAACATTACATTTTCTGTCTTGAAAAAATGCTGTTTATATGACGATTTCTTTTCTGTACTTGCTTTTGCTTACCTTCTCCTGCTTATTCTTAATTCTTCTCCAATTTTTCATTCTCTTTCTCTTTCATTTCTTCTTTCCTCACTCTCTGGCATTTTCAGACTTAATTTTCAGATAAAAAGGCCAATAAATTAAAAATTTCAAACTTTAAAATGAAACCTCTCCCCTGTACCAGCTTTGCTTAAAGGAGGTTTAAAAGCCCCAATAGTAGAAAATATGGTCAATTTTTTGTGTTAATATTTTTAAACTGGGATACTTAGGGGTATTCCAAAGTTTGAAGACTAGAAGAACACATAAGGGGCAGCTACCTATTTTTTGAATGCCTACACATTTCCATAGTCCCATAATTTAGCTCATGCTACTTTGACATTTTGGAATGTCCTTTTTACCTTTTTCTTCTGGAGAGTCCCAGCCAGTCTTTAATTTTTAACTTGTGCTAGGCCTTTACTGGTGGCAGTTAGAGTAAGTTCTTTTCTTTACTGCATTTTCATTAATACTTTATTTTAAGATCTTTATTTAATAATAATTAATTAATTAATATAATTATGGATGCGGCTTTTCCCTGACCACTGTGAGCATTTTTAAGTCTGCCATTGGCTCACGTATTGGTGAACTTCTCACTCGCAGGTCCTTATCATGGGTACAGTACAATATATGTTGAATTAATGAATTGCTCCTGGAAACAGATTGAAGTTCATCAGATTATTGAGTAATTTATGCCTCTGATTGTTTTGTATATTCCCTCCTTGCCAAAGGAGAGTGCACAAAGATTTGAGGAGCAAGCATTACATTTTATGCCAAATATATGTATGTGTGTACATATATGTGTGTGTTTATGTGAATATATATTATATGTGTAAACCATGTGTGTTTGTGTGTGTGTTTAA
Organism: Chinchilla lanigera; assembly: GCF_000276665.1. NCBI lineage: Eukaryota > Metazoa > Chordata > Mammalia > Rodentia > Chinchillidae > Chinchilla > Chinchilla lanigera. The sequence goes on from NW_004955409.1 coordinate 33,729,943, forward strand.
AGCAAATAGTATTGCTCTTGATCCTTTCTAGGGAAATCTTTTAAAGTTTTAGTTCTGGTTTTGACTAAGTTGATGTTACCTCATTTTCCTTTTCATTTCTTCTCCATTTTCTTTCCAGTCAGTGGGGTTAACCGTAAGTACAGGTAATAAAATATTTTTTGTAACTTGGCGTTACAAGTAGAAATGGGTTAATTAAATATCACCATTCATTCTCGGTTATAGTATTTTTTCTTTTTTCATTTTTAAATTCTTTCCAGTTTCATATTTTACCATTAGGTATGGTTTGAAGTGATAAAATGGTGATGGAAAGGGTTGAAACCATAGGTTTTCCTAGCAAAGAAATTAAATTGAAGTTGTATTTGTTGTTGCAAGTAATATACTGTTTCAGTCACACCCTATTTTATTTCTATTTTGAATGATTACTAAAGTGAACTGACTCAATTTGTAATGTAGCTCTAAATTTCTAGCATTCCTCAACAGAATATTGAAAGTAGGATTCTACAGTACATGTGATCAGGCAAATATATAAAAATCTGATAACCAAAAAATCAAATCATGACAAATAGAGATAATTGAAAAATTCCCTGTTCTTAAACTTTTTTTTTTTCTGAAAAGTACAGGTAATATTATTAAGCAGAGACAAAACTACTTTTTCTTCAAATTGCATTGTTAAAGTTTGGAGGAGATAAATCAGTGTTCGATAAAATATCCCAGTATTTATTTAATTGTTACTTCCATGTTGCTGGAAAAATAAAACTGCTAGAGACAGGTTTTTACTTATTTACTAACTTTTCACCCATCTGCTGGATTTTAACATTTAATTTAGGATAATTTTATTCATTGGCATTTATTGATTTAGAGATCTTACTGTATGAATGATAGATATGACAGATCTCATGACCAGCTGAATTTCCAGAAGTAGCTGTGAAGAGTTGTATGAAATTATTTTTGCACAGTCTTATTTCTTATACCAATAAATCCCTTTATTAGTTTTTTTATGAGGAAATAAACTATAAAGTATGACTAAGTGATTCTTAGTTTTAAGACCCAAGAAATATGATTTATTTCTGTGATTTTTCTTTCTCCTCTAACATTGCAGTAACTCACTTTATTCATATTAATAAAGTGAATCAGTCTTCTGTTTTTTAGCTATGATTGGAATTTGATATTCAGAGGAACAAAATTTTATTTCTATGTGTTTTCTGAATTTATTGGGGAAATCAGTGTGTAGGAGAATTTAGGGGGGATATATCTCATATGACACCAATTATCAAATAAAAGTAATGTTTAAAAATATAATTTCCTGACGTATACCATCTAATATCTATTTAAGTATTAAATACTTATTTAATTTTTCCCCTTTTAAATGATTCATTCTGTATTTCAATTGTAATAGCTAGAACTTTGTTTTGGAACATCTTTTTTACTGGGCCAAGTGAAATATTAAAAATTAATTGAGAAGTTAACTAAATTTTTAAAAATATCTAGTGCTTTATTATATAGTTAATCCTCTATGGTGTTCCTGTACAAACTTATTAACTCATGTCACAAGGAAAAAGGGAAAAATGAGGAATCAGTTACTATGACTTGATATTTCTATTGTAAGATTCTAAAACTACTTCCATGTTCTCCTACTTTTCTACAGGGTGTGACTCATTTAGCTTCTCAGAAATCAAACTAAAGTCAGTACTTCCTGTCTAACTTTGCCTCCCACCTCAGTCATTCCTGGCTTATGGGTTTACCATATACTCTGTGACATATGTATACAAAATGAAATCCACCGTCTTTCCTTTGACTTAAATATCATCCTATTTATTTCTGGGTCCCTATTATTTTGCCTTTAGATTTCTCTTAAATCATTGTGTTTTATTTAAAACTAGATCTGTATACTAGTTTTATCATTTTGTTTAGATTGCATTTTCCCTGGTGGCTGCCATGTATTGTTCATGTTTGTGCTTTCTGTAGATGATATTCTCATAATTACCTCTTGAGTTCATCTAATTATGAAGTAATTGATTCTTGGTATTTAAGTCTTTCAAATATTGAATTGATTAATCACACATTTGTCCAGCTTGATGATTTGTTAGTGTTATTATTACCAAGAAAGTGCCTTAAATGAATTTCAAATAATAATGATAATCTTTCAAGAATATTTGGTTTGGTACTAATTATGTAAAAACAGTCTTTGCTGACAGTATGTTAGTATATGCTAGTTTGTAGGCTTTTGCTGTGTCTTTTTTTCTTTGTGGTACTGGAAATCGAACTCAGGACCTCACGCTTGCCAGGCAGGCGCTTACGCTGCGGAGCTATATTCCCGGCCCTCTTGCTGTACCTTGAGCTGAGTTTAATCTTTATATTTATTTATATTTAAAAATATTATGTGCCATTTTGGAAAATAATTTTGATAGAATCCATCTAAATGGTTAGCTGTCTTTTTACATTAGTGCTTTATTGTCTTTCTTAGAGATATAATACAAATGAGAAACAATCTTTTTTGCAATACTATGGAAGGCTTATATTAACCCCAGTCCCACTGGAGATCTGATTTATTCTTGTATGAGGACACAATGGCCTCTTAAGATGAATCTCTGTTACAGAGTATGTTGGTGCTTCCTGTGCTAGAACTTTGTAGATAGCTTGTTTTCTCCTTGACGGTTCTTATTACAGTTTTGAAGATAATCACTGGTTTCTGAAAATGTTTTTTGTGCAAGTTCTGTCATTTCAGTGCTTACTGTTTTTATAGTGATAGGTGAACTTCTTCACATGTTTGTTGTTTTTTAGAAATAAGACCATACTTTTAGTGCTTTCTCTTAAAATATTTTCAGCTTTCTCTTAAAATGTTTCTATTTTACTTGACATGTTATTTTCTTTCCATTCCTGTTCTCTTTAATAAGTATGTATATGTATCATTACAGCTGCCATCTGCCTGTACATATTTATACATGTGTAAACAGAAGAATTCTTAATTTCATATTGTATTTTATTGTCTCAATTATTTCTTTGAAAAAGATAATTTTTTTAAGTCAGTTCAATTCTACTTTTGCTTATTTAAAAATAAAACTTAAAAACTATGTTTCATTATCTATGAAATGCTGGTATATGTTTATTTCATATTATATGATACCTCAATTTAGGAAACAATGTAATTCATGAAGCTGTTTGTATATTACTACATTCTTATCCATCATTCATTTATTCATATGTTCATTGTATGTTTCTTTAGTAATATTTTATGCCAAGCATTGTCATGCGAGCTGATTATATGGAGTGTCTCTGCTCTTAAAACTTACATTCTTCTAAGGGAAGAGACATAAACATATAATACTGTACTGTGTGAGAAATAAGGGTGTGAGGTAAGCTAAGCTGAGAAGGGGTGCATTGTAACTAAGACAGTGAGAAGAAACATCTTCAAAGAACAAACTTTTGAGGTGAGTTCCTGAAGGGGAAGAAAATCAAATTCTTGGTATGACTCAGAGGTCTCTGAGGCGAGATTTTTGTTTTGCAAAAACCAGAGCTAGCAGACCATAGAAAGGATTTAGAATTTTGTCATTACCAGGTGAAGACAGTGGGTAATTAAGTATTATTAATGAACTGCTTAGCCCTGAGGAACCCTTCTATCTGCTGTCCAAAAGATGAACAAAGGAAAGAGGTGAGGGCCACATGCATTAATTATTAAGATGTTATTGTGGGGGCTGGGGATTTAGCTCAGCGGCAAAGCGCCTGCCTGGCAAGCGCAAGGTCGTGAGTTCGGTTCCCGGTACTGGAGAAAAACCGAAAAACCAAAAAAAAAAAAAAAAAAAAAACCAGTTAAGATGTTATTGTGGCAGTGCAGTGAGAAATTATAGTGTCTTGGTATAGTTACTTTATCAGTTGAAATTATGAGATGATTTGGAAGAGCACATTAGAATTTCTGAATGCATTAGCAATGAGAAAATAAGTATTAGATACAGACATTAAATACTGTTTGAGATATAATTAAATGGACATATGCTTTTCCACTGTAAATTTGTCATTTTATAATTTCGTCATTTTATATTTTCATAAATTTCATTTTATAATTTCGTCATTCATTTTTAACTTTTTATGTATTTCTCTTTGTTATTAGCACGTGTTTAGGGCACATAATGAAAAGATCCATTGTGGGGAATTGGTGTAGGTACATATCTCATTCTAGTCCTTTCTGTTTTTTCTCTCCCCACACCCCGTCCTTATTTTTTTGCTCCCTTAAATCATATTGATATTTTTTAAGTTTCTCGCCTCATTGTCATTGTATACATATAATGATTTCTGAAAACTTGCTAATTTGAGAGGTAGTAAGTTATACTTTACTATTTTAACTGTTTATCTTTGATTAGTAATTAGATTCAAGTTTAAATGTATTTAACCAGTGGTATGTATTTCTTTTCAATTTTAGGTTGTCAGTAGTCTTATTTTGGGATGTTGGTGTTTTCCTTATTTATTTGAAAGGCCAAGTTAACTTAAGACGGTCTGAAAACTTCAGCATGAGTTGGCGTGAGACTTTCTGGTTCTGTTTTATGTCAGTTTCCTCTTCTGTTGTAGGCACTGAGCATGTCTGAAATAAGCGACCCTTGTCTTTCCTAAGGACTTTGAACTAGTGATTCTCTGTTTCTTCATCCCTCTTGATCCGAGTCTCCACTCACGATAGGGAGGGAGGATCCATGTTTCATGTTTCAGTGTAGAGGTTCCCTCCTGCGAGGAACAGTCCCTTCATCCTGACGTGTCACCCTTAATCACCTCTTGGACACTGTATCACATGGGTGGCTCTGCTGTGCCCCAGCCTTTTGTGGTCTTTACTGTACTTATCAGTGTTTATTAGTTGTTTATAACTTACTGCCTGTCTGTTCTAATGACATTGAAAAAGCCATGCAGACAGGGATCGACTCTGTTTTGTGCTCTGGACACGTGGCAGGTAACTAAACATTTGTCACTTTATGCTTGTGTTTTCTCCTTTTTAAGTTGTCTTTCAACTTTGTTCATGATATTTTAATATGTGACTTTAAATTTTCCATTTTCATCAAATTTTTAATCACATTTAAAAGGAAAAAAAGTTTCCATTTTGAGATCTTTCATTTATCTATAGTCTGCTTAAATATTTCTATTTATAAAATTACCCTTTATCTTTTGGAATTAGAAAAACTATTGGAAAATAAACATGGCTCTCATAAATGTGTTATTTTCTTACAATTTTCTTACAAATTTATTCAAAGAGGTCATACAGTTTATGGACCTTTTCGTCTTTTCCCCAATACTATTGTGTCTTGTGCATAGTTAAATGATATATATTCTTCATTCTTCAGAAACATTATTTGTAAATTCTGCAAAATACATGATTTGAATCATTGTTACAGTATCCTTATCTCTTAGGATATACTTCAGTCTTTTTTTCTTAATATAAATAACACAATGCTAGTTCCTATTTAAGGTTTTGTGCTCATTATGATAGTTTCATTATTGTAAAATCCTAAATTTGAAACAGTGGATTTACTGGATCATAAATGTGTATGTGGTTTGAAACACTTTCATATTCACTGCCCAAGTACATGCCAGAAAATTTAATCCATGTACACTCTTCCTAGTAGGTTGTGTGTGTGTGTGTGTGTGTGTGTGTGTGTGTGTGTTTCTCATCACGTATTCCGATGCCTTATGTGCTTTTAAAAACTTGGTTCATTTAAAAACATCCCCATTGTGCTTCTTCTAAAATTATCATGAAAACCAATGAGGGTGTTTTTTATATACAAAATTTAAATTTTGTAAATAGTCTTTTTTCTCTTCGTTCATTCTTCATATTTGTACTTAAAACAACTTCTGTATAGTAATTTTATGCATGCATCTCTAATTTATATGGAATTTGTGATATTTGAGAGCAGGGGTTCTCACATTTTGTTTTCAAGAAATAATCCATTTATGCCAGCAGTACCATTTTTAAATAATCATGTAAATTGTAATTATACTGTTTTTACATAAACCAGGCTCTTTAGGGAGAAGGTTATTTATTCTGGTTTGTTGTTATATTAAATTTGGGAGCTTTTGTAGTTTCTCTTTCTTGTGAGGTGTATTCTAGGGTAATAATTACCTGATTCCATTATCTTCTATTTTATAAAATATTGAAATAGTATTATGTTTGTTTTTCCAGATGAATTTAAACCATTTTGCTGTTTTTCCTAAATGAACTGTTTCTAGTTTTAATTTTACTGAAATTCCTTTAATGCTAATAACTTGTTTACACAAGGTACACTTACATTTTCCAGAATTTCATATAAAAACTTAATTTTTTTCTGGTTTTAGTAAGTTTCTTTGAAGTATCACATAAAACAAACTGAGCACATAAGTTACTTGCCTATAATTCTGTGACAGTCTTTTAAGATCCTCGTTATTTATTTTTGAGTGAATTTTGGGTTTTTACATTGTTCATAGAGAATTGTCGATTCTTTCAAGATTTTAAGGGAACTTTTGTTATATGCCTGTTTTATAGTAAGCATTGTGGTAAGTGGTAATTTTCAACCTTCAATCTCAGGAAAGTTATACTAGCCAGAGAAATGGCAGTTTTCATAGGGAGACAGCAAGACAAATAGAAAATAAGAAAATAACAAATAAAACATCTGAGAAGACTTTCATCATAAATCCGGGCAGCCGTGACTGAGGCATGAAATGGTTGAATACCTGAAGACTTGAGGTAATTGTAAGGAAGATCGTTATGGCTAGAGTTTAGGATAGGCCTTGTCGAGGATAGGGTAATACCTAAGAATTGAAAGCTGTGTAGGGGCTGGGGGTTTAGCTCAGCGGCAAAGCGCCTGCCTGGCAAGCGCAAGGTCGTGAGTTCGGTTCCCGGTACCGGAGAAAAACCAAAAAAACCAAAAAAAAAAAAAAAAAAGAATTGAAAGCTGTGTTGTGGATTCTTCTTGAATTTCTGTCTTTTCTTTAAATATTGATAGAATTCTCTTTATTTTATGTCATCATTAATACATATTTTAAAAGATTAGCTCAATGACAGGTAGGGACAACTCTATTGAAGGCAGTGGGGTAATAAATATTGGAAACAGATATTACATTACCGTGAAAGTGTAGGAGCCTCCTAAAGTAAGCTTATAAACAGGTGGGATTGAAAGATTGTCTGTATGACAATACCATAGCAAAATAATCACCCACTACTTGTCCAGTTGACCAGGAAAGAAGAAACAGACATATTAATAAGATATTAGTATTATGTTTACCATATAGTAATAAGGTGTGGTATTATGTATATCATATAGTATGTTTATTTTTCAAGATGAGCTTAAACCATTTTTCCACGTTATTCTTCCTAAATGAACTATTGCTAGTTTTAATTTTACTAAAATTTCATTAAAGTTAATCACTTCTTTGCACTGTGATCTCAGAAATCATATTTAATAACATTTTATTAGGTCTGTATTTGGAAAAATGAAATAAAGACTTTGTAGTTAGGAAATTTAGACATCTTTGAAATTTGTGTTAAGTGGGTTCTCAGCAAATATATGCCAGGCTCATAAGATAATGAATATCAAAATAAACTGTCTTCTGCTCTGAAAAGATATGAAGGTCTTCTAAGGCATATCCTAGCAAGGTGATTTTGAAGTATAGTGCATTTGCTAACTTACCTTACAAACACCAGTACGTAAGTTGATGTAGCTACCACTACAGTCAGATGCAGTGTGTCGCCACGTGCCGGGAAGTCCCATGGCCCCTCGGCAGCCCCTCCTCCAGCTCACCTTAGCCCCTTCCCTCTTCAGCACCTTTTGCTGCAGACAGTGACGGATTTGCTTCCTGTCAGAGATTTAGACTTAAGTTTTCTTTGTAGAGAAACACACAGTGTACAGCCTTATGTCTGATTTCTTTTGCTCTGCATAGTATGTTTGAGATTTTCCCCTGATTTTGCATGTTTAATTTATTTCTTTTTATCATTGGTGAGTAGTCTTTGTCTGGGTGTTTATTCACATACCTGCTAGTGAATGACTTTATATATTACTTAAGTAGTTACCAATTGTTGACTATTGAGAAGAACATTTCTGTGAATGTTTGAGTGCAAGTCTTTATACAGAATTAGCCTTTTATTTCTCTGGTGCATGTACAAGAACTTAGTAATAGACTTCTAGCTCATATGAAGTCACCTGTTTTTGTGAAAGTCTATCAGATTATTTTCTAAATGTGTCTTATCATTTTATAGTTCTACTGCCTGTTCATGTGTACTCTAAATGGTGCACGTCCTTCCTTGTATGTGGTGATATTAGCCTTTCTCATATTGTGGCTGTTGTAATTGGTGTGCAGTTGTATCTTATCATGATTTTAACTTTCATTTTCTTTCTTTTTTTTTTTTTTGGTTTTGTTTCTTGTTTTTTGTTTTTTTTCTGGTACTGGGAACCAAACTCACGACCTTGCACTTGCTAGGCAGGCGCTTTGCCGCTGAGCTAAATCCCCAGCCCCAACTTTCATTTTCTTAATGGAGTCTCTTGTTTTTACTGACCATTGTAGTATTTTTCTTCCATCAATTTTTTTTTTCGGGTATTTTGCCTTTATATATTGGACTGTTCATTTTTTCATACTTTTAAGTTATAAGAATTCTTTCACACTCAGGATACAAGTTCTTTTCATTTATATATATGTAAACAGTTTTCTCATATTTTGGCTTTCTTTTTCATTTACTCATTTGTAGCCAGGAGCAGAAATTTTTAATTTTTATGAAATGTAAATTATAAATTTTTTTCTTTTCTCTGTACCTTGCTTTTTGTGTCTTAAGAAACTCTTTCCTATTGTATATTATTGTTTTTGCTAATATTGTTGCTAATGTTGTGTTTGTTATTTTTCAGGGTTTTAACCACTCCCGCATACATACATACATAGGGGACTTGTTACTGAGTACTAATAAACAAGTATTAGGAGACAGTTTTTTAAAAAAATCTTTTTAATCGTCTCTTTTCATTGCCTGAGTAATTCATGAATACTATTTTGAAAACTCCAAGGTAGGTTGTGGAATAAATACCAAAAGTACTTTTTAACCTGTCCTTCTAGTTGCTTCTCGATATAGCTATTAGAGTTTGGGGTATTTGTTTTTTCTGTATATTGATACTGATATGTACACATACACACACCACACAGGCAAACTGTCTATATCTGTAGATATAGTTATAGATATATATATACACATTTGTAGGAGAAATTCAATAAAATATATATTCACATAAAATATATATATATACACATTTGTAGGAGAAATTCAATAAAATAAAAATATATACATATTTGGGGAGACATTCAATAAATACATTATACTTGCCTTTATTATAACAATATCTGACTAAATTTTATGTTGATATCTTTATTCATTAGTACTACTCTGTGTTATTTAATAGAAAGAATATACCACAGTCTTTTTCTTTTTCAAATATGCAGTAGAAATACAACGGTAAAATTGACTCGTAAAGATACAATAAGCCACATTTAAATATGGAGAGTTTGTTTCTTACACAGAAAGGAAAAATTTAAAAATGCTAAATATATTCCACACTGAGGCCTGCTGTGTGAAGTATGGGATGCCCCATTTGTAAAAAGCCAGTGCTAGACCACAACAAAATACTTTTATACTCTGCATCTAAACCCTGAGGGATTGAAGGTCAGGCAGTAGAAAGCTTCATACTTCATTAAAGCCTGGGATACCATGGGAAACTGTCTCATGAGAGTCTCCTGTTCTCTAATGTTCCAGCAGAATTACAAAGCAGTTTACCCTGATGCAGATTAGCTGCATTTAAAGATACTGCCTGTGTTGCCTACATGTATATAGCAGCCCAGGCATTGCAGTGGAGCTAGTTCTGTACCACTCCTAACCTTGGGATTTCATATATACCCAGCAAATAAGTTTTTAAGAGCATAATCTCTTCATCAGAGACTCTTTAGGGGCTGGCTGAAAACAAAGATGCCTCCAAGGAGGCATGATACAGTTAGTGATCAGATACAGTTAGTGAATAGATTGTAGCCAAATTTCTTTTTCCAGAGTGAAGTGAATTCTATCATTAAATCAAGGTGCAGGAAGAGCTATTGACAGTTACACATGCCCCATGAAAACTGGCATCCAAAAAGTGCAGTACAGTTTTTCATCACTGTTTGAGGTAGACACATTAAGATGATCAGTTTTAGTCTGTGCAGAACATCCAATGGAGTTTGTGTTCTCTTAAGTAGCAGACGGAAACGATGGGGAACACCAAGTAATGGTGTGGGGCAGAAATGAATCATCAGATCAGTGTCCAGAAACTTTTTCAATGGCCTATTTACTCCTGCATGCATCAGCTTTGGGGAGACTTGGGGGATTATTAGATTAATAATTCCTTACTTCACTGGGAAATAGTTCAGTTTACAGGGGCAGGAAAAGAACTGAGGGAAATTAATATTCCCTTTCCTCATCCCTGGCCTGCCAATGTCCAATATTCTCTTTTCCATAGTCAGCATGCTTCTCTTTCTATAGCTGCGTTTTCTGTTCCTATAGCATGATCAGTCTGATGATCAATTACTTAACCTTCTTCTAATATTCCTCTGACTTACACATACCACATGGTCCAGGCAAGACTCTAGGTGGCTCAGGAGTTTCTCACACACACTGTAACATTTAGAACATTTTCCACTCCTCGATGTTTAGGCTACGTGAGGAACGTCTTAGGAACTGCAGACTCGTATTTATGATCATCATTTTCCATAATAGTCTAGGTGTAATAAGAATACCAAGAAGGTACAAGAATCAACAGGTTAGAGATTCTCACCCCCAGGCAACACTCATAAGTTCCAAGAAGATTAATGGCATATTTTATGTCTTTTATAGCAAGTTTTACCTCTTTTTGCTGAACCTCATAATTAAACATCCTATTTTAGATAGTACCCTTTTTGGGGAAAATGACACATTTTTAACCAAAATTACTTTTCTTGAGACTGGAAGCTGAAGCTCACTTGTCTGATTATTATTATTATTATTGTTGTTGTTGTTGTTATTATTATTATTATTTGACTTTTTCATTTGAGAGTCCATTCCAACTTTCTTTGGCACCTCTTCTGTGAGGATCATGTGGAGCATACACTGAGGGTCTCAGGTAGCTGTCTCTGTTAGGTATTTCTGCCCTAAAGGCAGCACCATTGTTTGGGATGTATTTGGAGAATCTACATGCATAACAGCCCATCTAAGTGTCCTTGAATAGCATTGCCTGCATCTTTATGGATGGAGATGCCAGTAGATACCCTGGTATCTACTGCTGTTAATGCTTGGTGGAATCCTTAAAAGCAAGGCAAGTTTCCTATATATTCCATTTGATAGGCTTAAACAGGCCTAGGATTTCTGACTAAGGGCTCCAGAGCTTCCTTTTTGTTTGATTCTGTAGTTTGTATTACTGGACACATTTATCAGGCATCCTTGACTGTGTGCTTGGATAATTAGGATTTGGGCATTTTTATGGCCCTATCCTGGAATGCAGCTGGATTGCCATGCCCTGGGCTCTAGGTGACTTTGGTCTTTACCTAGGTAGGAAGGTTTGATCAACATATTGATTCTATTAATGTTGACTCTTAAAGGACCATTTCCTGGGCTATTCACCTGGGGCATGTGGTTCTGGTACAGTGTACAGCCTAATGTTCATCTTCATAGAGACTAAGATTGGGTCAACTAATCGTCCCACTGCTAGACATCATTATAAAACCAGCCATTTCCTACTGATAAAACATGGAATATGTAACAGACTTCAAAGTATTTACCTTTAAAAGAACATAGCTCATGACGTCACCCAGTGAACAGAGTTTCCATTCCACTATAGCTTTACAGAGTTTTCTTTGGGTCTGAGTAGCTTCAATGGCCCAGTATACCCAACTGTATCTTATCAGAGCTAATTCTTCTTGAGCCAGACCTTATGCAATTTCTAAGTATACTGGAGAACACCAGACTGTTGAAGATATCCCCATGAGATTTCCAAGGTTCTGGTACCAGTCCTCCATCTGGAGTAACTCATTTTGGAAGTTTCTAGCCACATTTTTATGGAGTTGATAAGCCTCCAATTTTCTTTAATAATGTAATCATCTATGTAATACATTTTTAAGAATGCATTGACTTGCAAGTAGACTCGCCCATAAACTTAGTTCACTTCAAGGTGGCAGGTATTGGTTAAAACTAATAACAATTTAAGCTGACTTCTTAATCCCTTGGCTCTAAATTCAGGGCAACACTGAAACATATAATCTCAGTATTCACTGTTAGTAGGGATTTCAAATACAATTTAGTTCATTGCAGAGTAGCATAACATAACTCCTGTGTATGGTTTTCATTCTAATTAATTGACTATTATGTGTCCCTGTTTTCAGATACGTAAATTTCAGCAGTAAAATTTATTTTTCAGTTCTTTAAGAATGTTATAAAAAGTGCTAGAGCTTTTTAATAAAGTATATTTGGTCTACTTTTATACTTCTCTCAGCTTAAATAATATGCCAATGAGGTTTTAATTTTTTTCTTTGGAAAAACAGTGTTTATACAGGTTTCTAAGCAACTGTAGCTTTGACATTGTAAGAGTGACTCAATATTTAAGACAGCAACTGATCCAAATTAGTTATACTTTTGGAATTCAGAGATGATGAAAAACAGAACATTGTTAGTCATCAATAAACCCCACCCATTCTGCAGAGTTAAAAATACATCCTCATTTCAACATGGCTTGAATATGAATTATGCTGCTTTAACATTTTGTGTTGGTTTACTCAGTTAATATTAATAAAAGAGCTTATTGGCTCTTTCATTAGCATCTTGAGAGAATTAACATTGAGTACATCATAAATTAGCCAGCAGGTAATTCTCTAACATTTAATTTTCAATTGAAAAGAAAACAATAAAAGAATTGTATAATATTCTATGAATATAAAAATTCAGGTGAAAAATTAATCTTGTAATTTAAATCCTGTTAATAACACTTTGCATTTTACAATTTCAAGTTAAAAATTTGGCACTATTACCCATAATGCCATTATTTTCCAAAGGTACCCTAGCCCTAAGGTGACGAGAATAGGTTGCTTTAGTGCATGTTAATTCAGTTTTTATATATATACATGTATATATGTTATTATGTATTATGTATGTATGTTCTGGATCATACGTTATACTTAATAAAATATCAGCCTACCAGACAATATTTTAATAGAAAAAGACAATGTGGATTTATTATTTATTATAATCGGAAAACTATTATCACGGGAGAATGTGAGATACATGACTGTTAAGTGAAGTGCGTCACAGTCATTTGGTGTAAAAATAGGACAAAATTTTTTTTATTTTGTTTGACCAAATTGTTCCAGGTTCCTGCTGTATTTGTTTTGTTCCTCACTGTAAGTGTAGTGATAATTTTAATCTTAAAGAAGTAAATGACCTAAGGAACCATTGTTTTATATGAAAAGTAGAAAAAAAGTTGGCAAACTTACTGAGTATAGAAATAAGATCTTGTAGGAATTGGCCACTTTTGTTTGCAGCTGAAGACATTCAACACAAAATAAGTTGGCTGCAAGTAACATTACTATAGTTGCCTAATGTAAAACAGACAGATACTTTTCTCATGACATAGCTCTGGACAGACGTATTTTGGTAAGGGTTGAATTTTTTTAACACAGTTGAGCTGTTATTGGTCCTCAAAATTTGAATGTTATTCTGAAAGCTTGTTTATATTAACCCATGTAGATATTTTGCCTTTCCCAAATTGTACATAAAGAATGATTTTATAGGTATGATTTCTGCGCTGTGGTTTCAAAGGCCTATGAGTCTCCTTACAATGAGTCACATTTTTTGTATGGTAATACTTGTGGTAACAGAGTAATATTCTACTCTGGTTGTCTAACAGCCCTTCTATATGCTGGAATATTGATCCATTTGTTTGTGTTTTGAAAAGCATTTCTCCAGGGCCAAATTCTCAGTTTTAATGAACAGTCCTTGCATGTTAGCTGGGCTGTCTGCTCTACTGAACATGTTAGAGATGCCACTTGACCCTTTGCTTTGAGAGAAAACTTCCAGATACACCTTCAAGAACTTACTGGATTTTCTATAACATTGCTATTCTGTAAGATAACCTCAGGGTGCTAAGTCGTTTTGGCCACTTTGATAAGTGGACTGAAAAAGTCCTCTGTATTTTCCTGTGATCTGAAGGGAAGCACATGATGCCTTTTTAGTGTTGAATGGAATTAGTATGTTAAGTGTTGCCATTAATTATTAATGTTGAAACATTGCACATGTCATTTGAGTCATTTTTTCTTATGGATTTTTGTTGATCCCTCTGAATTCTCAAGAAAACCTTTGAGAGCACCAACAAATATATTCTGTAGTGTGGCTTATAGTCATCATTCACTTGTTTTACTGTTTAGAGGTAATTCATCCTGTGGAAACCAGATCTATAAACAGGTTGCTTTCAGGCTGGGCATGGTGGCACGTGCCTGTAATCCCAGCACTTGGAAGGCTGAGGCAGGAGGATCGCTGTGAGTTCAAGGCTAGCCTGGGCTACAAAGTGAGTTCAGCACCAGTCTGAACTGCGTAGTGAAACCTTGTCTCAAAAAGGCAAAAAAAAAAACAAAAACAGGTTGCTTTCAACCATGTTGTAACTAATTAAATTGTGATATCTAGATTTTAGAAAGTGCTGTGTTTTTCACAATTTTGTGCCGTTTGCTGATGACTTTACTGTTCCCAGTAGCCCCAAGGATAGTCCTCAAACGCTGTCTCAGTGTTCCTAAGTGCCAGAAGGTAATGATCTTGCTTATGGAGAAAAGGTATGTGTCGGTGAGCATTCAGGCATGACTTATAGGGTGCTCATAAATTCTCAGTATGTGGTAAAGAAAGGTGTCTAACAGGAGCACACATGAAACAAAGTTATGTATTCCAGATGAAGAAATTGTGACCAGAGAGTCATAAAACCTGACTCTGATTTCAGTATTTGTTGATGGCAGCTTTATAGATTGTAATGACCTCAGATTGTAAGAATCATTTATTCCCCAACAATTCATACAAAAATTATTTAAAGTAATTTTCTTCTTTTCAAATCATACTGATGGGGTTACAGATTGAGAAAAACATTTCCCTTCTTGTGTCTCATTTCAGAAAACCTAGTTTTCTATGCTGTTTTCCTGCTAATTATCTGCTCTTCTCAAGGTCATACAGTTTTTGTTTTCCTAGGTGTAGGATAATTCTTTAACCCTAGCTATGGCTTTACCATTCTCATAAAGAACCTAGAGAAAGTCAAATAGAACCATACAAATCCATTACCAGTAATAGAAAAATAATTCAAGGTGTATATTGGGAAGACATATTTTAGCATGGTTCATCATTTTAGGAGTTAACTTATGATTGTATATTCTCTTTGAATTGTTTTATCCTGTTTTTCCTAGTACTTTTGCATAGGAATTGATAGTATGAATTGCCAAAAATATTCATGACACCACACATCTAAGAACTAAATAATTAAATCCAAAACCCTTTGTGTGAATTTCAAGGAATTCAAATGTGGCTCTACTCTTCATGTCTTTAATTTGTGCTCTCTGCTATGTAATGCATGCATTGGCTACTGCCATGGTCATAGCCTTGCTGTGTATGTCCTCATTGGCTCCAGGTGTACTCATTTCTCCCTTAACTTCTGCCACCTCCAGGAACCTTAAGAATCTAACTTAGAGTGCAGTTCACAAGCTACAGTATGACTCCTCCATTTGTCAGAATAATTCACAAATTCAAACTTTTGTTAGAGAACATTGAAAATACCTTATTTCTAAAATTCTGCATTATATAGTTATATTAGATGAAATGAAACTTTTAAATATATTTATAAAATATTAGTTTCACATCCATAAAAAATTTGAACAAGTCATTTGAAATAAAGCAAATAATACAACATTAAATGAAAAAATGTGTTTATGTATGTTAATTTACCCACTTACAAATTTTTTATAAATTTACAATTTTTGTAAATATTTACTTACAATTTTTTATAAATATTATTTCAGTTAAAAATCTACAAAGAAATGCCATAAAACTGTAGAATGATTTACTATAAGCTTGAAAAGTATATAATTTAGTAATATAATTTCCTACAGGAAGAATTTTAGCAAGTTTTTGAATTTCAAATTCAGTTTAAAAATGAGCTTCAGAGTAGCTTGTACTAGGTTTTCAGTTTGCTGGTACTGCAGTGGGGGAAGAGAAATAAACTTAAACATTTTAGTGCTATATATTTTGTAAAGTAAGGAATGGAAATTTCAAATAATTTGCTATAGTATAAAAATGATAAAAGAAATAATTATTAATAAAAGAAGGGATTATAAAATACGCTGATACCTGTGATCTTTTTTTTTATCAAAACAGTGGCAATACCTTTTTCAAAAAATGTTTTACCATAATTACCATAGTAATTTCTAATTTCCAATTAAGCATAAAGGCAGTTTTTCAATTTCAAGAATCATTGCCATGTAGTATTTTAGGAAAAAAAAATCTACTGTTTTCTTGTTAAGAACATTTTTATTGTATACTTCGTTGTCTCTATCACTATAGTCTTTTTTCCTTGACTTGTAATATTTTATACTTTCTGGCTAATTGTTACTTACAGGAAGTTATTTTGGAGAAGTACATTTTCTACGTGACTCATTTAGTTTTTAATTTTGTTTTCATTTAACTCTTGTGATTTTGGACATTAGCCAATAATCTAAGTAAGACTTTTAGACTGTTTTGCAATTTGAATTTAAAGGAGAAACTTGATTATTTAACATTTCATTTTCTAAGATACAATCTTTGTTATTTATTTTCATTTGTGATGTTTGTTTTTGGGGAAACAATTTTACTAATGATAGTACTATTAAATTTTTTTAAATATCCACATTTCCTTAACTCAATATACTTAAGGACTTTCCCATATTATTTTTTGATATACCATACCTGAAATGGTCTACTGAATAAAATCTTTCTTTTAGCAATAAACAATCACACATACAGTTTATTCATTTTAAAACAGGTATATTTAAGGATACTTTATTACAAACTAATATCATGATTTTATCCTGTAAAATAAACTAGTTGATATAAATCATAAGAAGTCTGTTTCATGTTTGTGATTGAGATTGAAATTTGTGATTTATAGCTATTACCTTATATATAGTTGTCCTTCCATCAGAATAAGTGATTTTTTAAAGCCCATTTGGAATTTTATATTTGTAAACAAATTGTATCAGTTTTTTTTTTTTTTTTTTTTTTTTTTTTTTTTTTGGTTTTTCTCCGGTACCGGGAACCGAACTCACGACCTTGCGCTTGCCAGGCAGGCGC
>NW_004955409.1:33747368-33814868 GCF_000276665.1 Chinchilla lanigera
TTTTTGGTTTTTCTCCGGTACCGGGAACCGAACTCACGACCTTGCGCTTGCCAGGCAGGCGCTTTGCCGCTGAGCTAAATCCCCAGCCCCAATTGTATCAGTTTTTAATGCATATTATCTAATGCATTCTTAAATTAAGGAGGAGGAAACTGACAGTATTTGTAGGACTCATGTGGTCCAGTTGATGTCCCTGTTTGAAGTTGCCTAGTGCTTTGCCTGTGATTGTGCTCTGTTGCTTTTGTGGTGCATATTAAACCACTTATGGGCACATTCTTCAGACAAGTGTTGCTTTTGGTGAAAGGAACCTTTCAACTTTAGCCGGAACATCACAAACAGTAAAACTTACATTTAATAAAATTATTAAATTTGCCACCATAAGGTACATATTGCATTTAGTCTCAACTTAGTTTTGTATTCTATATTATGAATCTTGATACTTAATTCAATAAATATTTAATCACCAGTTATTATATATCCAAAACTTGAAATAACAGTAAAACAAGACCTGTAAAAATTCTGGGCTTTATGAAACTGGCCACGAAAAATGATAAGCAGTGAAAAGGCATTATTTCAAGGGGAGAAGGACCTTTATTGGTAGACTAGTCAGGAAAGGTCCACATGAGGAGGGATGCCTATAAAGGAAAAGACACACAAGGTAGTTTGAGGACAGGGAGTCCAGCAAGAGGAGCTACAGTATTTCAGGAGGGCCACTGTAGCAGCAGCATGGTGAACAAAGGGCCCATGAGGAGAGATTTCAGAGGCGTGAGCCAGGGCAGGAAAGGCATTACATTACAGGTCATGGCGAAGAGCTTGGATTTTATTCTAAGAATGAGGTAACCTTGATAAAATCACATGGCCTTCAGTTTTCTGCAAACTGTAATTACATACACAGATGATTTCTATTACTAGATACTGAAGTCCATTGAGACCCATTGTGGTATGGCTTTTAGATAAATAACTGGACCTATGTAATAGAACAACAACAACAAAAAAATTCAAGGAAGAGTGTAGCTATAAGGCGAAACTTATATAATCATTTCATTTATGACAAAGGTGACCCTGTAGTGTAGTTATGAAAAGATAGTCTGGGTTATTTGAGTAGCCAAATGGGAAATGTGTATACAAATTTAAATATTGAGTCCTACATTACACCGTTATCAAAAATCACAAGTGGATTGTGGATCTCAGTGTCAGTGATAAGAAAAAAGCATATAACAACATCTTTCTGAGCTTAAAGTAGACAAACCAGCTCTAACCATAAAGGAAAAATGAAAAATTATGCCATGCTAAAAGGAAAAACTTTAACACAGATTACCATTAATATAATGAATAAATACACTATAAAATGAGAGCATATATTTGTCATATGTATTTCTAACAGGATTTATATTCAGATTATATGTAGGATGCCTTGATGTCAGTAAGGCAAGGATATAAAAAATGTATCTAACCATGAAAGATGATTGTACAAAAGAGGCTGTTTTAATAGTTGATCACTAGACAAGAGCAGATTAAAACCCATAATGTAACACTACCATATAGCCTTCAGAACCACTGAAATGAAAAAGAGGGGTACTACGGTGTGTTGCTACAATGTGGACTCATTCTTACACATTTCTGAAAAGAGTATAAATTGTTACAGCAACTTGTAAAAATCATTTTAGAGCATTTTATAAAGCTGATCCTACTCCTATACTAGCAGTACTGCTCCTACAGCACGCCAAACAGAAACATACCTGTATTCCAAAAGACATAGGGAAGAATATTCTTAGAAGCGATATGAACAGTAATCCCAAGCTGGAAAGTATCCAGTGCTCAACAATATAATGTAAAAATATATTGTATTACACTCATGCAATAAGAGACTATACAACAGGAAAAATGAGTTATCTACAAGTGTGAATATACTGTACATAACTCTTACAAACTTATTTTCTTTGAGAAGAGAAAGCCAGCATAAAAGCATGAATGCTGTCTAATTCCATTTATATATTGTTAAAAAACAAGCATAACTAGTTTTAGACAATAGAAGGCATGATAGTGGTTTGTTTTGGCAACAGAAGGCAATGCCTAGAATAAGTCAGACAGGTGCGTAATGTGGTTCTAATGCTGTATTTCTTGACCTAGGAGACTGTTTTCTGTGTTGTGTTCTTGAAAATACATACTTGTGATTTTGCTCTTTATGTATACATGAGTACATAAAATAAGTTAAAATAGCAAATAATATAATCTATAGATACTTAAGAATGTAAGGGAGATAGAAAATTGTTCAAGATAAAACTGTAATCCATTTTCCTATATAGATAGTGTTGCAATAATTTCCATTCAAATATTTATCAATTATTTATTTTATCTGTTATCCTTATTCATACTCTGTAGGAAAAAAGAGATACATGAGGAGGGCTTCATGTTTTTATAAAATTATAAAGTAACCATGATAGAAGTATCATATCCATACTGAGAAACTTTTAACTTAAAAGTCTGCATGTCAGTCTTTGGCCCTGATCCTTTATTAATAAACACTTATGGGAGTTTCTCTGTATATATTATGTGAGTAAATCAATGAGTAATGATCACCTGTGTGATATGTTCCCGACAATTATTTTTTCTCTGTTAAAGTTTGTAAAGTAAATATTTTTATTAGTACATGTTTGTGACACTTAATGATCACATTCATTTTGGAAAGTTGGTATGTATACATAACGCATCTTCATTCTCTTTATTTTGAAAAGTTGGTGTGTATACATAACGCATCTTTATTTCTTCTCTTCCCCTTTGCTCCATCTCCCCTCCCTCCATCTCTGGCTCACCTTCCCTTTTGCAAAAGATCTATCTCATTTCTTATGTCTGTCTTTATTTTTTACTTTAAATCATTCATAGTTTGAACTTTTCATATTAAAAACAATATTTAAATTTGGATGTTTGATTTCACTTAATATGATGGTCTCAAGGTGTATCCATATTCCTACAAATGACTCAAATTTATCCTTAATAAGTAATACTCCATTGTGTAATACTCCATTGTGTATTACTGCCATATTTTCTTCATCTGTTAATGAGCATATAGGCTGCTTCCAAAATTTCCTAGTTTGAGTTTGTTTCCATAAAAATGAGTATATGTGTATCACTGTAGTATATGCTAGACTCTTTCTGGAAGATATCTGGAGGAGAATGGCTGGGTGAAAGGGAATTTTTGTGCAGTTATTTGGGGAACTCCGTAATGATCTCCATAGTGGTTGTACTAGTTTACATTCCCAAGAACAATATAGGATTCTGGGGCTGGGGATTTAGCTCAGCGGCAAAAGCGCCTGCCTGGCAAGCGCAAGGTCGTGAGTTCGGTTCCCGGTACCGGAGAAAAACCAAAAAAAAAAAAAAAAAAAAAAAAAGGATTCTGTTTTGCCTGCAGCCTTGCCAGCATTTGTTATTATTTGATATCCTGATGGTAAGTATTCTTCCTGGAATAAGATAGAATCTCAGTGTTATTTTAATTTGCATTTCCCAAGTGGCCAGAAATGTTGAATATGTACCTAGTGACCATTTGTAGTCTTGTGAGAAGAATCTGTTCATTTCATTTGCCCATTTTCTGATTGGGTCTTTTATTGGGTGGGGTCTAATTTTTTTTAGTTCTTTCTGTACTCTAAATATTATTACTCTGTCCAAATAATAGCTGGCAAAAATGTTTCTTCCCATTCTGTAGGTTGTCTCTTTTTTTGGCTGTGTATAAGTTTTATAATTTGGTATGATTCCATTTGTTGATACTTGATTTTTTGTATGTGTGTGTGTGTGTGTGTGTGTGTGTGTGCAGTTGGGGTTCTGTTTAGGAAGCCCCTGCCTATACCTGTGTCACCAGGAGTTTTACATATTTTATCTCCTGGTAGATTCTTTATGTTTGAACATTTAGAGCTTTGGTGCATTTTTATTTTAATTTAGTGCGTAGTATGAGATACAGGTCTAGATTCAGTTTTCTGTATGTGGATAACCAGTTTTCCCAGTAATTGTGTTTTAAAAAGTCTGTCTTTCCTCCACAGTATGTTTTGGCCCCTTTGTTAAAGATTAGATAACTGAATGTGCCTTGGGTTATTTCTGCATCTTCTTTCCTTGTATTGATCCGTATGTGTTTTTGTGTCAATACCATGTGGTTTTATCACTATGGCTTTTTGATCTAACTTGAAGTCCTGAATTGTGATACTTCCTGCTTTACTCTTCATGCCCAGGATTACTTTTACTGTTTGGGGTCTTTTCTGATTCCATATGAACTTCAGGATTGCTTTCTTTAGTTCTGTGAGAAATGCTGTTGGTATTTTGATTGAGATTGCCTTACATCTGTACCAGTTTTAGAAGTATGACCATTTTGACAGTATGGCTACTGCATGTCCAAGAAAACAGATCTTTCCATTTTCTGATGTCTTTGTGGATCCCCTTTTGCCAAGTACTAAACATTTAATTCTAGAGGTCTTTTTCTTCCTTTGTTCAGTTTATTCCATAGTATTTAATTTCTCTTGATGCCATTATGAATGACATTGTCTTCTTTATGTTCCCACTGAGTTTACTATTCACATGAAGGAATGCTGTAGATGTTTGTGTATTGATTTTATATCCTGCCACACTATTGAATTTAGTTATCATTTCTAGGGGTTTTGGTAGAATTTTTTTGGTCTTCCATGTGAAGGATCATGTTATCTGCAAATAGTACTAATTTGATTTCTTCTTTTCCTGTAAGTATCTCTTTTGTTCTTTTTCTCACCCATTTCCTCTGGCTAATGTTTTGAGTACTGAATTCAACAGGAGCATCAATAGAGGACATCCTTGTCTTGTTCCTGATTTTAGAGGGAGAGCTTTCAGGTTTTCCCTGCTTAATATGCTGTCGACGGTAAGTTTATCATAAATAGTTTTTATGCGGTTGAGATAATGTCCTTTCATACCTTTTTTGAGGGTTTGTAAAAATTATGTGTGGATGTTAGATTCTGTCAAAGGCTTTCTCAGCGTCGCTAGAGATGATTACATGATTTTTGTCCTTGCTTCTGTTTGTGTGGTATATTAAGTTTATAATTTGCCTATGTTGAACTATCCTTGCATACCTGGTATGAAGCCACTTGTTGTTCATGATGCATACTTTTGATGATTTGTTGCTTTCTGTTTGCCTAACTTGTTGAAGATTTTTTGTCTATGTACGTTAAAAAGATTTGTCTCTAGTTCTATTTTTTCAGTTGAGTCCTTGTCTGATTTGGAAACAGTGTGAAACTAGCTTCCAGGAACAACTTTGGAAGTACTCTTTCCTTTTCAGTTTGAAGAATTTGAACAGTACATATTTGCATTAGATCTTCTCTGAAGTTCACGTAAAATACAGTTGTGAACCTAGCAGGTCCTGGGCTTTTCTTAGTTGCTAAGTTCTTTGTTACTGCTTCAGTTTTCTTGTGTGTTACTGGGTTATTCTAGGATTTTATGTACTTTGGGCTCAGTATATGTATCTAGGATTATGTTCATTATTTTCTAGATTCTCCAGTTTATTGGAGTACAGATTTTCAAAGTAGTTACTAATCTTTTGGATTTCAGTGATCACCTTGTGATTTTTCTTTTTTAGATTTCTGTTTGCATTGATTTGGATCTTTCTTTCTTTTGATAAGATTTGCTAAGGGTTTGGCTATTTTGTTTGTCTTCCAAATAACCAACTGATTTAGTGATTCTTTGGATTGTTTAGCGTCAATTTCATTCATACTTGCTCTGATCTTTTAATTTCCTTCCATGTACTAGTTTTGGATTTGAATTATTTTTGTTTTTCTGGGAACTTGAGATGCAGCATTAGGTTATTTATTTTGATCTCCTCTTTTTTGTTATTGTTGTGGGCATTCACAGCTATAAATTTCCCTCTTAGGAATGCTTTCATTGCATCCTTTAAGTTCTTGTATGTTGTACTTGGATTATCATTTGATTGTAGCATTGATTTCATTTCTTCCTGTATTTCTTCTGTGATTTATGATTACTCAACAGTGTATCATTTAATTTCCATGTATTTACATAATTCCTGTGGTTTCTTTTTGCATTGATTTCTAGTTTTATTACTCTAGGATCTGAAATATGTATGGGATAATTTCCATTTTTTTGCATTTACCGAAGTATGTTTTATTGGATAGTGCGTGGGTCTTTTTGGGAGAAACTTTCATGTACCACTGAGAAGAATGTGTATTCTGTTATAGAGTGGAACATTGTGCATATACCTATTGAAACCATTTGTTTGAAGGTTTGGTTCAACTTTGAAATTTTCTTTATTGATTTCTTGTCTAATTGCTCTTAAATTTGCTGCTCTGAGAATGGAGTGCAGTGTTGTTAATGACACAGAAATACTCCAAATATTGACATTCAGAGAAAACCATCTGATAGCCACAACTTTGCCATCCTGGCGAGAGGAACAAAAGGAGCAACAATAGTAGCTGCGAAGATAAGTGGGATATTGACCTACATAAGGAATTGTTGTTGGACTTTTGATTCCTAGATTAACTAGCTCAGTCTTATGCAATTAACCCTTTCTCAAAAGGTTCCTGGTTAATCCCTCTTTAGAGTATATAAATCTTTTACCAAAAATGGCAGGTGCTGAAATGGATTTCTTCCACAGCTCTACCCTGCCATATGGAAGGAATTATTTTCAGAGTAAAACCTCATGCTGTTTTGTAGTTTAAAACATCCACGGGCTTTTCTTGGGGGCAAGGGTGCCAGCCCAGTTGGTTGGGCATTTCCCTCCAGATTGCTGACCGTGTCCAGGCTTAGCTTGTATTTGTAGGGACCGAGCCCCCCCTCCCGGAAGCAGTAGTTAGCCCTGCTTCTAGGCTGCTGCTGCTTTCTCTCTCTTGTCTTCAGATTCTCCAGTTTCTCTCTGATTTCTCGATTTACAATCAGCTACTCCTTAATTCCTAATGATTCTTCCTCTTCTATTTGCTAAACTGTCTTGCTTGTGGCACGAGTCTTGTGTCCTAGAGAGACTGTGTTATGCTCATGACTTCTGTGCTACCATCTTCCTCTCTCTCTGTGCCTGAAAAAGTGACTGTTTCTACTGAACATAAGAAAGTAAAGTTAAGGGGCTGGGGATTTAGCTCAGCGGCAAAAGCACCTGCCTGGCAAGCGCAAGGTCGTGAGTTCCGTTCCTGGTACCGGAGAAAAACCAAACAAAAAAAAAAGAAAGTAAAGTTAAAATTCTACAATTACTACCAACTTTGGATAATGGTCATATAATAAGGAAATTCTAAAATCAGTGTTCTATGAAATTTCTTATATATGAAATTTCCATTTTAAAAACTTTTGGACTAAGACAGTTTTTCTGTGCAAATACATTCAAATTCAAAGGATCATAGTATAGCTCCAAGTGGCACATTGTGGAGAAGTTAACTGGAACCCCACACAGTGGCCTTAGGAACCTTCAGTATGCAAAAGTGGTAAATCTAATAATGATGCACGGAATTCAGAGAATTTCCCTTGAGATGGTTGTCAGAGTGTTAATGTAACAAGTACTGTCTATTTGTATTTGTTTATGGCCACTTTCTGAATTACAATTTAGAAGTTTGTGGAGACATTCTAAGGAAGACTCAGTGCACAGTTGGTAAGAAAAAGGGGAAGGTGTTACATGAAAGAAGAAAAGTTTGAAACATGAAAATAATAAAGTTTTCCATTAGGAAATAAGGATAATAAGAAATAAAAAAATACACTATTAGAATATGAGTTTCCTTTTGAAAATAAGGGGATATAAAATAATGTAACTGATAATGTAAAAAACAGATACAGTTTATAATATCATGTCCTAATACTTTTATTTTTATTTAAAAGTACATTTTTTTCAGCAAAAACTTAATTGAAATACTTTAACATGTAAAGAAAAAAGATAAAAAGTTAGTCAAGTCTGTTTTTTTGTGACCAGGTCATAGTGTTATAAAACATATTTATGTATTTCCGTGACAGCCTTGAGTTTGGTTCAGTATTCTCCTGAAAGAAAAAGGCAAGATGCTACTGATGTCACCTGTCACAAGATCTGCATACAGTCCTGTACTTAGAGAAACTCAAGCTACAACATCACTTACTTTTAATAACACAGTATCTTTGTTTTAAACTCCCTAGTATTATATTAAATTAATGCCTGTCTGAGAAGTTACATTCCTGGGTTTAACCTACCTGTACTAGCAGAGGTTTGTAATCCATAGTCTGTGAAAAATTGTTATTTTCCTAAATCTCTAGCTGAAATTTCACATTTCTTTCAATTTTGAATATAGGCAATAATTATATCTATAATGTGACTATTCAAAGTCACAGGTATTTTAATATCGCATTATAATTGTTGAAGATAACTAGAATTAGTGTTTTAGGATTTCAGTAAAATTTTATTCACGAAAGCAGGGAAGGGGCCTGGGGATGTAGTTCAGTGGCATAGCACCTGCCTGGCAAGCACAAGGTCCTGAGTTTGATTCCAAAAAACAAACAAAGAAAAAGCAGGGAGGGGTCCCAGTTTTCCTGTAGCCTGTAATCTCCTGGTCCTTGAGTTAGACTGTTCCATCAGAATTACCTTTCTCCTTAGCGCATACTTACTGCTTACTTTTTTTGCAGTTAGAAAGAAATACTTCAGCGAAAAGGTAAAAAATGTATTCCTACATACCGAATTTCACATCTAAGACTGACTTTGATCTTAATCTTTACCTGAAGTGCAGTTCCAAAGGAGGTCTTAATTAAATATTTTTGAAGAATTCTGGAATAAACATGGCCTTGCTGTGATACATATTTGAGGCAAAAGTTACATTCAGATTTAAGCTTTGGTGTTTTTTTGTTTGTTTTTGGTGCATTGTATTTAAAGGTGGCTTTACATTGTATAGCATCATTTCCCAACATGTATTGTGTGGATGAATAGTTTTAACAAGGTCTTCCACGAGAGAGGTATTCTATATAGAATAGCAAGTGTGAGAGATACTGGATGTCGTATTTCTCCCAGGAGCTTATGATGCATATTAGTGTACCAAATACTCAGAAAACTGAGTGACAGTGCAGTGCCTTTTAGGCCAGGGTTTCTCTGTTTACTAGATTATGCAGGCCGCCTTCAAGCAAAATCCCAGGCTGCCCTTCTTCTTGTCCCGCTTCCTCTCCCGGCTCCCGTCTTCCCCTGCTTTTCCTTGTGCACCCTGTATAGCATAAGGAAGTTCAGTTTCATCCCTTATTTTTGTATCCCTAGATCATTAAACTAAAAGTTTAAGGCACATTTAAAGACATAATAAAAATAGGTACAATGTATATTTTGGCCATTTACAGACTTGTATGTGGACAAGAAAATATACAAGTAGATACTGCCTTTGTCCACTGGATAAGTGTAAGTTCTGCTACTTTGCCATCAAATTTTCTGAACTAGGTCCTTTTACATATTAAAAATATTAATTTGACATAGTTTATGTATATCTGAGCAACATAGCCATGTAGTTGCACAGTCATATGTGTCTTAGAAACTATTTTCTTACAACATCAAGTAAACTTCAGTGGGAAATTTTCTTTACCATTTATTCAACAGTATTCACTGGGACTCTCAATATGGAAGCTGCTCTGCTAAGAAATAGTTTCATGGGCAACATTTTTAGGGAGGACACTTTGAAAATAATTGAATACGTATTTACAGCATAATGTGTTTCCTTGCCCTCTTGTTATGTCCTTATGTTTATCGAATCATTGAACCAACAGTGACTAATTTATCCACTTACCACTGTACATCTACGTGAAATATTATGAGTGTTTATTTAACAATTGTAACTTTATTCAATTTTTTTACAGTCTTATTAACAAAAATCTGAAATAGATCTATAAATGGCATGAGTGAAGAGCAAATACCAAAGGGTTTGGTAGCTGTGTTTAAACCTTTCTATCAACAGATTCCTTTTCCCCTTTCTTGCTGTTCATATTGTTCTGATAGAGCAGTGGTACATTTCCCTTCCATCTTCTGTATATTTTTCACCTTTGCCATAGCTCCTCTTGTCTTTTAAGTTCTATCTATCACTTCTCTAAAATACTGTTTTTGTATTTCTACCACATGTTTAGGAGCCTGTTAAAAAATCATGTACCTTTACCGTCTAACTGTTAAGACTTTTAACTTTTAATCACTGCACTTCAGTTTAATATTCACCTTTTATATCTATGGTTCCTTACTATGTATTAGCTGTGATCCTTTGGAAACAGAATATAACGTTTAGAAGCAATGGATTCGCCTTATCTCTTATTGTGTCAGTCTTTATATGAACAGTATAAAAACAAGCCAGGGCTACTGAGGGGAAGCACAGTGAGTTAAAAGTAGATTATTTGTTACTTGAAGGTAGGAGCTATTGTGTACTTAGCTTATATTTCTTTTGTGCGGTATAGGAGGGCAATAAAAAGTTACAGTTAATGAATCAGTTATAAAGCCAAAAGATTCTCCCTTTTTCAGTGAGTAATCATGAAGCCCCTTGTTTTTCTTTTCTTCCATTTTCTTCCTAATCTTCTATCTGTTTACATTTCTAAACATTTCGCTTGATTCTCTTATGTCCATATTGCTTGTCTTTAGTAAAGGCTGCTACACGCGAATAAGAGCTTCAGCTGCCCACACTAAAGCCATTGACTTTTATTTTCACTTCTAGAGAAATACAAATCTGTAGTAAACTAAACCCAACTAAATGTGTTTTTTTCTATTGAAAACTTCCATCCTTTCTTGTGCCTCATTCTGTCAGCATTATTATCATGAAACTGAGACTTTGTTGTTTTAATGTCTGCTTAAACTAGTCAATTGCTAAATTACGATAATTTTATCTCCAAAATGTATTTTTTTCACCTGATTGGTCCCAACTCAGCTCTTCTAATTCCACTGAGTCTTACTTAGATTGTTTCTATTACCTTCCTGTCACCAGTCTTTACTACCTTTTATGTATGTCATATAAGTATCACTGTAATTAGTCCATTCTCCTACTCAGAGTACTCATTTTTTCATTGTTTGCCTCTAAACCTACACTCTTGAACGTTGTCTTTGAGGCTGTCTGTTTAGAAATGTAAGTGTCCCAAACTTACTCATCTTTAAAACCACAGACTAGTTTAATGTCACATTGGACATAAATCCTTTCTTGAAATGCCTGATCCTCTGTAAGATTTTATTTAAGGTAACAAAAACTCCACTGTGCTTGCACATCATAATGCCTAGAACTATGCCCAGACATACTCTTTGCCATACATTCAATTTCATTGTAACTTTCTCCACATTTTCCTTTCCTTTTTTTTTTCCTAATCTAGATGAGCTAATGTCACTAATCTTTACAACTTTAATAGATTTAAACACAGGTACTTTCATAATGCTTGCTTTTTTAAAATTTAAAAATGATTTTTTAAAAAAAATCATATATCATGGTGGGCATGATGGCACATGCTTGTGATTCCAGTACTTGGGAGGCCGAGGCAGGAGGATCACTGAGAGTTTGAGACGAGCCTGGACTACATAGTGAGCTCAAGGACATCCTGAACTACATAGTGAGGCTCTGTCTCAAAGGCCCTCGAGACCATACTCATAAGTGAAATAAATCAGACATGTAAACATTGCATTGTCTCGCTGGTGTCAGAACTGAAAGAGTAAATAAGCACCAAAATGTATAATAGATACTGTGAAATGGGAAGACATTCCAAAAGAAAGAGGAACTAGGGTGGGGGGAGAGGAGAAGGAAGAAGTGGAAAGGAAAAAAACACAAGTTGATTATACTACTAGTTTATCTTAGTTCATTGAAAGGAAAGGTTTGTGTATTTAATATCGTTTGTAGACTTTTTATGCCCGTGTCTTGTATTCTGAGTAACTACTTTGAAGATAACAACATGCAATGTATTAATTATTGTTATTCTCCTATTATTTTGTTATGAAACTTTGTTTTTTTTTTCCATAAAATTAAAAAATCATGCATCATTATTTCCTCAGGCTTCTTCTATTTTGTAGGCATACTATAATAATCTTTTACTGCCTTATAACTCCTATCATCTTTATAACAGTTTTTCCATCACATAGTGTATGCTTATTTGTGTGTTAGCAGACAGTGTGCCTAGTGGTTTGAGGTGTACCTAAAAGCATACCGTTAAAACTATAGGTGTTTAAGTTTGCTTTGCCTGTTGTGTGTAATGTTTAAAACTTTTCCTCATAAATATTTGTGCTTTTCAAACCCATGTATGATAGGATGTTAATCTAAGATACAAGTATCAATCAGATCCTAATTACAAACTTTTTCTCATCATCATGGTTATTTAAGGAAATTTGTAACTTCAGTTTATTTCTTCATAAATTTATGAAATCAAGAACACATTGACTTTTGAAGGAAGAAAGAACTGTTTTAAAAACTTAGGAAAACTACACTAAGTCAATAAGAATATTTCACTTTATATACAATTAAGTCATGTGTTATTTTTAGGAAAAAATAATATAAGAATGCTGTGCTGGTCTTTGTATGAGAAGCCAAACAATGGGATCTCTTGAAGTTAAGTACATTAGTGCTGTTACGGAGGTACCTCAGCTGCCTGTGAGGTCCATCCCCCCAAAATGATTGCATGTTAAAAGTATCATAAACCAAAATGCTTTTGATAATATAACCTACTGAACATTGTAGCCTAACAACACAGTATTGACTGTTCACCATTGTGATTACATGGCTGACCAAGCCTGTGCCTTGCTGCTTCTCCCCAGAATCTTGACAGTGTGGTGTATATCACTGACTCAAGGGAAGAAATAAGAATTCAAAATAAGAAGTCACTTAAACGGTATAAGTAATGCTTTCGCATCATTAGAAAGTCGGGAGGCGGAGACCACCTGTACACAGTTTCTTCTGTGTAGAAAATTTTGAACATAACCTACCTTACTAGAAGCATTTGTTTCTTTTTCCTCTATTTGATGTAACTATTCTTTGATGTAACACTAAAGAACACGTTGTTAAAAGGGAATTTGTTTAGTCCTTTGAGTAGCCTTTTTTTTTTAAGAGTAGGAAGAATTTATTGAGAGAAAAAAAGCTTCTGTCTGAGAGGAACAGAAGGGGGCCTGGAAAGTGGGTTGCCCACCAATCCTGCTTCTCAGGGGTGTTTTATTGAGCAAAGTGAGGATGTGAGGAGGGTTCCAGGTAGAACTGTGGGAGAGAACTAGCTTAATCAATAAGAATACAAGTATACTCGCTTAGGTAATACTGATCAATGGCAAATCACAGGATGGGTGTGAGGTGGGACAAAACTATGGTCAACCAGTAAGATAATAACAAGTATAGTCACTAGAGTAATATTGATTAAATGGGGATCAAATGGGGGAACAAGTCATTGTAGCAAGTACACAAGGGACGGAGAAGGACTTTCCTGGAAGGGGTAGGTTAAAGAGGTTTGATCCTCCACCCCAAGTTGATTGATGCCAACTCAGGATAGCAGTCATGCCTAGGAGAAGTACATAGGTGAGTATTTCTTATTCTTAAAGCCTGGCCTTCAGTGAATAGGCCTCCAGCCACAAATGTCTTCTGAGTTGATCTCTGAGGGCTCAGCCTTGTCTGTCTACACTATTTCTACCTAACTTAGGAATCTATAATATTCCCCCCTGAAGAAGGACCCCAACTGCCATGAGGAGGCAAGGATTGAAGACATCTGGAGTAGCCAGTTTTAGTTTCTGTTTCTGTTTTGACAAGGAAACAAATATTCATCAAGGACATTTTGTTTGATATTTTTAAGGTCTGAATTTTTAATCACTCCAAGGTGGAACACACTTTAATTTTACTCTTGTTTCAGATCTTCTAGGGTAGAGGCTAACCTACTGTTCAGGTAAGTAGCTATAGTGTACAGCTGCAGGACATTTGCACTCTTACTCAGTCTGCTGCGCAGTCCTGTATTTAGCTTGCTCATTCGATCTGACAAAGCAAGAAGCATGGTGATCTTGGTATGAAGTGAATCAAACACAGCTCTTTAAAATGTTTCCCAGGGGCAGAATTTATTAAATTTAATGAACGTACTGAGGTACACTAATAAAGGTTTTGTAGCATCTGTTATTTTACTTCTAACTTTCAGAATTTATTTTGGACAACTTCCTAAAAAGATGATAAAACTTTGAATCAAGGTGGGATAGATTTCTTTTGCCATAATAGTAGAAAAAGTAGCAGCCTAACCCTAACAAAGGGCTGCATAGCAGGAAACATGGTTCAAGTATGACTGCACATCTATGAATTACTGTGCTAAAATTTGCAAAAATCATGTTGCATGCCATTTAGAATGTAATTTTCACATTAATCTACTTGCTAGGGTAAATGCATTGCATTAAGGTATTGTTTTGCAATCATCCCAATTATGTAGGTGTGCCCTTTATCCAAGTGTTAATTAAGTAGATTTCTTTAAACTGGGGAGTTACGCTAAGTACTTGGTGTTTATATTCACATAAAATAGATTCTTCATGGGAACTCAATACTTAAGGAATTTTACCGTTCTGACACTGTTTTAGCAGGCAGCATCCAGGGTACTATTCAGTTCAGGCATTGTGAAGCTAGGTTGTCTCCAGTTAAATACAAGCATTCAATTCAGGAAAATCCAGGTAACTACTGAGCAGTTTAAAATTATTCCAGATTTTGATTTTGTTGTCCAGTATCTGATGCTAAATTGATGTGCTGACCAGTCTTTAAAGGGCAGTTATTTCTGTTTCTGTTTGAAGAGTTTCATTTAGATTTAGGGTCAGCACTGGTCAAGATTTTCTTGATTAATGAGTACAGTGACAGGTGAACGGGGTAGTGATTGTAATCTAGTATTGTGCTTAACTACAAGTAGTTTTTAAAATTTCTGAATTTATTCTTCAATTTTGTCTTACTGAGGTTGAATTTACTTCCCTTTTAAAACTTCGGATCCAAATTATTCTTTCAAGGTCTGCTGGAGAAATTTTATGCCCT
Source organism: Chinchilla lanigera (assembly GCF_000276665.1). Classification (NCBI taxonomy): domain Eukaryota; kingdom Metazoa; phylum Chordata; class Mammalia; order Rodentia; family Chinchillidae; genus Chinchilla; species Chinchilla lanigera. The sequence goes on from NW_004955409.1 coordinate 33,762,275, forward strand.
GGAAGATTGCCTTGTTTAATGAAAAACTCCCATAAATTCTTAACCTGAGAACATGAATGGAGTAGAATTTATTCAGGTGTTGGTAATTTAGTATCGCCTGCGAGCAAGATTTCAAAGAATGAAATATTTTTTAAGAAAAGATAAATTACATGGCATTTATTAGAAAGCAATAATTAAGGAATTATGATAATGATCTACCTACTTTAATAAAAGTTATCTCATAATGCTAGTTATAGTTGTATTAATATTACTCAGATCACTATGTTTTAGATGACTAATAACTTTATGTATAGTCAATTTTTAAATATTAAACATTGAACTAAATAATTTTTGATTTTTTAAAAGGCTAGTTACGTTTAGTTCTAGTTTTCTAAGTGAGTTAAGTGGCAGAATGGAATGTTTAAATTATTTACGCTATTCTTTTATTTGTTAATGTATGTTATTACTTACAAATATTGCATGATTATAGGAAATACTTTAAATGCAGTTTAAGAAAAATAAAAAATTAAGCCAGATCATACTGGCTTAATTTAGAGATCATTAATTTTAACATTTTGGTATATAGTATATTATCTTGTATTTTTCTCATGTATTTGTATGCATTTTATATATTCCCAAACACTGTGCATGCGTGGTTGGTTGAAGCCGGAGTTGTGGAAGCCTTGGATATGTAGGGCTGGCTGTATAAACAGCGGTCAGCATTCATGTGTGGATCTCAAATACACCGTGATGTCCTGGGTCTGTGCTTAGTTTGCCTGTTAGCTGATCTTGCTGTGGTTTGCTCCAAAGCTCTCGTTATGCCTGTGCTCATCTGTTGTATCTGAGCGTGGCAAGTGAGCACTGCTTGCCTTTTGAACTGGTTTCTGTCATTGCTGTCGCCACCTGGGATCTGAGAGATATGCTTTCTGCCACTGAACACCAGTGGAGAAAGAAAGGATGTGAGGAATGGGGTCCCTGTCTCTTCCTGTGTGTGTTTCAGAGAAGTGCACGAGCTCTTGCTCTAGCAACCTTCTTGTTTGTGTGTACATTCTGAGAACTTGAGCTAGCCACTGTCTTCTGTGAGTTCAGGTTTCTGTTTTTAATTTTATATTTTACTTTGTATTCATTGCCATTGTTAGTCGGTGATTATTTATTAGACATTTGTGCATAGGACACAGTTCAAAGCATTGAGAATATAGCTGTAAAAACGCATGCAAAGGAATTGCCTTTAAGGGAAGTAAAAGCGTAGAATAATTAATGAATAGCATAAGCAAATTTTACAAAACTAATGTAGTAGCAGAGTGAAGGGGAGATTCATGTGTGAAGTGTCTGATTCAGTAGAACGGCCATTTTCTTCATTTAGGAAACGTTCACAGTTTCTGATCCAGTAAGGTAGCCTGCTCAGGAGCAAGAAGGGACTGCAGTGCTGTGTCTCCTGTGTCTTTAGCTTCATCTACCTTTCTTTATTATGCAGGAAATCAACAAAAGGAGATTTTTTTCTTAACTGAGGTTTATAAATGTGTGTGTAAGTATGTACATAAAATTGTAAAGTGGTCTTACTATCACTTAATGGGAAAAGTCTGTGGAATATTTTTAAATTTAAATTTATTTTTAACAAATATATAAAAATTGTACCATGTAAAGGGTACCTGAAATTGTTTGATACATGTGTGCATCATGTAATATTTTAATCACTTTAAACATCTATCACTTCTTCATTGTGAAAACTTTCAATATCCTCTCTTCCAGCTCTTGGAAATATACAGCACCTAATTGTTATCTATGTCCATCCTACAGGAGTGACACCTTGTTCCTATCTGACACTTAACTATCTATTGATTGACTTTTACCAATTTTTTTTATCTCCCCAGCCTCTGATTACTACCATTCTAGTCTCAACTTGTATGAGACCAGCTTTTGTAGGTTCCACATGAATGAGAGCATACGGTATTTGTCTTTCTGTGCTTGGCTTATTTCCCTTGTCTCCAGTTCTACCCATGTGAAAAGATATTTCATTCTTTTTTATGACTGAGTAGTATTCCATGACAGTTACAGATATAGATAGATATAGATAAATAGATATATGGCTAGGGGTTTTTTGTGAGACAAGGTCTTGCTATGTACTCACCAGGCTGCCCTTAAACTCATAGCAGTCTTCCTGACTCAGCCTCCTGAGTGCTAGGATTATAGTGTGTGCCACTGTGACTGGCTATCTACTACCTTTCCTTATAGTGTGTGCCACTGTGCCTGGCTATCTACTACATTTCCTTATCCATTCACCAGTTAGTGGATATTTACATTATTTCCACTTCTTGACTACTGTGAATAGTGCTGCAAAAAACATGGCAGCACAAATGTCTCAACAGAGTGATTTCATTTCTGAGGGATATGAAATAGATGGATCTTATGTCAGTTTTAGTTTAATTTTTGAGGAAGTTCCATACTACTTTGAATAAACTGCATTCCCATCAGTAGTATGCTGGAATTGCCTTTGCTCCACATCCTTAGCAGCACTTGTTATCTTTGTATTTTTGGTCACAGCTATGCTTATTTGGGCAAGGTGATCTCCTTGTGGTTTAGGTTTGCATTTCCCTCAGTGATGATCTTGAGCATATTTTTCACGTTCCCGTTTGCCTTTTCTATGTCTTTTGAGGAAATATATTTAGTTCTTTTGCCCACTTTTTAATCAGGTATTTGTTTGCTACTGAATTTTTGGAGTTCCTTATTCTGAATATTAACCCCTTGTCAGATAAGGAAATATTTGTAAATATTTTCTTTCATTGTATAGGTTGTCTCTTCACTCTGATTGTTTCCTTTGCTCAGCAGAATATGAATCCATTCTGGTTTTGCTTTTGATTTGTGCTTTTAGGGTCTCATTCAAAGATTTCTGGGCCATTCTAACGTCCAGAAGCTTTTCTGCTGTTTTCTTTCAGTAGTTTCATGTTTTATATTAAAGTTAGTCCTCTTTGTAACTGATGAAAGATATGGGTCTAGTTTTACTCTTCTTTCATGTAAGTATTCAATTTTCCTAGCATCCTACACAGTACATAATTGTTGTGAATAGAAAAGATCTTTGGTAAGTATTTTTCTTATGTCCATAGGCTGTGTTGCAGACCATGAGGCTAGTTATTGACGTTCACTTAACGTCACATGGGATGGGTGACTTAACACATTTGTCTAAATATAGTTCAGTAGTTCATATGCTTTCCTGGAAGTTCTAGTTCAAAAAATCTGAAAATAAAGAGAGATTTACCATTTGTTTTAAAGTGATCATCTTTTTTGCCCTTGATAAACATTGAGCAACTATTTGAGACATGTTATTAAGAATTGCAAAATATTGTATGCATAAAACAGTGCACATTTTTGTTTGTCTCTGCTATCCTGTTACCTGATTTTTAAGTTAATTACTTATAAATCTCTTTCAATACTGGTAACGATCTACATCATAAATTTACTTTATTTATCTTAGTGAGTCATCCTTTAACTTCCTGAGGTTGAATGTTAGGTTTAGTTCAACTTTAATTGCTGCTAGGTGGTGCTGACATGAGGAATACTGTGTTTCACGTGTAAACTTGCCCAGTTGTTTCCTTATGAATTTTATGTGGATTTCATGTGAATTTTGATGGATTATTGGATCAGAATAGTTTTGATACTTGTTTCTAATTGGTTTCCAGAAAGAATATGCCAGCCTGTAATGTTAGCATATTTTTCTATGATATCTGCCTCTGCATGTCTATACCTAACCTTTCTAATTATTTGCTAACGAGCGCAATATGATGTATTGAATCCTGTCTGATCTTTTTTTTTCTTTTGTCTCTTTGAGGCAGGGTCTCACTGTGCACTTCAGGCTGGCCTTGAACTCACTTTGTAGCTGAGGCTGGCCTTGAACTCACAGCTATCCTCCTGCCTCAGCCTCCAAAATGCTGGGATTACAGACATGAGCCACCACGCCCAGATGTTTGATTTTTTTTTTTTTTTTTTGGTTTTTCTCTGGTACCGGGAACCGAACTCACGACCTTGTGCTTGCCAGGCAGGCGCTTTGCCACTGAGCTAAATCCCCAGCCCCCAGCTGTTTGATTTTTTAATAAGTGAATTTAGATATGTTTGCATGTGATTATTAAGTAAATCTTCCCTTGGTCCTTCCCTCTTTACCTTTTCTAGTTTTGTTTTGCTGAAATCATGCTAGTATATGTATGCATATGTTTGAGATGTGATCACAATATATAGCAAATATTTAAATTTTTAAAAATAATATAGTAAAAGACATATTAGTATTAATCCCCCTCAAAAGACTGCCCTTTGACTTAAGCACACATACCTCACTGTTGTTGACACTTACTGAAGGAGTTCTGGAAGCCCGTTTTTTAGGAGTATCTTTAGGAGTACCCTTATGAGTTATGATCAGAATATCGGGAATGCTGCTTCACAGTGCTGTCCACTGGAAGGCAGGCTCCTGGAAACATTATGGTGTCTTCACCCACCCTACTCACCGCACTGTGTGATTACTGGTTCTTCCCCAAAGTCAAAAGACTACGAAAGGTAAACATTGTGAATTGATTCAGGTCATCTAGGCAGCCACAATTGCACAGCTAGAAGAGTTCAGGAAGAGGGCTACCAGAACTGCTTCAAAACATGACTGGAATGATAGGGTAAGTGTGTTTCATGTTAGTATTTAATACATGGCTTAGTTGATTTCATTTCTGAGTTAGTACCATAATTATTTTAAATTATTTTGTTTGAATCTGAAGTATTTCCACCTAGTCCTTGCTGCAACTTTCTCATGCAAGACTTGATGCAAAATTGTAAGCCTTTAAGGTTTTTCCTTCCCTGTGTTTTTGTAAATGAGATACATGAGACAAGAATAGTAGAATACTTTAGTTTGCAATAAATTGTTAACTTGTAGTTATTTTTATAGCTGAAAAAATGTTACAACACCATAGTTAGTATATTCCTCTCCTTGAAATAATTATGAAATTTAAATCTGTTGTGCCAACAGTTTTGCTTAAAGGACTTTTAAGAACTCTCAAAGAGAATCAGTAGTACCTTGGTTCCTTACCAATAATGCCTGTTACTTTTCTTTAGTGTATGATTGCAGTACATTGTAGTTACATTTGTTTTGGTGAATAGGTACGTGCATATGGCATATTTTGATCATTCGCAGTTCCTTTAATCTCTACCCTTACCCCTCTCTCATCTTCCTTTCCTGTCTCAAACAAGTCTACCCACATATTTCCTACTATCTCTCCTTTATTTTACTTTTTAACTGATTTATGTTTTAGGTTTCTTATATAAGAGAATCTATGGGATATGTAGCTTTCTGTGTGACTTCCCTTAAAAATGGTCTGAAGTGTCATCCATTTTCCTGCAAATTACATGATTTCATTCTCTTTAATAGCTGAACAGTATATTCCATTATGTATATAAACCTTATTTTTGGGACTGGGGATTTAGCTCAGCGGCAAAAGCGCCTGCCTGGCAAGTGCAAGGTCGTGAGTTCAGTTCCCGGTACCGGAGAAAAACAAAAAAAAAAAAAAAAAAAAACCTTATTTTCTTTATCCATTTGTCTGTTGATTGTCATCTAGGCTGTTTCCAAAACTTAGCTAATACGAGTCATGGTACTATTAACATGAGTATGCAAGTGCCATTAGTATGATATCTCTAGCTCTTCCGTTTTCTAGTTATTTATTTTCATTGGTGCATGTTGCAGTACATAATGATTACGTTCCTTGTGGGGTGTCAGCATTTAAAATAAATCTTTTTGATTGTTTCTATTCCATAGAATTCCAGTGATTCTTTTAAATTAATAGACAGACATAGTCATTTCTGTGCATTATTTGCTAATACTGCTCATAGCACACAGGCATGCATTTGTAGATGGGGACCTGTATACCTGGCCATATGCTGTTCAATCCCCTTGCAAATCCTCTTCCCCAGGACCTGTGCAGCTGTTTCCCGTCATGTGTCCTTTGTGTTTTCTGGCTCTAGCTTACTAGCAAAGTAAATGATATTATTTTAGCAACTTCAAAAAATATCAGTGAGGACTCTGGATACCTAACCGTAAGGTGATATTTATTACGTCTTCCTTTTTTAAAGTCTTGGCTTTGTGTTTGACAAATAGCATTGAATTACTGCCTTTTTAAAAATTCTGAGGTAAGTACTACAATTTCTGAAATTTTAGTTTTGAGCATATATTCTGCAAAATATTGTATGGTTAGGATCTTAAGTTTTATATGTAAAAAAGTGGCCTGGATAAATAAATGTTAATAAACTTTAAATAATTTATTTTAGAAGTTCATATTTTAATACACTGATACACATTGAGTTTAATGTGACAAGGAAGATATAATACGTAGTTTTCCCTGTCAAAAGTATTTGACCAGAGATTCCCCTTCTCATGGAGCATATTATAGAGCAGATGTTGTACAGAACATACCTAGAGGAGCACTGTGCAATCATTTGGGAGCGTTAACACTTCTTAAAAAGGCTGTATTTACTGTTTTCTACCTAGTTTAAAACAAGATGATTAACGCTATTGTTTTTTAAAAAACAGTACCTCCTGTAATTCTGAAGTATTCTTGATAACATCAAAAGTTTTTCCAATGCAATCATAGTTTTCGGGGGATAATAAATCCCACTTTTCCTTCTATGTGTTGTATGTGCCCCGAGGCATTTCTGTCTGTCCATTTTCATCTCTCTTTCTGTTCCCCTTGATCTTTTTTCCCATATGTCCCTACGGATACAGGGGAAAGAAACTGCCAACCTGAAAGCTATCTGGGATGAGTTTGTGTTCTCTAAAATCGAAGAATGAGTTTTAGCAGCAGTGGAGGTTAAGAGCAGGGTATATTTATTGGGGGAAAGAAAGCTTCTGTCTGAGAGACAGGGACAGAAGGGGGTCCCGAGTGGGTTGCCCCAGAACCTGCCTTTTCTGGGGATTTTTATAGAGCAAAACCATGAGGTGAGTAGGGTCCGTGGTGGGAAACATGGGAAGTTGCAAGGTGGGTGTGAGGGGGGACACAACTATGGTCAGCCCATAAGATCACAAGCACAATTGCTCAGGGAGAATTGATTGAATTGGGATCAAATGGGGAAGCGAGTCCTGTAGCAGCAGACATGAATACAGAACAGGGGCTTTTCCTTTTTCTGTCCCACAGTTGCAAGGTATCTTGTCTTCCATAATGGCTCCTTCAAAGGCCTAGCCATGTCTGACTGCCTATGATATTTCGACCTAACTCAACTTCCCACAACACTAGTACATGAGACATCATGATTCTGATGATTTTTTGTTATGAACACTTCCATGAAGTTCAGTTTCCTTGTCCTAAAATATCCCTCTTTTGCCTCATGTTTAGCTAGTAGATTCTTGCTTCTTGTGATTTAGAATTCAGATTGTGGCCCACTCTGTAAGCTTTTTCTGCCATCTGTTTATGCAGGTAAACTATTGAGCCAGTTATTACATCCCATGTACACACATGGCTACATTTTGTCACATGCTCATCTGTGCTGGTGTGCTTCATGTATAAGAGTGAGCAATTTAAATATAAATACATAAACAGCTCACATTTTGGGGAGCTGGGCAAGTGGTGCATAGGTACCTAAAACAGTGAATGGTTATTGTTGTCTAAGGGATTCCAGAGTGGTGCAGGTAACTGACACTGTGCAAATCTGGTAATTTGGAAAAAGCTGGCCAGAGAATTAAAAGATAAAGAGCACTGAATGAAGTATGCTAAGTAGCACTTAGCTAAGAATGCCTAAGCTGAGCATCTAAGAAAAGAGTAGAAAACAAGTATAGACTTACATGAAAACAGATGGAATTCACATGGAAGTAGTCAACAATATATTGCTAAATATGTGGTGGGAAGAAGTATATAGGTTTACTAAGTACTGTGAGTTTGAGGACTTTAAGGGTGAACTTCAAACCGCATCAGAATTTCTTTGACTAATGAGGTGGATTTGGCTTTGTACTAAATACAAAGCATTTTGTAAGCCACGTACATGGAGTGTGCTTCTCCATAGCATACCCCTAACACAATACAGTGGAAAGGAAGCCTGGCCTAGATTTCCAGAAAAGTAAGTTTCCAACAAGCGCAAAGTTGTTTACATCTCTTTCGCTAACACCACGTGGAGAAATGCAGATGTGCTTAAAACCTAGACACGTTTTCTCCATCTTATGAGTAGCTCTTGAATATCTTTATGGCGTACGCTCTAATGTTTCCTGTGGAATTTGTGTATCGCTGCACTACTTCCCTTTTCTGGGCCACATCTAGCAGAGTAGTGGCCTGTAGCTTGAAATGTTTGTATCAGTAGGGGATTTCTCCCCTGCATCCTTAGAATTTAGACACAAACAAAAAATAGTTGCTTTATCTTACAGCTTTTCATGGTTTTGTGCATAGTTTTAGATTTCTGGTCTCTAATTTTAAACTATTTATAAGGAGGGGCCAGGGAGATAGCTCAGTGCCTGCCTGGCAAGCGCAAGGTCCTGAGTTCGATTTCCAGTCCCCTCCCCCAAAAAGAAACGAAAATATTTTTAAGGAGATTGAAAATGTGTTTTGAAGTATTTGTATCTTTCAAATCAGTCCTGAAGTTTTACTATAATATTCCTGTGACCAGCCTTTAAGGACTCTTTTGTAGGTCTTAGCAAGATATAAGATTATATGTAATGTTAGTAGACTAATTCACTCTTTCTTAATATCAAATTTGATTGTATCCTTTATATTTCTGTGGTATTTACATGTAATAATATACTGCATCTGCTTATAACATACATTGATGTCTGTAATCTTCACATAATGGTCAGAAAACTCTAAGAATGGTTTCACTGTCAATAAAACTATTTTATTATTTAATAACAAGTAGTATTCTCACAATATTTTGGTCAGTTAATTATATATATTTGTAAAATGATAGTTTATCTGAACCTATTAGAAACTCCCTAAATAAATAAATAATATGTTTGCATGGTCCTTTAGAAAAATGCCATATTAGCACTTTGCTTTTTACCCTATTAAGTAGAAAAAAATTCTATTCAAATTCATATATCTCAGTTTTTACATAGAATTGGTTATGATCAATGTATTAATATTTTGTTTTAGTTCTGATATAATCATTTTGGTTAAAAAAATTGACAAAAACATTTTTTCTCAACAATTTATGCTTACTGGCATTTTAGTGTATGCAGTAACTAAAATTTTATGGTTTGATATGCAGCAGTATTGTAAGGAAGCTTTCATTTGTGGTCAGTATTTCTAAAGGGACAGGTAGAATACAATTTCCAGAATACATGATGTATATGTCCATTACTATATACTTATGGCATATATATCTATATATATAATTATATGCGTTGTGAATATTAAATAATATTGAATGAAGCATTATGTGATAATGAATCTTCATACAGGGAAAATATTCTAATAGTTTTTGCTTCTCTGTGTGTCACTTCATAGATATTTTTCCTCTTCTTTTGACATTTACTTTCTATTTTCATGTAATCTACATAATAAAATTTTATAATGTGGGTCATTCAAGGCCATAGTTTTAATTCAGCAAATGAATAGTTATTTATCAACAGTCTGCTAAGTACTGGACTGGGGATACACCTGTGAGCAAAACAGTTCAAGTTCCTGTCCTCCGTGACCTTTGGTTCCATCGCAGAGGGACAAACAATGAAGTAAACAAATGACAGCACTTTCAGAGAGTGGTGAAGGTCATGGGGAAAGTGAAGAGGCTGGAGCAGGTTGTGTGAGGTAGCGACTGACCAATGTGATTGTTAGGAAGACCTCTCTGACGGGTGTTACTGAGCTGCAGTCTGTACGGAAGGAAGGGGCTGCAATGGGAAAAGCCAGGCGGACAGAATTCCCAGGACAGAGAGCAGCGGGAAAGAGGCCCGAGTGAGAGCATGGCTGGCATGTTTCAGTAACTAAAAAAGACCCGACTCCCTGGAGTATAGAAAAACACAGCGAGTAACATGAGATGGAGAGCTAAGCAGAGGACAAATCTGATGGATTTGAAAGCTGTAGTACAGGGTTTAGATTTAACTCTAACATTAGATGAGAAGTGCTTGGTTTTAAATGGGTGAGTTACCTGAGATTTTTGCATATTCTAAAAGCGACTCTGAGTAAGGAGTAAGAGGTAGAAGAGCAAAAAGTAAAGCAGGTAATTAGCAGACGAGGGCAAAATTAGCAGACTATTAACGAACTATAGCAGACTATGGCAAAGACTGAACAGGCCAATGACCTGTTTAGAGACAGTGAAGGCTTAGACTAGGAAAGTGTTAGTAGGAAGAGAATAAGTTAATACATAATATATTTTTTATGAAATTTACAATCATGAAAATAAGTGAGAATTTTCTTGGAAGAGAGTAGCAGCAAGGAACCAAAAAAAGCAATTGTTTCCTTAAGAAAACATGGAAAAAATATGAAACACCAAAGCGCTGAATGTTTTTCTTCATTGCTTGTAATTTAACAGTATGCCAACCATTCTGTCTTGCCTGAAAACTTTAGCAGCTCATTTACTTTGCTTCTTACTTGTACACCTGTTGAATTTTTGATTCCAGAATTTTGAAAGAAAAGGAGAAATGATGACAGAGAGAAAAAGAAAGTAGCAAATTGGACTCGGAAGTATAACTAAACACGTTTTGGTTCAGCATAACTTAAAATTGGAGAGGAGAGAAATGTGGTAGTAGTCTGCGGCATACAAAGAGACGAGGAAACAGCCAGGGTTTACCTAATGGGTGACGGTAACAGGAACCTTTTGTAAAAATGCATTTGAATGTGGGGCATATGCTGAAACCGAGAGAACAGAGGGCACTGTGAAGAGGTGTAGAAAACGGGAGGTTGGGAACTGGGTGAGGTTCAGGGATGTGGGGAAGGCTCTGAGCTGAGAGTATCATTGGTGACTGAAGAAAGTCAGACTTCTTGTACCAGATACACAGTAAGAGGAACGATGGAGGAGACAGGCAGTTACATGTTCTAGTCCGGATTATTTTAATGCTATGGACCTACTGGTCTTCCTTGTATGGTTCTTTGTATTACTTGGTAGTCTTAGATGGGGGAAGGTACAGACAATGAGATATTAAAGAGCTGCGGTCACTAATGGTGGGGGTGAGTTGGCTGGAATGAACTAAGTGAGGACTACTCAAGGACTTGTTCAAAGGGAGCAGGTTAATGAGTAGAGGCTGAAAGCCAGACTGCAGGGACAGCAAATAGAAAACCAAAGGCTAAGAGATCCTTTTTGATGGAAAAGCCAAAGGGAGACAGAGAGCCAGTTATCTGTCTTCGCGCAGACCAGAGGCCAGTAAGTGACCAGCAGTCCAAGGATCTGTCTTCAAGTGGATTAGAGTCAGCAGGACCAACCTGGGAGTCAGGAGTTTTGAGGCTGTAAATAATTGTGTATTTCTATGTCACTGCGTGTATGCGTCCGACAGGGAATACCTGTTATGTTCTGAATAATGTCTAACCTGGGATTCTGTCAGTTATAGCATGCCTCCCTCATAACATTTTAATAATTCAGAATAAAAGAGGTAAAGGACAGAGGCTTATTTAAAATAAGAATTGGAGTTACGGAAGTATAGGACCCCAGTTTATAATACTATGAAACATTTTTAAAATTACAGTGGGTGTAATTCAGTTCAGAGTTACTCAGAACTGTAAGTTCAGTTCATTGCGTCACAGAAACACAACACCTGTTCTAAGCTGCAGTCACAAAGGTATCCAATCCATGTGTTATCTATTTTCATGTCTCAACTTTAGCCCTAATAACTCTTAAAATGTTCTGAGAGTCTTTCATTTGTAATAACTTATTCTTCAATATTGAATAATGATTCATTATTTGTATAAAATGATGCAACTTTTAGCAAATATGGTGAAGAATTTTGAACAATTTCTATCTTCACCTTCAATCTCAAACCTATGTTTTTTACTTAAATGTATGATAGTATGCTATAACTATTTGCATTTTTTTGTTTGTTCTCAGTATCATGGTCATAGGATAGCTTCAGTGCCCAAGAAAAACACTGAACACCAGGATGAGGTAGTGATGGGTTTGTAATTTATTTCTTGATGAAATATTGCCAATTTCTGTCAGTATTATAAAGGGAAAACTCATAGCTGACATCACAATAGTAATTACTGGAAGGTTTCCTATGTAATAAGGAAGAAAACAATGAGTTCTGTTTTCACCACTACTATATCAGTAGTTCTAGTGAGAATAAAAGAACAAGAAAACAAAAAGGTATCCTAATTGGAATCAATAAAACTGTCTCCGTAGATAAAGTGCTATATATAGGAAACCCCAAAGAATCTACCATGAAGGTACTAAAACTAACAAACAAATTCAGCAAAATTGCAGGGTACAGGAAAACAGTGTGTTTTATATACCAGCAATCAACTATCTGAAAAGGCAGTTATAAAGCAATTCATTTCCTGAGATACCTAAAATAATAAAATACCTTGAAGAAAGAGGTAAAAAGCAAGTTCTAATGAAATGAAAGCCAACCCATTTCCTGGGCAGAAAGACTGAATATTATTAAGATGTCAGTATTACTGCAGAGAATTTACAGATTCATTTTAATTCCTATCAGAGTTTCAAAGCTTTTTTTCTAGAAGTGGAAAACCTGATCTTTAATCGTATGGAATTATAAAGATAGATATAGATATAGATATAATATTGACACACAGAATATATAAAACAGTATTGAAAAAGAAGAAAACAAAACTGAAAATATTGTTTTTCTAATTTCAGAACATACTATAATGCTACACTAATCAAAACAGACTCCTGATTGTATAAGCATAGACATATAAAATAATGGAACATTATCTGAGTCTAGTAATAAACCCATGTACTGATGACCAGTTAACTTTTGACAAGGGTACCAACTCTTTTTAGTGGGAAGAGACCAGTTTCTTCAGCAAAGGGTGCTGGACAAACAATTCCCACAGGCATAAAGTGAAGTCAGAATCCTACTGCACATTACATATAAAACTTAACTCAAATAATGCTAATGTATAGAGTCATGCATCTGTAGTTCCAGCTGCTTAGGGGAATGAGCCAGGGAGGTTGCTTGAGCCCAGGAGACCATCCTGTATGCAGCGCATAATGTACTGAGATTCCCCCAACTCACCAATAAAAGAAGGTCTCTTAAAATAAAAAAAAGTGATCTAAATCTAAGAGCTAAAACCGTAAAACTCTAGAAGAAAACATAAAGGTAGTTCTTTTTTTTTGGTAGTGGGAATCAAACTCAATGCCTTGCGCTTGCCAGGTTGCACTGCTGAGCTATGTTCCCGGCCCCTAGGTAGTTCTTTGAGACCTTGGATTTACAGAATAAATTCTTTGATGTATCACAAAAAGCAGCAACAACCAAAGGAAATAAAATAAACTGAACTTTCTTAAAATTTTAACAGTTCTGTGCACAAAAGGAAAAAAGTGAAAAGACAATTTCAGAAAAAGGGAAAATACAAATAAATCAAATTTTAATAGCCAAACTAAAAATAAAAATTGTTTTCGACCCAGCTATTCCCCTTCTAGGTATCTTCCTGAGTTAAAGACATCATATTTCAGTATTACATGTATACCTGTGTATTTAACAGCACAATTCTTGATGGCTAAATCTTGGAAGTGACCTATGTGTTTTATTAACACATGAATTGATAAAGTGTGTTTATATATAGTGGAGTATTACTCTTCCATATTATAGGATAAACTTGAGTCATTTGTAGGAAAATGGATGCACTTGAAACCATAATGCTAAGTGAAATAAATCAGACACATGAGCTTAAATGTCACGTGGTTTCTCTTATATGAGAAACCCAAAATACACATAAAAAGCAAAATAAGAGTTAATAAGAAATAGGGGGATAGATCTTTTGCAAAAAGGGAGGAGACAAAGGGGAGAGAGGGGGAGGGAGAGGGAGGGAGGGGAGGGGAAGGAAAGGTAAAAAGGATGAGGATACATACACGTAGCAGCTCCCCACGAGGAATGCAGTCATATATGAATAAAAAATAAAAATCAACAAAAATGTAAGATCCAGAATGAAAAGACCTTCTAAAAACTTACAACAGAAAAGGCAGTCAATTACAAAATGTGCCAACAGGGAAAGTCTTGAAAAAGAACAAAATTAGAAACTAATAGCAGTGTTATTCACAACAGCCAAGAGGTGGAAGTGAGTTATGCATCCATAAACAGATAAAAAAATGCTGTATACATAAAATGGAATGAAGTATTATTCACTCAAAAAGGATTGAAATTTTAATATATTTTATAGCAAGAATGCACCTTGAAAACATCCTAGTAAAATAAAGCAGCCCAAAAGCACAAATACTGTATTATTCTACCTATTTTAAATATGTAGATTAGACAGACATATAGGGAGAGAAGTAGATTAAAAGTTACCAGGGCACGTGGGAAGGAGAGATATTTATTAATAGTAACTGAGCTCATCTATGGGATGATGAAAAAGTTTGGAAATAGGAGTGCTTGGGCAGTGATTTGAATATAATTACTACTACTGAATTACATGCCTAAAATGGTTAAAATGGCCAGGGTTTTGTTGTATGTAAAATATTTTAATTGCCATTGTATATAATATTGACACACAGAAACTGCCCCAACTTAATGCCTTTTAATTTTTAATGCAAATTACATACAGTTTAGTATTTCTGTCATTTTCCCAAGCTTCTTAAATTTATTCCTGCATTTTTCTTCTTTTGGCAAGTTAAAGAAAGGGTTGTCGTCCTTCACACTTTTATCTTTACTTGATATAGTGCATGTGTTCAACAGTTTTGATACCTGTTACTCATTCTCGGACTCTAATAATTCCTTCCTTCTTGAAACCTGGGGACCTGTGGCCGTTGCCTTCATATTAACTAGGGGCTCATTATACAGCATTGTGTAAATAACTCTTCTTAGAAAATAAGGAATAGTTTCTGTGTAATCTTTATTGGATCGCAAAGGTGATATCTTTGTGAAATGTTGGAAATGGGGTTATCACCAAAGAGAGCTTTTTCTCTCAGGTGACAGGCAGCTGTGCTCCAGGCTGCTGCCCCGCCAGGTGGCCCTTATCGTCACGTGACTTTGCTGTGTGTGCCTCCGCACTTCTGAATTTCTGATCTTGATCCTGTGTCCCATATTTGTTGCAGTGTTTCTGCAGCTCCCAAGTGTAGTCTGTAAAATTATGCCAAGAAATTTCCCTTAGAACATAAGGATAGCTAGAAGATTTTTAAATGATATTTTTCTTACAGCAGAAATTGAGAGCAGAAATCAGTGTCAGAAACGATAAGCACAATTAGGATGGTGACAAGTCAGCAACTGTCTTTTTATTTGTATATATAAGAATATAATTAAATGTCCAATGAAATTTTTCTTGGCCGTGTTAGACGCATATAATTCATGTTAAAAGTTGAAAGGTAGTAATACTGACCAAACTGGAAGTGTTGTAATGATATTAAATTTAGAATAACACTGTGTTAAGGTTGAATGACCAGCCGTTGTTTTGAACTTCTGCATTGCTTCACAGCTTAGAATCTGGAGATGGATTACAGTATATATGTGAGCAATTATCGTTGTTATTTAAATTTTTGGATATGTCTGGTTTCAGGGTTTTTTGAGAAGTTAAAATTTCCTGTGCAGATAATGTTTCATTATGAGAATGACTAATTAAGTTAGTATGCCATTTGCATGCATAAGACATTGAACAAGTAGTTTGGAGCTAAACGGTGTTTAATTTGCTTGCCATTCATTCCTCTTTCTCAGACTGCTGAAGAATGAGTATCCTTTAGATTTTTCTGAAAAGTATCTACTTATCCTTTGGCTTGCTTGGATATATTTTAATGTTAAAGCATATTCTATAAACAACTACTCAAACCTTCAATATGTTACCTTCAAACTAAATTATGTTATATGGCATTTTAAAAATTTTTACAATTTAAAAGTATAATAGAGACATTTTCATATAGAGAGTTTAGTCACTTGGAGAAGAAAAGTAATTACTACTCTGTGCCATAAGATGTCAGTTCCTGTGATTTGTGTTTCTCCGTGGCCTTTTCTTAAAATAGTGCATTTTGCCCTTCGTAATTGTAGGCTAGAAACTGTTTTCAAATGTGCATAGCATTACAGTAGTCTAAAAGCTGAAATTACAAATTGAACTTAATTTTATGGCACTTTTTGCAAGTTCATTTATTGATCTGAAAATGTGTTATAAAAATAATATTAATAGCCCACACAGTTATTAACCATCTCTCATGATGGTCTCATCTCCTCAAGAAGGGTCAATCATTTCTCTAATTTTTATGCCAGTGTTAGATTAAAACTATGAAGAGACATTACTGACATGATTTAGTGTATTTTTAAGAATTTCAGGGCAGAGGATGTGGCTCAGTGGTAGAGTTCTTGCCTAGCATGCACAAGGCCCTGGGTTCGACCCCCAGCCCCACAAACAAACAAATTTCAGTCTTGCCTGAGAATTACTTTTCCATAAAAAAGCTGAAACATGTGACATTCTTAAATATTTTAATTCACTGCCAGACCTGGTGGTACATTTTCAGTAGGTATGTGGTGCACTTGAGAAACAAATCATTATTTGATAGGACCTTATCTCAGCATTTGCTGTATTGGTTTCATTCTCGTATGCATAAATTGAAGATGATATTAGTTCCTGTGAATACTAAGATTTTAGATTGTGAATATCTGTGTATATAAAATGATATATATAATTTATAATTATATTGCTAATATAAATTAATGTGTATTTTGTATAAATCATAAACTGATGTGTAAACATAAGAAAGTATACTCACTGTTTAAGACATTTAGAATAATATTCTGATGTGCAAGTTATAAAATTGCTTAAAATTTTAATTTAACCATTGCTCTTGTGTGTGTGTGTGTGTGTGTGTGAGAGAGAGAGAGAGGGAGAGAGAGACTAGGACTAAACTAAAGGACATTCTCCCACTAAGCTACATTCTTACCCCTTTTTAATTTTTTTTTGAGATAGGATCTTGTTAAGTTGCCCAGGTGAGATACGAACTTCTTATTCTGCTACCTCAGCCTCCCAAGTCTGGGATTATAGGCCTGTGCCACTGCTTCATTTCTGTAGATGAGTGAAATATGTATTTTCTTCTGAAAGACTTTACAACTATATTATTAGGTCTGTCAAACACATGAGTTTCTTTAAATGGGTCTGTTGCTGATGTCAGTACTGCAATAAACATGGCACTCTAAGAAATGCACGTGAATATTCTGTTTATAAAAGCATTAATAACAAATGTTTCTCATGTATAGGTGATTATGGATGGTATAGTATAGACATCATAACATGGTCTGTGGAAAGGAAGTGTATTAAAATGAAATCATGGGTGAGCATTCTTCAACAGTTTTAATCTGTTAATCTTACCATTGCAATTACTCTTATTCTCTGGTTTTTAGTAATTCACATTTCATACTAATGACAGAGAAAACATGACATTAGCTGGTACTGATGATCCCTTACTTTTAATCATTAAACTAAAAGGAAGTTGATGAGTTAATATGTACACTTTTTAAAATCATAAAAACGTAGCACAAGTAATTATCATTATTGTAGGTTGAGGATACTGGAACACTTCATTGTGGCTTCCTTTATTATAGAAGAGACATTCTTATAATTTATAAAATTCACATACCTTCATACAGTTTTAAACATTTGAAAAACATTAAAGTTAATATTTTATCTATTGATACTGATCCCAAATTAGGAAATAAAGGCCCCTCCCCCCAAAAATGCCAGTCAAATTAAGTCTTACAAAAGTCAAGAATTCCCTATCGTTTTAAATAAGTTTTATTAACAGCTTATATAATTTGACCAGCTTTGCTTGGCTGTTTATAAACCCATTAAAGATTAGAAGCAGAGGACCCTGTTATAATTAAATGTGCTAACAAACATCAGGGATAAATGACAACCAAAGAGAGATGAAAACTACAAAAGACAGATACCTGTCACAAGGCCCCTATATAAAAGTTCAAGGTGTTGCATATATTTCTACCAGTTCCCCAAGATGAGTATTCCTATTATGTATTGCAAATATGCACTAATAAGAAAAGGAGGGAAAAGCACTATTTGTGTAAATGCATGTAAATTCATAAGGAAATCTAAAAATTTCTACTTTATTACTACCCAGAATTATATAATTGATCTTGAACATCAAGAAAATATTAAATATACTTGAAAATACATAATACATTGGGAGATATTTCTTGAAATGGTAGAAGCTAAAGTTTTGTTGAAAGAAAGAAGGTTTGCCTATCCAGCATAATAGCTGTCTGGAATTAGTAATTTCTCAGCACAGTAAGTTGCTGTTTTCTTACTGGAAAAACTACTTAAATATTGTGTATTATTTTAAAAGTCAGTTTTTACCTGTCGCAGAATTAATTGGCCTTTCCATTTTCTTCAGTTAGTTTTGAGCCCAAAAGTGTTGTCTGTAGGTTACCACAGAAATATTAATAAACATGCTGTTAGATTTATTGTATTGATGTTACATTTTGAGATGTTTTGCAGCCAGATTCCATGCTTTTGAATAGCAGTTGTATTTCTTGTAGAGTTCAATAATGTGTCTGCATTTTGATTCTACAGTAGTCATATTCTCAGTAGGAATAGAGGTTAGAAATATTTCATTTTCCAATGTTCAGATTTTTAGATTTAAGAGGATTGTCTAGACTTTACTAGTGGAGCATTCCTAATCTGAAAATTTGGTATTTGAAATGTTCCAAAGTTGGAAAATTTTCAGCATCGTTCCAAAAGTTTTACATTTGTAGAATTTCAGATTTTGGACTTTTGAATTAAGGATGCTTGACCTGTATACACTTAAGTAATTTTTTTTATATTCAAGTAAGATGTTTAATAATTTTCCTCATAGGTTTGAAATACTGTATGTGGGTCAGCCCAATAGTGTACGCCCATTATTCTGTAATAGACACATTCTACTTTGAAATAGGTCTCATGTATCTAGAACTTTTAGACTTTTTACTAGATGACAGCAAAAAGTACTCTTCTTCCCCCTAACATTATTAGAGTGAATTACATGCTTAATCTCAAAAATAAACTGTTGAATTATTTATTATATATCCTAGTATCTTTGCCTAAGATCTTTTTACTGAGTGCCCTTTTTTATGGACATAAAGATACAGAATTTATAACTCATAGTTTTAAATAATTTCCTAAAATATATTTATTTTCATATGCATTGACTGATCTCATAAACTCAAATAGACTTACTGGCTTTACAGATGTTTTATAGATCAAATCGCCATAGACACTAATCATTCACTTGTATATATGTTTCCAAACTGAAGAAAATCTAGACTCACAGAGTTAGTTCATTTACTCAGAAAAACTTGCTGAACATCTTATCATGTTCCAGGTCCTGTGCGTAGGTTTTATAAGTACAGAAGGAAACATAGCGAAGTCTTTTTCTTTCCTTTTTATCTTCGTTCAGTCTTTTATTAATCACTAATTTTCTGAATATCATTTATTTGCTTTTGATATTTTCTCTGTATATTTTGTTTTATTATAGTGTTTGTTTACACAGACTAGACTCTGAGTTCCACAGGACAGTGAAAGAGTTGCCTGATCATTGCTGTATCTTCAGCTTCTATCTAATACTTACTTAGCAGGAACTCAGTAAATGGTTAGCAAGTGAATGAATGGAGTAAAAGCCAGAACCTAGGAAGCCCAGTGAACTGTTCTAAGAACAGAATGGCAAACAGTATTATACATTGGTAATGGGGAAATGGCACACAGACCTGAGTAGTGGGTGTGTCTAGGTGTAACGGTGATGCATGGGTTCAGTGGAGTTGTAGGACAAATGCCAAAGTGGAGTAGAGTTGAGGGGCAGAAGTCCTGTTCAGTTGGATTGAAGATTGCATAGTGAGGAGTGGAAAACAAGTATATTTAAAGTTCAAAAATTTTCAGAGTAAGGAAATGGAGTGCTGCAACTAGAATAAGCGCGTGAGGTCAAGGAAGGCTTGTAAATTTCATTCTGATGAAAATTTCAAATATACATAAAAGAAAAACAGTGTAATTAATCTCTTTATGCCTTTCATCTGTATCAATAATTTAAAATTTTACCATATGTGTATTTCATTTACTCTTTTTGGCTATTCCACATGATTTTTCCAGTCTATATTTCAGGATGCATCTTGAGAAAAGAAAAGAATGAAAAAGAAAAATGCTTTTTCCTAATTTATCATAATCATAACTTAAAATTAACAGTAATTCTTTGATACTGTGTAATACTCAGTTCTTATCTGCTTCAATTGTGTTTCAAATAAAAGTTGTTTGAATTTGGATTCAGTCAAACTCTAACTTACATTGGATCATAAGACCTTAGTTAAGTTTCTTTTCCTCTGTAGAATAATCCGTTGTTGATGAAACTGCTTAATTTTTGTAAACTATCTTATATTCTTGACTGATATTTTTGCTTTCTTATTGTGTCATCTCCGTGGTTATTCTGAGTATTAGCTGTAAGTGTAAAGTAGTACAGTGCTGCACTGGACTTAGGTTCAGCTGCCTGTGGGCACATGCTTCATGACTGGCCCTGCGCTTCATACTGCATCACATCGTGAGGCCCAAACTGTGTGGTTCTCGCCTTCTTCATCATGGTAGTGCTGACCACCGAAGTAAGTTGGTGTCACTCTGATGTGTTCACTGAAAATTCCCATTTAACTTTTATCCATTGATGCTATGCATTTATGATCTTTGCTTAAGTTAGTTATTTTATTACATTTCCAAAGAGTAGTTTTCTAACTCATCCATGTCTTTAAGCAATGGAACGATTCCACATTTTCTGTTGTTGGTAATGGTATAATACAAAAAGGCAAATTATGCTTTTAGAGCACGAGGTGTGGAGGACTTGGGGAAGGACTTAGTGTTCAAGTACCTGAGAGCCCCAGACAGGAGCAGGGCTGATTAAGGGGCTCGCCAAAGCCAGCATAGAATCGATGTATTTCATTAGATGTCTATGAGAACTTTTCTGTGAAACCTGTTTGGTAACTGTACCTGGTTTCAGGAACTTGTGCTTTTTCAGCATTGCATGTGAAATCAAGAAATAAAATGATTTCATGTATGACTTTTTTATTTGATAGTGACCCCTTGTGGGGTCAATTACAAATCTTTTTAATTTGTCCCTTAAAAAGTATAATTTAAAATTGATACTCTCTTAGTCACCTGTATTTTTACATTATGCAGAATATGGGAATGTACCTTTATGTGGCTTATTTTTGGCTTTTGTTACTAGTCTGTTGCAAAGAGAAGTAAATGCTACTGTTCAGCAAATAAAATGATAAATAAGTGGCAGTTCAGTTTAGACAGTAATGGAGTCTGAAAGCCTTTAAAATGACAAAATCTAGCAACTTTTGTGATTTATAGGCTCATTTGTGTTACATAGTTTGGTCACATATCTGACAGGATTCCTTTTTGTGATTTCCTCCTAAAAATTATGGTTTTGTCTTACCTGAGTGAAAAGGCCATTAGAGTTCAGTAGAAGAATATGCCTGCGTGTCTTCTGGGGATAGTACTGTTTCCCAGTGATAGATGTATCCGCTCCTTTTTGCTCTCCTTTTTTGTTCTTCTTTCTTCTTTTTGGAGTAGTTCTAGTATAAATTATAGACTTTCACTACCAGAGAATTTGAACTGTAACTGAACAAAATATTATGTTAAAATTGTATTACACGGTTATGTAAAATTTGATTTCAGACAGTCATTTCATCATGGTTCAGTGATTTCCATTCACTGTTTGTTAGCCTATATAATCTGAACAGTATTGGGGTTTACTGTGGGGTCAGATGTGAAATGTATTATGTCAGATCTAAATTTTAAGAACTATGTGGGTTGTGCAACATCTTTAGTTACTTAGCACCATGCTGTATTTTTTAAAATCCTACTTAAATTAGACTCTGAGTTTCCATATAAGAGTATTCGGTTGTTTCCAAACAGCAATAATGTAACGTGCCCTACGTTTTGTGTTTTGTGCTGAGTTCTCGCACTTTCTGCTCGCTTCCTGGATAGTTAATGCAGTCTCACCAAATCTCTCTGGAGCATCTGTATAAACGAGATTTTACCCAAGAGCCACAAAGACAATACAGACAAGGAGAAGAAAAGTTATTTAAGAGAAACAAAGTTAAGCGCACAAACTCACATTAAACTTTATACATCCTACCCTTCATTACAAATGACCGGTATATTTACTCTGTATTGCAATTTTTCTAAAATCTAGTAAACTCTATTTTTGAATGTTTTATTTAAACTATGAGAATCTAATTTTGATATACCCCTATAATTATACTTTCTTCCTATATCTTGAACTCTTCAGTGTTTTCTAGAATAATATTTTACACTTATTTTAAATTTCAACTTACTATAAAAATGGTTTGTACATCATAATCTTTGAAGCAACATAAACTCCATGTGATTATTTTGAATATTTATATTTTCATAACTTTGCCCAATATATTTTTTAAGAAAATTGTATAAACTTTCCTAATATATGCAATCTTTAAAAAAAAAAAGATGGCATGGACATAGAAGAGAGCCTGCTATTTTACAGTCTTCCTAAGAAAGGAGATGAAAGTAGGGGAGGGGAAGCATGCAAGGAAGAGTCTTGAGGATGACCTAAATATGTTACGAGCATGAAAATACCGCACTGAAACTCAGTATTTTACAAAACCAGTAGGCACTAAAAATACATTTAAAAATTTTACAGAGTGGTTTAGAATTTGGAAACAGTAAACATCAAAAGGGTAAATTGTAGGTACTTGAAAGTACACATATTAATTCAAAAAGAATTCACAAACTTTGAAATGCTATCTTTTGATTTTTTTCTTTTACAACTCTTTGGAAAAGAAAGATTTCTGAGAACTGAGTTTACTGAGTTCATTTGTTCTTTTGGGACATGGAGAAATGATTACCACTGAATATTAGGCTGCTGCAGTAAACTTACAATAGTCTGAAAAAATAATCATTTATTTTCTTTGCTTTAATGTATATTTGTAAAATTAGAGTTGATTAGAGAACCTGTGTGAATGACCCAGCCAATTTCATTTTAATCCTGTGTATATTTTATCTATTTAATAAAAAACAAATATCATAAATAATATTTTATCAACTGAACCAAACTCACGACCTTGCGCTTGCCAGGAAGGCGCTTTTGCCGCTGAGCTAAATCCCCAGCCCCTTAAATGTTCTTTTAATCCTGATATTCTGCTTTTTTAAAAAATACATCATAAGTAAAGATAGCATTGATTCATTTACTGAGGACTGAGACTATCGTAGCTTGTGGAGATTCTCCAGCACAAAGCAAAACTAATTGTCCACATGAAACTTTCATTCTAGTGAAGAAATAAAAATAAATATAAAATATCAGGTAGTGATTATTACTGCAATTAAAAGAACATGGAGGGGCTGGGGAAAGAGCCCACCAGCCCAGCACCTGCCTGGTGAGTGCAAGGTCATGAGTTCGATTCCTGGTACCAAAAAAAAAGGAACACGGAAAATAAATAGAAGGTGTTATAAATTTAGAAATTTATTTACTGTGTAAACTTTCCAAGGGATCCACCCCTGAACCCAGTGGACCACCCATTATAATACTTCTTTAGTTTTCATATTACACTGTCTTATATTTATTGGCTTTGGTGTTTTTATCTATAAAGAGAAAGCTCTTTGAAAAACAGGTCCATGTGTTGTCACCAATTTCTAACCCTAAGACCTTGAAATGGAACTGCCTCTTTAAATACTCAGCTTTTGTTAGGTCAATGAATTTCTAATATGCTCACAAATTCTCTACATCTCTGGTGCTGCCAGAATCCAGAGACCCTTTTTGAAACTACAACAATAAGAAAAGAATGAATAAAAGTAATAAAAAGGGATATGTATATAGAGCTCTACCTTTTCGTTATTTTATTTTATTGAAATTATAATTTGCATAAGAACCTGAAAGTTAATAAACCCCAAAATACACAGTAGATAATATGAAAGGGAAAGAAATTGCTCAAAGGAAGGAACAACTGGGATGAACCAGAGGAGAAAAAGAAAGAAGGAAGGGAAAAAAATCTATATGTGTATAGAAGGATAGCTTCGATACTTGTACTGCTGGTGTCTAATGGTTTATTGAAAGGAACAGTTAATGCGTAAATTTTTTGACCAATTTTGCATGCTTATATCTGGTAATCTGAACAACTAATTTGAAGACAACGGTATGCAATATAACAACCATTGATGAACTCCTACTATCTTGTTTGGTGAAGTTCTGTATCATTTCTAAAGGTATTTTTTATTATTTTTATTCTCTTTAATGGTTTGATTGTTATTGCATTCTTACATCTAGTAATGTGAGCAACTTCACTGAAGATAACAATATGTAATATAACAGCCACTATTAATTCTTGTCATTTAGTTTTGAAACCCTGTATGATTTTTATTGTTTTTGTGTTGTTTTGGTTTTGTCTATGTTGTTATTTTGTTCTCTTTATAATAAAAAAGGAAAGAAAATGTGAAGGAATGTTTGCTGAAAAGTGGTCTTCTGTCTCCAGGTACTACTGAGCGAGTGTGCTTGATCCAGGGAACAGTGGAAGCATTGAATGCAGTTCATGGATTCATTGCAGAAAAAATTCGAGAAATGCCCCAAAATGTGGCCAAGACGGAACCCGTCAGCATTCTACAACCCCAGACCACCGTTAATCCAGATCGCATCAAACAAGTGAGTGTTTAGTTGGGAAATCAGAGAAAAATTCTACAGCATAGTTCCTAACGTGTGTTCCTTACAAAAGAAGCCTTACCAATTTTTTCAAACATATTAAAAGCATACCAGATATTATACCTTTAGATATTTAAAGGCTATGAAGATCTTTTCCTTAGATTGATAAATTTACATATTTATTAACTGAATTACTCCTTTATTAATGTTACACTGATGAGCACTGATGTGACTCTTGATTGCCCTTTTTAAACTTACATAATTTTTTTCACTGATAGGAACAATATTTAAATCATATCACTTTTTAAATAAAGTATAAAAATTGAAATGAAACTATATCCTCAAAATTTCCAGTACCAAATTTTTACTGATAAATGTACTATAGTTATTTTGCATATAAATTCCTGCTTTGTTAATTGTTTTGTTTGACATTTTTATCAAATATCTGTATAATTTTTGTAACTAGCATTCAGTCCTTTGTTACAAGTCAGCTATTATGTTTTGTATATCTTGTACAGTAAGTACATATATGTCAAAAAAGACCAATGTTGATTTTTAATGTATGGGTTTTTTTGTAAAAAACAATTTACTTGATAAAATCCAATGTGGGTTTTTAAGACTAATGGTTAACATGATGTAGGGGGAAATAAAATTATTTAATGTTGAATAAGATGGATTCTCCCCACATAAACAATTTTAAATCTACATATCTGCTTCATACTTTGTGCTCATAATTATTGTTTCTACCTTTGCCATTTTATAATTAACCATTTAATGTGTGATTTAGCTTTACTATCTACAGGCCATGCTTTCCAAAAAAATGTATTCCCAATTAATTTACAGAATATTTGGTTTACAGAATATTTATGTTCGTTGTAATAAATTTGAAATATAGTTCAAAGCCTTATTAATTTCATGTTTCTGAACTGAAAAAACTACTAAACAGTGTTATTAATCTACTACAATTTACCAATATAGAGATAAATATAATATTAATTGTATATAAATACAAAATTAATAATTAGGTAATATTTTCAAATTATAGCTAATAATCAGTTTTCTGTTCTTTAAAAAATTCTTCCATGTTTAAATTATGAGTAAGCAATTCTTATTCTATAGAAAATCTTCCATATAATACTTTTGTTAGGGTCAAATGGTTCAATTTATATAATTTTCATGACTTTTCAAGGAACTTTTACAGTGGCAGCATATAAATACTTTAAAGCTATAAATATCAATGGTTTTTTAATTCTTCCCAGCCATTTAATAGTTTTGAAGTGTTTGTTTTTATCTATGCTAGGTGAATACAAAGACTAATTTAAAGATGATGACTTGAAAGTGATCTTGGAACTTTATCCAGATTTTTAAAACTAGGTGTCTAGTTAAGGACCTCTGGGTTAAAATCATCTGAGACTCAAGAATTCACAGAATAAGCACTGAAGTACATGGTCTTCTTGCTCTCTAACTTCATCCAGTCTATCACTTCCCTCTTTCCTTTTGTAACTTCTGTGAGAAAGTTCACATATTTCAAATAGGGATGAACGTCTTGATTTTCTAAAAGTAAAACATAAATTGTAGTTTGAGTAGTATGATATCACTGGCAATGTATTCAGGTTATAATATAAATTTATTTTTTATACGGACACATAACTAATACCACCAAATGATAGTCTGAATCATGGTGAAAATTACAACTTTTTTTAAGGCAATATGAGACTTACAGACTGCCATATATCTATTGCCAGTATAGATTTACAGGGACTAGAATTTTAAAAGATTTGGTTTATTTTTCTTTGCCTTGTTTGGATAATCTTACTTACATTCAAGAGGAGTATTAAAAGTAATATTGAATGATTGAAGTTTGTGTATTTGCATTCATTTTTAAACCTTGCTAGTATCATGGATTAAAATTGTTGTTAATTATTTTATCTTTTCATGTAGTCAATGACATATATAAAGTAGCATACCATTTAACAGGATTTATCAAAAAGCAACACTGAATCTAATAGGGCAGCATATTTAATACTTACTTTCTTTGTAATGTAAAAACTGAAAAATTTACTGGTTATATCTAGAAAAGAAGTAGAATATATATCTAAGATATTATAGATTAACTGGTTTTTTTATACTCTTAAGTTTAGGATTCTCTAACTTTCTAGGTATCTAGTTCACCAATGTAGCACTTGTTACCAGATCATTAAATAAGTCAGGAATATAAATACAGATGCTTATCACTTGATTTCTGAAGAAATAGCAGGTTATGCACTATAAAATACTTATTTGTAAATAAAGGATTTTTCCATAGAATAGATGAAAACGTATTTTGTAAAATGTTTATGTTTTAAATTTTAATCCAAAGTCATAATAAAAATTTTGTTGAATGATATTTTTCTCTTAATGATTGACATGAAATTTGCATGTGCTCTGAGCTTCAGTCCTAAATGTAGTTTTTTAAAAAATTGAACTGGATGCCTACAGACATAGCACAGAACATGTAGCATGTGCTAGGCACTGTGCTTGATCCCTGCCCCCAAAATGAGTTGGGCTTGATCAGAATTTCAAGCTGGCCAGGACTACATAATGAGATCCTATCTCAAAAAAACAAAACAAAATAATAACAATAGTAATTTCTGGATAGGGATGTAGCTTAGTGGAATATCACTTGCTCAGCATATGCAAGGCCCTAGGTTCCATTCCCTGCACCTCAAAAACAAAAATATTTTTTAAATCTTTTATTTATGGCCAGTTTTATTCAAAATAAGATTATTTAAAGGATAAAATTACTTTTCAAAGCTGCTGGATCCATAAAATCTTAACTTCTCCTTAGAAATAAACTCATGTGGAATATGAAATTATCGATTGTATTGTTTTAGTCATTACACTGTTTATTAGAATTGAGAATTTTAAAGTTTTCTTACTAAAATTATGCTTTATATGTAATAATCCTATAGTTAGAAGTGAAGTTTAGTTCTAAGCAAATAAGATTTTAAATGTTATGATTTCACAACATCTATTAAGAGTTTTAATAAGCTATTATATTCTGAATTGTGTTATCAAGATAGCTGGGAAATGTGTATATTTTATATGAACCATAATATCATATCCAAATAAAACCTACTCTTAGTTATTAAGTGAGTCCTCAAATAAATACAGTTTCTTAGGAACGTATGATACT
Organism: Chinchilla lanigera; assembly: GCF_000276665.1. Lineage (NCBI taxonomy): Eukaryota > Metazoa > Chordata > Mammalia > Rodentia > Chinchillidae > Chinchilla > Chinchilla lanigera. Next base: position 33,790,146 of record NW_004955409.1, read on the forward strand.
GGTCTCACAGGTCTTTCATATACTGGAATAATAGAAAGAAGTTTTGGTGGCTTTTTTTTTGCTTTTTTTTTTTTTTTTTTTTTTTTTTTTTTTTGGTTTCTTGAGACAGGGTCTCGGTTATGTAGTACATGTGGGCTTGAACTGAATATGTAGTCCAGCTGTCCTCAAAACTCACTGCAACCCTTCTACCTCAGGCTCTCCAGTATTGGGATTGCAGGTGTGTGCCACCACACTCTGCTCATCTCATCATATAGTAGGATGATGAAATCTAGCAGGATAACTTTATATCCAACTTCAGGTATTAGATGTTGTAGACTATTTAGTCCTTAATTCAGAATTTTTAAAAGAAAATTTTCATTAGGAAAGAGGTGGCTAGAACCATTTTGAAAATTATCTTGTTTTTTTTAAAAAAGTCCAATTAAGATATGAAAAGCACCATCATTTAGCCCAAGGAATTTTACTTCCATCATGAACAATTAGCAGAAATAGCACTTGTTAATTTATTTATTCATTATTCATTCAGTCATGAAATGCTTAGGTATTACAAAATGTATTAAATTATAGCTGTGGCCCTTGAACACTAGTTTGAGAAGCATAAGTGTTTTTAACTTATAAAAATTGAAAACTGCACATAGTTTTCAAAACTTCCATATAAATGACATAAGAAGCATGTGAAAGACATGTAGGCTACAGTAGAAGTTAATAGTCTTAAAAAGAAGTAAAGACTTGAACTGGATTTTGAAAATTGTACAAGAATGACTCAATTAAAGAAAAAAACCTTTTAGGAAGATGAAACAAAATAGATTTGAGAGAAAGAATAGCTTGTATCTTGAATAGTAAGAAGTCTATCTTTGCAGAATTACATATAGCATTTGTGTTGGAATTTAGAGAAAATTAGTGTTAAGTAGGGAAGATGGAGCCAGATAATGCAGATATTTGGATGTCTGGCTGAGGGATATCCTGTAGACTACAGATTATTCCTAATATTTTCCAAAAGAGCTCTTAGTTTCTTTTAAAGATTATGAAGACAGTGAAGGGACTTTGCATTTTGGTGTTGTGTGCTATCTTACTATTCGGGTCCATGTAGGAAAAGTTATGGATAGGGAAAGAGAACCTGACTGGACTGGTTTCAGTGTTGGAAGATAGTTCAGATAGTGCAAGAAGGGGAGTACAGTCAGAAATGATCAGTTAAAGGTGATAGCTGCATATTATTTTATGTATTTTGTGTGAAGCAATATACAGGTTTAATAAAGCTCTAAACAAGGATTGGAAGAGGTCATTACTTGAGTATTGGTAGTTAATGGTAGATTCTGAATTAAATTGAGGTTTATTCACTGCTGCTGTCATTATAGTTGTAAGTATTAGAGAGTCTTTACATTTACAACTGTAAACTTGCTTGAGGGCAAGTTGTATTTATTAATCATTTATTTATGCTAATATTCTCTGGTCCAACAGAATTGTCACATCTTAACAAGACTTCATCTTATAATTTGCCATAAGCTTTTATTTATTCCAGAAAGCCTAGTTATATCTGCATTTTACTAAAGCCCTATTACTAAAACTTTCATTTAAAAAGTTCATAGTTTGAAGGACCTACTATATTAGGATTATTAAAATACTTCAGTTTTCCTTTTATTTTTATGTGCTACGTAAGCTTTATTAGCTTGGGAGCCATCCGAGGCATGAGAAAAGCACACTTCTGGGTATGTCAGCTGGTTCATGGAGGCACAACCTCGGCACTGTACCTGGCCTGTGGCCCCTTCCTCTCTGGCTGTTACCCTGCTCTACTTCCTGGCTATGATGAACTACGCAGCTTTGTAATGTCACACCCTTCTGCCATGATGTCCCTGCCTTGGAACCAGCTGCCCATGGGCTGAATCCTTTGAAACCATGAGTCAAAAAAAATCCTCTCCTCCCTTAAGTTGGGGTGCTGGGTATGGTGCCTCCGTGATGAAAAGCTGAGTGATACAGAGATAAAAACTAAACCCACCAAGAGAAATCCCCACACACTCACTCTAGTAATGACATTTAGAAACTACCACACCAAGAGTCACTGGGGTTGTAGAACTGCTAAAACTCTCATACACTGCTGGTGGAAAGGTTAGCTGATACAACACTTCAAAACCAGTTTGATGGTTTCTTTAACAGTTAAGCGTTCACCTGCATATGATCCCATGGTTACATTTTTAGGTGACATTCTCTGTAATAACCAAAAAATGTAGCCCCAGAATGATTGGATAAACAAATTGTAGTCCATCTGTCCAATGGAATACAACTCAGTGACTCAAAAAAAAGTAGGAGGCACACACCTGTAATCCCAGCACTCAGGAGTCTGTAGCAGGAGGAACGCCAGGAGTCCGAGGCCAGTCTGGCTACATACTGGCTGAACTGCATAGTCAGACCTTGTCTCAAAAAACTAAATGAATTTAAAATAAAAAATAAAAAGAAATTTGATAGAGGCAACTATGTGGATGAATCTCCAAATAAGCCACACAAAACATAGGATCCCATTTCTATAAAGTTGTAGAAAATGCACAAATCTGTTGTGAGAGCAAGATCAGTGATTGCCTGGAGGGAGAGGCAAGAGGAAAGGAGTCGAAAGGGTTTTGAGGGAATTTTGTTGTGTCACAGTATTTTCACTGTCTCCAAGGTGATGGTTTCATGTAGTTCAGAACCTGTCAAAGCAAGTCAGACACTGTGGCACATGACTGTAAGCTCATTTCTCTGGGAGGCTGAGGCAGGAAGATAGCAAATTCAAGCCCAGTTGAGGCAACTCAGTGACCTAAATCTCACATCAAAACAAAAAGGGCCAGGATGTGGGTCAGTTCAAAGACCCTGGGTTCAATCCCAGCACTATTTATTTTTAAACCTCCCTTATTGTCTGGTCTTGGTATCTATCTTAGTTACTTTGCTCACTGCTGAGACAAAATACCTGACACCCACAAGTTAAAGGAGGAAAAGTTTATTTCACTTACAGTCTGTAGAACTCTCAGCCTACAGTCAGCTGGGTCCAAGACAGGGTGGCATGGCAGAGGGAAGTAAAAGAGGAGAAACAGTTCATGGCAGGCCGAAGGCAGTGAAGCAACGAGCAGCCAACCTTCAATTTCCTTTACAATTAGGTAATTTGCTTTTGATGTTTAAGGAATTCTTAAATAGCCACTCATAATGTATATAAAAAAATCTCTTTCCAAGTGGAGTGGGAAATGGTGTTGAAAAATGACATATGCACTGTTTGAAAATGAAAGAATAGTTTTGAGGAATGTGTGCTTTGTAAATGTTATTATAAATATGTCCATGTATTGATGTCATGTGTATATTCAGCTAATTACATGTACATGATGTATAACAGAAATTTTAGTAAATGGTATTAACTTGAAACCACTAAACTTTAGTTCTGCACAGTGAAAGGATATAAAAATTTTGCTAATAAAATATTTAGGAAATAAATACTGTACATTGAAACATTTCTTATGGACTTTCCTACCATTTTTCTATGTGGTTCACAGCATTTATCAGAACTGTTCCATTCATCTAATTAATAGAAGCCTTGAAATTAAAGATAATACTTTAATATAATATTTTCATTTATCTGTTTATGAGAACAGTTTTTTTCCTAATATTTAAAAAAAATCAGTTGAAAACATTCTGAAATGTCTTTATCATTATAAATTAAATTTGTAAGAGAAGGAGACTTTATGCTTAGAAGTATCTATATGAATAATTGGAAAATGTGTCCCATCTTTCATTAGTATTTTAGCAATTTTTAAGCCAAGCAGATACATTTAAAGACAATTTTTCTGTGATATTTCAGCAATTTTATTCTTACAAATCCAAATTTATATAATTTTAACCATTTATTTAAAATATTAAAATGTAGCTTCTCATCAGATTATGTTTAATAATCAAAACTTTAATTATGTAAGAGAGTAATATTTTCTAGAAGTTTAAAAATATTGTCTTTTTCCTTACAGGAAAGAAAAAGCATCAAAATTTAATAATTTTAATGAATGTAAATTATATCAATTATTAATACATGTTCAATATTTCATGTATATGACATTTAAAAGAAAGTGAAAAATCATTCCATCATTTTATCTATTACTACAAATTCTAAGTCACCTGAAAATTCTCCTTTTATATAGTTCTCTGAGATACTTAAAGATCTTGTTGAAAATTCATATTGAGGAAAAAGTTATTGTGATAGTGAGTATAGAGTACTTGAAGTGAATTTTACTCATGGAATCTTTGGCCTCTATCAGGTATTGAACTTGTATTCTAATCTACCGTGAGAAATGTCATCTATGTTAATGCCCTCAATATTAATTGAAGCATATTATAGAATAGATTTTTAAAAGGAAGTTACCTTTTCCCAGAGTACTATATAATGTTAGAAAATAAAAACTTTACAGTTTAATGAATAGAGCATAAGAATAGCATAAAGTAATTAGTATACACCAAAGCACAGTACTGCATAGGAAAAATATTTAGGGAAGGTTTTAATGACTGAAATAATGTTTGTCTGGAGAAATGGCTAGAATTTATTAGAAAAAGCAAAAATAGAAAATTAAGGATTTGGAACTTGTTTTAAAATGTAATGATGTTTTACCTCTGACTTTAAACCCCTTTCCCCTTGTTTGTATGATCTGGGGGAAAACTTGGTTTGACTCCCCATTAAATATAGTTTTCCATAAATTATCTTTAGTGCTAAGAAGAATCAGAAATATGTTGGAGAGACTGTCGGAACGTGATCTGATGGTAAAACCAGTCCTCCTTTTTAGCTGGAAGACAGTAAATTGACCAAAAGCCTCTGAATTCTTAACCTTTCTTTTATCCTTAATTGGTGTTTTTAAGCCAAATTAGGACTGTTGACATCTCAAATGTAAAAATAATGACTTCTAATAATTTCTTCTGCTTTTCTTCACACTGCTGAACCTTTAAAGCTATGCTTTTGCTCATGTATATCATGGTAGAAAAAAATTCCCATACAGAATTGTGTCTCTACGCTGAATACCTACCCAATTTTGCCTTTTGAAAAGTATTATTTATTGAACATTCTACTTAAGCAATATTATTTTGCTTCATGAACATATGATACTTTTATACAAGAAAAATCTTAGCATCTTACATGTCAAAGTTACTCAGACATAAGTTTTTAAAATATATTAATGAGTTATTCAACAAATACATAAGGTGTTATACAATACTTTTTATATAGCATGTATACATGTATACAAATGAACAGTAAATATGCTTACTAATTTTTTATTATCTTCGATACAGGCTGATGCTGCTCTAATATAATATATACTCATCATCTATATTTATTGTTTTAACATAAATGATACAAATATTTTAATAATTTTTAGAGAACTATTAGTTACTTGTTTATTAATGTGAGGTTAATGTTTACATTTTCAGACGGGCTCTAAGTTTATTAAAATTAATATTTTAGAAGATAATGTGATTTTAAGAACTCAGAACTGCAAATTTAATTGCTTTTATGTATGGATCCCTAAATTCATGTGGAATCAACTTGTTGGTGATGTTCAACATCTTAAGTAGGTGGATACTTTTATGCCAAAGTAAACTTCATTTCACCACTTCAAATCTCCGACTGTATTCATTGATAGGAAAATGACTCTTTAAGTTTCACTCATTGGACTTCTTGAATTTTTCTTTGTGAGGTCTCTTTTCCCCAAGAAAGCAGAGGGAAAGAAATGAGACTACTATTCATGAATATGGTCAGGATATCTCTAGTACTCATGTAAGTTTTATCAGTCACCATCATGATTTCAAGTCATGAATTTATTTTTACATGCTTATGCATGCATATTTACATGCATTAGTTACTTAATTGATCTTAAATTCCATTAAATTTAAATGAAAAGGAGAAAACTTTGTTCATAGGATTTTGTTCTCGTTCTATTACATTTTATTTTATTTTGTTTTATTTAATAATCAGTTTAAGGCTTATAAAGGTTGATTTGCTCCTGAACTGCTTTGTTCCCAGACATTGCCATCTTCCCCAACTACCACCAAGTCCTCTCCATCTGATCCCATGACCACCTCCAGAGCTAACCAGGTACAGTATCATCCTATCATCTACACCATACTTTTCACGGTGATTGCCTGCAAACTGGAGAAAAAGATAATGGTGGGTTAAGGATTTATTCATTCATTCACATATGTGGACCATGATCAGATTCCAAATAACCTAAGAAAAAATATCAGTTACTTGTAAATTTGTATATACATTTTATTACTTAGCCCAAAAAGAAAAACAAACAGATGTTAGGCTATGAGAACATTGCTACTATTAGTGATTTTTCCCTTAAAATTATGATAGTTCTATGGAGCGCTGTGTATTATTTATTTAGTTGCTGTTTAATCACTTTTTATGTATCTTCCTAGGATTTTTGATTTGTGAGTTACGGATATCATATGTGTAAAAGTGTGTCACTGAGCAAAGGTATATCTTTAAAAGTCAATGCAATTTCATTAGCTTTCTACTTGAAATAAATCTTATTATATAAACAGTATTAATGAGAAACATTTTACCAATCTAAGCATAACTAAACTTGATACTTGTGATATTTTAATACTGTTTAACAACTCAGGAGTTGTTTTTTTCGTACTTAGGAAATTCTAGACATTTTTATTGCTAATTACTAGAGTGGCAAATTTTAAAAGTGAAAATACATTTTATTAGTTTGATTTGATGATTGTTGTTCTCCTAAGAACTTGTTAGGTCATTCTTCAGATATGTAAATGTTGAATAATATTTATTAAAATGGTTAAACACATTTTCATTTTGTCTGAGTTGAGTTTCATTTAGGTAAGAAATGTTTTCTTTCTTTCCACTTCTTTTACTGATACAAACCTTTGTGATATTTAAATATCAACACAAGCTTATCTTTTTAATATATTATCATTAGTTGACTTAATAATTACCAACTTTGAACTATATTTGCTACATATAGTAAATGTTGCTTTTGGATCTTATTATTTGGATCATATTATTTAATATAAGACAATATAAGACTGTCAGAATTATTTTCCTCACTTGTTGATTCCTATACTTTTGTAACCTCAGAAAAGAATTATTAGAATAATTTGAAACAAAACCAAGATATTATTCTACAGTAGGAGTTTGATTTTTGTTTTATAAAGTGATGTCCCCTTCAAATAAAAGTCCTTATACTGCTCATATTTTAGCCTTAATAAATTGGTGAGCAAAGTACACGTCTCTAATGATAAAATCTAGAATTTATCATTTAAACAAATAGTACTAAATAAATTGAGAACACACTTGTATTATATATACATGAAGTTTAAAATATATATCCTATTCACTCTACATAGCTTATTTTTACAAGTATTAATTTTATTATATAAAAAAACAGAAAATAACTGAGTTTTAAACGTTTCTCTTGTACTTCATTATTTTTTTCTAACCCAGAAACATAACAAATGAGCACAACAACAATAAAAACAAAACAGTGAATGTTCTTAGGATGAGAAGCAAGAGTCCTGCATCTAGAAAGGAAAACCATATTAATAATTTTGTCTCTGAAGTTCGATTTTTTTTTTCATTTATTTTATATGATTATGTGAATTTTTATAAAAACAATATCTTAAAAGGCTGATTATACATATTAAATATAAATATTTTAATATTAAATAAAATATAAATATTTTACCCTCTAAATGTTATTACGTTGACCTCTGTGAAATCTAACACTTTGTTAACTTGAAATAAGTCATTTGTGATTTTACATTCTGTTTTCTGTGCTTACCTTGTTATTTATAGCCCTGTTTTCTTTTGTTCTTGTACAAAGAAGTTTACTATCTCTGGATAACATGAAGCAAGATTTAAAAGAAGAAAAGAACAAAATCTTTAATTCATTGAAAGGCTTGTCGTTATCATCAGCCATTATGTTGGTAGTTCGTAATTATTCGGCACAGTATTTCCCAATAGATTCCATTCATGTGGTTGGACAGTAGGAAATCTATTTTGTGTTACTCATTTAGACTTTATGGAGCTCACAGTAGTTTCTTGTGAATAGTCCTAATTAATTTAGCTTCACTCACCGTATTGATTTAAATCTGTGAGGGTAAGAACAATAGAAAAATGTGTTCTATTATAATAATGTTGAACTTTTTATAATTAAAATAGAATTTTGTAGTATGGTTTTTTCACATTTCTATTACAGCATATTAGTTTTTAAAGACTAATTTATTTCAGTTTGGCAGATTTATACATGCACATGACTTGCTTTAATAATTTCCCCTTTTCCACATTCCCCTTTGGCAAATTAACTTTTTCAACATGTAAAAAAATCCATATTGAGGGAAGAAGAGTCTGTAGAGCTAATAGTTTTACAACTTCTCTTTTGTATGTGCTTTATAAGATACAAGCTTGAAATTTTTATGTAAGCAATTTTATATATGAAGTAAATATAAAAATCTAATAAATAGATTGGATTACTTGAAAGAACATGTTTAAACTTTCAAACAAATGTTTAAAACCCTAGTCAGTACCTTTCCATGGATTTTATCATTATTTCTTAATACTGAACTACTCATTTCAGTAAGATTCAGCAAAATGGTTTATAATCAAATCAGAGCTACCAAAAGCAAATTCCAGTGTTAACATTAGGTTTCTGGCTGTTAACTCTCATGGAATTTTTTTCTCAAATTTTAGGGGAAAAATTATCTTGGAGTATGTTTTATACACATTTCTCTACTGACACATTTGAAACTATAGAGTAGACACTTATCAAAATGCATCACGCATTTTATACATAGTACCCTTGCTCTGTTTGCAGAAAAATGTGGCTAAAACTGACTGGTGACACTTTAAATTCATGACCACAAATTTCGAGTCATAAGTCCATTTGGTTTCTTAATGACATTTTCCTAAGTTCTTCTCTTTTCAACCCCTGTATTAGTGTTTGTTGCTATATCACCACAAATTTAAGGTATAATCATCTTGCGTTTATTTTCTCACATTTTCTGCAGGTCAGGAGTTCAGACAGTACTTGAGCCTCACAGTGTAAGTTCTGTGCTCCTGGTCTCACACTGCAGTCAGTGTGCTGGCTGCACTTTCTTGGGGCTTACCAAGGGACTAATCTGCTTCTCTGTTCACCTAGATTGTTAGCAGCATTCAGTTCCTTGCAGCTGTTTGGCTACGGCCCAGGCCTTCTTAGGGTCTGTTGGCTAAGAGTGGCCTTTAGAGGCTAGAGGCCATCATAGTTTGGAAGTTTGCTGCTTACAAGATGGGGAAAGCTCTATTGTGTTAGCAAGATGCAGTCCTTCCTGTGGAAGCTCATCTTTCTCACCTTCCTTGCTAAATACAGTGATGCCGTGCCATGTCTGCCATATTTGTGAGTTATTAGCAAGTCATGGGCTCCACTTCAGGGAGCCCATGATTAGTTACAAAGGATTAGTTACAAAGTGCGTTGCAGGAGGAAGTGTTGATAATGGGTGTCATCTAGAATTTTCCTCACCACACCCCCAGTATCTCTTGTTCTTCCTTTTCCTCTCTCTAATGATCTTACTTTCTACTTCATTGAAAAAACTGAAGCAATCAGGAGAACTTCCCCAAGCTGACAGCAGCCGACCTTAGTGAAACAACATTTATACCCTGCATTCTCCATTTTTGTCAGTTACCATCAGCAAAGTTTTTGTTCTCCCATCTGAAATCAGTCATTTCAGTTGTGCATTAATTCTCGCCCCTTCTCCTTTAATAAGGGATCCTTTCAGCAGTTCTGCCCTCTCGTTTGTCTGTCAAATTTTTACTTTCTGTAGGAACATTCCAGTCAGCATACACGTAGCTCTCTCCCATCCCAAAGACTATATAATTTCCTTTATTCTTCACTTACCCAACAAGGCAATGCCTTTTTCTTTTAATCGTTTTTAAGCAACATTCACTTAACTGTTATCTATACCATCTTTTTTCTGACTTCTCACTTCAGTTCTTAAGTCCACTTCAGTAGAGTTTTGCTTCCATTGTTTAACCAAAACTGTTTCCCAAGGGCTTCTGTCCTGATATCACTGCTCAGTTGTCTCTTCTCAGCCCAAATGTTGTTTCATGTAGTAACAGTGTTCTTCTCAGTTTATTACTTCCACCTCTTTGGTGCACCTGCTCTACTGGCTTCGAGGGTACTGCACACTCTTTTTTGTCTTGCACCATGATGTGCTACTTCTCAGAATCGCTTGCTAGCTGCCCCTCTTATCCCTATCTGCTTAATGCTGGAGTGTTCCGTGTCTTCATGCTTGAGACTTCTGGTCTGTTCTTTCTCTTCATGGAATCCCTTGGCTTTTATACACTGCCATTTGTAAAAGCGAAGTCTCTAGTAAGAAATTGGTTTCCATTTATTTTATCTGTTTCATGCTGCTATAACAGAATAACTGAGATGCTAATTTATAAACAGCAGAAAATCATTTCTCACAGATTCCTAGGTTAGAAAGTCCAAGGCAGAATGCCAGGTTCTAAAGAGCTCTTTCTTACTGCCTTATTAGAAGGGCAAGAAAAAAGGACTAGCCCTGTGTCCTCTCATGACGAGAAAAAACCCACTCCAGCAGGGCCAGTTTACACCAATGCAAATTCATTAATGAAGACAAACCTCCATGACCCACACACCTCTCAGAAGGCCCCAGCTGCCAGCATGAATGCATGGGGTTGTTTCCAACACATGAGTTTTGGAGGGAACAAAAATATTCAAAGCATAGCAACTATGAATTAATAAAACTTAAGCTTCATGGTTCTTCACTCGCAGAAGCTTATTACCTAACTTTATGTTCATAATGTTAAACTCTTTTTCCCAAATTATTTCCTAAAATTGTGTAAGTGTGAGGTCCCCTATAACCTGGGCTCATCTTTTCTCTAGTTTAGATTTCATAGTGAAATTGCAGACTATACTGAGTTCCCACAGAACATTTCCACTTGCATGTTCAATTGATACCTTAAACACAAAAAGTTAAAACTACTTCAGATCTACTCCTTCAAAAATGTCAGGTTTTTTAAAAATTTCTTTGTCTATACTTGGTATTGAAAAGGACTTCTGTTAATTTGTAAGTTCTGGCTCTTGCCACATTACCTCTTTTACTTTATTTCCCGCCACTCACCTCACTCACTCTGGCCCAGCCTCATTAACTTGTTTGCCACTTCTTGCAAACGTTAGGCATATTCTTACCTCAGTGTTCTGCCTTTGCTTCTGCAGGAAATTATGTTTTGTCAGAGACCTGATTGGCTGACACCTTCATAACCTCTTAAGTTCTATTCACAATTCACCTTTGCAGTAAGGCCTTCCCGTACCTTTTCAAAGTGTTGCAACTTGGCCTCTTGTCTCCTGCCAGTACAGCTGACTCCCTTTATCTTGCTGTATTTTTCACTTGTTTTCTTTGGCCTCATATGTACTATATATTTTCTTTATTGTCATGTTCTGTGTGTACTGTGTTTATTATAATCCTAGAAAAGTAAGTTGCATGAGGATAGGGATTTTGTCTGTTGCATTGTTTATTGTATCTGAAACCCTAAGCTAGTACTGAGCAGGCTCTCTAGTATTCTTCTAATTACTGGAAGTAGTTAGAACAAGCATGTAGTCTACAGTGGTACCTCGGTCCATGACTTTAATTCTTCCCATGGTTGTGATCGCAGAATTAATTCATTTTTGACTATTATTTAAATGAAATTCTGCACAGAAATTCTCTTTAAAAATATCAAACAACTAGGAAAGAGTACTTTTCAATAAATAGGATGAGCTAAAGGGGCATAGACTTGCTACACTTCTGTTCTATTCCATATTGTACCTAGAGCACAGCTTGAAGGCTAGTCAGACACTTCCTTTAAACACAGATTTTATCAGAGTTCTCCAACAAACCATAAAATTTCATTTTCTTCAGTGCATGTGTGTGGAGAATGTATGCATGTGTGAGATGAGAGTATTCTTTAGAAGTATGCCTAGGCTGGGAATATAGCTCAGCAGCACAGCATCTGCCTGGTAAGCGTGAGATCTTAAGTTCGATTCCCATTCAAAAAGAAAAGCTACAAGTATGTCTAAGAAAGTCATAGAAAAATGGTGAAACCAAAAATGTGCTTTCAATTCAGTGTATTCACTTTGTACATTAGATTTTGTGTCCTTATTATTGGGGTCAACCTTGTAAAATTGCAAGTTTTTGAGTATAGTTTTTATGGTTCACTCTAGTGTATATCATATACATATCAAAAAATCTCAAATTCTAAAGAATAAATTGAACCAAATAAGAGCATGAAGCTCATACTAGAAGAACATACAATTTGAATTTGAAGAATGAAGCTTTCCCTTACTAAGTGGATGGATTTAACTGTAATTTTGCAAGAAAAGATTTAATGTAGAAATATCAATTCTGTAAAGTCAGTGCAATTTACTGCAATTTTTATTATTTTTCCTGGTTTTGTGTGAAAAAGAAACAAAGCAAAATAACTTAAAACTCACATGAGAAAAATAAATTCAAGGTAATACCATGAGACAACTAATAAAAAATTACCAAGAAACTAATACTACCTATTTGTGAGAAGTTGCTTTACCTAGGATTAAAATGTATATGAAGCAGTCATGATAAAAGCAATGTGATATTAACAAAACCAGATATAATTGTTAAGAGAAATAGAGTTTGGAAATAGATTTAAGTAAGAATGTATGATAAAAGTAGCCTAAAATAGCGATTAAGAAAACCAGTGTCTCAAGCCGTAACTGCTGGCTTCAAATAAAATTTTTGCTGCACCCTCATTTTTTATTTTGAGATAACATCCTCACTATTGTCAAGATTATGTTTTAAAATGTAAATAATAAGTGTCTACCTTGTAGAGTTGTCATGATGCTTTAGTGAACCTGTATAGGAGAAACGTTTAGAAAACTGCCTGATCCAGAGTAATGCATAAGTGTCATTTTAATTCATGTTAGAAAAGAATATTTTAATAAATGATGCTGGTATACTTCATTATCCATCAGAAAGAAAATTATACCTCCATCTCACAAGGTACACAAATAAATTACAAGACATTCATAATTAAAACAGCAAGATTATTTTTTGATATTATATGTGCAATCACATTGAGGATGCCTTTTATAACCAAGAATGAGATCCAGATCATGAAATAATGAGTTAATATTTAAGTATACAGATGTCTGATATTTTAATATGGCAGAAAACAATAAGCAGTGACAGTATTTCCAGAAAAGATGTTGTACACATATGACAGTTAATCAGTATCTCTACTATACAGTAAAATTCTAAATTACTACGAAGACACAACCCAGTTAAAACTGAGTAAAATCTATGGAAAGCTATTTTTCAGAGAAGGGAATGTGAATGGCCAGCAAACATGTAGAAACCTGCTTAACTTCATCAGCATTTGGAAAGTAGAACTCCATAACCCAAGATCATGTATTTTTTATCAGACAAATTTTTATGTGTGTGTATATATAATGCACATATACTGGAAATGCAAGAATTGATGGCGTGGGTATGCACAGAAATTCACAAAACATGCATTTGCATACAATGACGATGTAGCGCCTAATATAGCATTTTAATTTTTAGAACTATCCTATAAAACATACTGCACCATCACTGGGAATGTAGATTTAAAGTGTGTATCGCGGCAAATTTATATTGGTAGAAGTTGGAAAACAGTTTGCTCTTTAACAAAAAAAGTGGTTGAATAAATTATGGTATTTCAAAATATATGGTGAAGCTACTAAATGTAATAAATGAGATCTATGTAAATTGACCTAGAATAGTATTTGTACTATATTAATAAAGAAATTTAAAGTAATAAGAAACCTATAACCCTTTTTTTAATGGTCAAAAACATCTAGTGTTCGTGTTTTCGTGTTTATTGGTGATGTTAAAGAATATAGTAATTACTATTTTTTCTTTTATGTGTGTCTCCAAGTGTTAACTTAGAGAATGCGAGACAGGATGGAAAAAGTAATGACTTCGTTTGTGGTACAGGCAGTGCTTCAAGGAAGATGAAGTGGAAATTCCAATTGAATTTTTTTTTTTTTTTTTTTGGTTTTTTTTCCGGTGCAGGGAATCGATCTCACAACCTTGTGCTTGCCAAGCAGGCACTGTGCCGCTGAGCTAAATCCCCAGCCCCTCCAACTGAACTTTCTGACACTTATTTCTGAGTGTCAGGATGCTTTATTGAGGAGCTCAAGAAGGCTCTCCAAAGAGGCGTCAGGCCTAGAGGAGGCACTGACTGGCAAAAAAGACAGTCGTTTCATGTTTTACAGTTATGCCAAATTAAATAATTATACAAAATACACAGCAAAACATTTTCTTTATCATTTACATTTCATATATCAAAAGTTCTCAATCCTGCTTTCATAACAAAATTACCTATGGAGATGATTCTAATTTAACAGATCCAGGATAAAAAGAGGCACCTATATTAGAACAGTTAGATAATTTCTCAGAGCTTCTTGAGATGTTTAGGGAACACTGTTTACTACATAAGTGTGTTTTAGTTTATTACAGACTGACAATTGTGTGCTATGTAATTGTAGCTATCTCCTCAAACTAATTCATTGAGATGTTTTCATGAAACATCATACTTTGCTATATGGAAAAGACTATTGCAGGAAAAATATTTGATTTCTACAAAACTTGGAGAGGGTATTACTTTAGAATTCAGAGTAGTAAGGGTTTGCTCATTAATTACTTGAATTTGTGAGGGCTTATACTGTATAAAGATGTTTATCATTTCATGTACCATTAGTAGACTTTGGACTTATTACCAAATGTAGTTCATCTTGTCTTAAAAATCTTTATCTGAAAATTATATTAGTTTTTAAAGGTTTTTTAAGCAACATTCTTACTAAAAATTGTGGAAATCAGTAAAATAACTTCTTCCTACTCGTATCCATTCTATTGCTAACCGTGTGTCCTGTTGAAGATAGTATACTCTTGATGCCCAGTGATGGGGATGAGATTAAGATCTGCTACTCAGAGCAGCACACTAGTAATGCTTTCCAAGTCCTGTTACACCACTGAGTAAACAACAGGTTATGCAGTCCTACAGAAGTGTCTTCTAAAGGTATGCTTTCATACAAAGACATTTTTGTATTTTTTAAAACCTAGGATTTTCCAAGGTTTAAGACAGTAATATACTTCAGAAGAGTCAGTGTAATAATAGGGTTTTCAACAGTTCATGTTTTACCTACAAAGGGCTAAGGCACTGGCAGCAATTCATAGACAACCTCGTGTTAATATTAGCTTGTAAATAGGCAGACTTACAATAATCTGTCTTTCTGAACCACCTACTAGGTAAAAGTAGTTTCCCTGTTTCATCAGATTTCTCTCTGCAGTCATAGCAAAGCCTCCCTGTAGTTCTTGCATACACTGTGTTCTCAAAACAGATATGAATAATATATTTCTATATGTAACTGAAATATTTGTCTATTTACTCCAGAATATTTTCTTTTTCTCTGTATACACAGTTCAGTAGAATATTTTTATTTTTAAATATTTTATTGAGAAATAGAAATGCCTTCATATAGTCTCTCAATAGTTTTTTCAGTTTGATGCCTACTCACTATGAAGCAATTTTTTTATTTACTTACAAGTACAATTCAGTTTATCAGATTGTTTTATTTTATCTTTGAAACAGTTTTCCAGATGATGTTTCTTGTCTTTTTAATTTGATATCTTTTCATTCATTTTACTGGTATTTACTGTAGCTATTTTTTTTTTCTACAACAAGGTGATATACTTCACTTACTCCTTGAAAATATTCTTGGAAAATACAAAGTTCTATTTCATTATATAACTTCACTGTGCTGCCTTAGCCAACTAATAGAAGTTGAAAAATTAATGTATTTTTGTGATTCATTAAATATTAGCACTGAACTCATTTAATCCACATATAAAAAGAACTTAGTTTTGTGACTAAATAGTATAATTTGTTAAAATGTGGGCATACTTCTGCAAATGATAGTCAACATTTATCTCAAGTATTAATGAAATAAAAATAGTTTGTGACATTTTCATTTTCTTAATGAATCATTTGTGATAGTAAATCATCCACCTCCCTTTCCTAGTCAGATCCTGAAATACTGTTCTATCTGTATACATCTTCCATGTTTTAAATAATTTCCTGAAAGGATTGCAAAACTTAATTATGCTCATTTCATAACCTCATGAATGCTGCAGTGTAATTTTAAAAAGGCAATATGCGCTGCCACATGTAATTTTAAAAGGAAAGATTTTAATAGTGTCATGTTTCCCTTATTTAAATGTGTTAGTTTTATCTTAATGATTAATTTTGCTGCTCTACTTTGAATATCTTTGTCAAAGTTAAATATTTTCTTACTTAATTCTTTCATGTTCATTATGTAGTTCATTATTTGTTCACTTTTGCTTCTCACTCGCTAGCCTCATCAGCTACTCTGATTTAAAGTACTCTTTGTTAATTCTCAATTTCTCCCTGATCTCCAGACCGTAGCCATTCATCTGCTTGACATCTTCCGCTGAAAATCGGATAACCATTTCAAACTCAGAGTCCAAAGTGACATGTTCTGTCCTCATCTTTCACTCTGTTCTCCCCACAGTCTACTTTATTGAACAGAGCCCCTAGCTTTATGGTGATACCTACTTTACACTTTCTAAGTTGAATTTTAAAATCAATTTAGAGTACTAAATTTAAAAACATTTCTATATCAAAACTCTACATATTTCCACTACATTTTTTCACAAATTAGAATTAAGAACTCTGAACATATTTTATGGACCTTGAAAAAGATGGCTAAGAAAGGACTTACAGTAATTGTAATGATGATGCTATCAAAGAACTTTTTCCTAATTTGACCCATGATTGATAAGTAGATCCCATCAATATAACGTCAATATCCCAAGTTACTTTTCATTTCTTTTAATAAGATACCGCCTCCGCGATAGTATATTATTTATGGCCGTCACGGTTTATTCATGGTTGCTGGACTCCACAGCGGTGTCCTGGTACTTGTCTGTAATTGGTTCTGGGAGGCTCGGTGAGGGCCAAAAATGACAAGTGTCAAGCTGCATTGCGGGGAAAGGGTAGTTAGTCAGGAGACATTGACACCAACAAGTTCTGCCTGTCAAGTACCAAAGGACAGATACGGGGACAGAATTTTAAAATCATAGTATATCGTGTAACAAATTACATGAGAATTAAAGCAGTAGGGGCTGGGGATTTAGCTCAGCGGCAAAAGCGCCTGCCTGGCAAGCGCAAGGTCGTGAGCTCGGTTCCCGGTACCGGAGGAAAAAAAAAAAAAAAGAGTTATGCACCAGGACATGACTGCAGTAATGTTCTTTTTTTGTTCTAATTACCAGTGGAGTGCTTATAATCTCAGCATAGAAGGAATAGTAAGAGTATCTCTCTTTTCTGCATAGAAAGCATAGATTTTTTTTCATATTTTTCTCATTCCAAGTATCCTTGTCTGACAATGATGTATTTTAAAAATATGTAGCATTTACCAGAAGAAAAAAGTGGAGTAATGCTTCAGGGACTTTAATATAGTGTGTTAAGTGAAAAAATAAGTACATTAAACTTTTTTTGCCTTTAGAAACACTGTGGAGATTAATGTTCAGTTTCAGACTTCTTCCAAAGATGCACACATACAAAGACATTTTGCCTGCCAGTCTTTGTCATACCCTGGCACCAGAGGGGAAATCAAGTGTGGCCCTTCGAAGGAAGAAATGAAGTGAGGTACAATCTGCACAAAACTTCTAAAGACCTTAATTTTGTGTGCCAGATATTTGGAATTTAAAATTCAGTTGAAGTGGTGGGAGTTCATTGTATCATTTAAAAGTTATAGTTCAGATTGATTCAGTAGAAGCTATCATTTTATCCATCTTGGTAACTGATGCATTTCACCATTTAATCAAGTAAGCACTGGCATATTTATTTGTATTCTAGACATTTAGAATTAATCCAAAAACTTTTTTTTTTTTTTTTTTTGGTTAAAGTAGCCTGGCCACAAGCTTAATAAGTAAGAACAATGAAAGGTATGAAATATGTTATACACCAGTGAAAACTTAGAAGGTCATGCATATTTTATTATTCACTAGTTTTAGATAGTCATTAAGCCTGTTTTTCGATTGCAGCGGTCCTCTGATAAGTTTAACATATCAGTGCACTTACCTTTTCAGTATATAAAAGACCAAAGTGAGATGCTTGCACCCCTACCTGCAGTCGTGATAGATGTTTCAAAATTTTATTGCTTATTTATTATACAAGTCTTTTTAAATTTTTTAACAGTTCAGTTAGTAACTTCAACCAGGTGTGAATAGGAAATGCCTTCAGGAAGGTATAATTTTATAAGGGGTAAGTATCTGTTGCATTAAAGTCAGCATAGGGTAATTAACATAAGAGGAAGTCTAAGAAATGCTTTGACACGGTTTTAGGGAATGAGGCTTGAGTTTCAAAAGTATGTTGCAGGTGAACAAGGTCTTAGCAGGAAAAGATGTGCACATTTTTAGGAAAAGAACACTGCAGGAACACAGGTAATCTTTGATTCAATTGAAAGAAATGAAAGATTAGAGATATAAGAAAACAACTAATACTATTATTAAGGAATTAAGTAAAGTTTGGATTTAGCATAGGCTTCTTGTTGTAGATGATAACAATATAAAGACAACTTGGAGACAGAGTCCTGAGATTTTGAGTGTCTACATAGAAATGTGGATAGTTTCATGGAAAATTGAAGTAGGAGGAGTTATAGAAGAATTTTGAGTAGGATTTTCTCATAATTCTAAAATAAAATCTATCTATATTAGCAAGTTCCGTGGTTTTATAGATAATGAAGCTGAAATGATTTGATGAAGGTCAAATAGCAAAGCTGGAGTGAGGCACCTTATCTATTAACTGTCAATTCTAGATTTTCTCGTTGTACTGCAGTGTACTTTAGTTAGGATAAGTCAGTAGGCAAAAAACAAAAAAACCCAAAACAGTATTATACAGTATAATAAGATGTAATGATCTGTAGAGTGACCAAAGTCCCAGTTTTAAATCTAAGTTTGGGGGTGGTTGGAGGGTAAAGACATTATAAAGGCATGATATTTTACGATAGGTAATAGATGTTCCTACGAAAATTACTTTCTTTAATTTGTTATCAAAAGTAAGTAAATAGTCAAGAGAGCTGCTTTGAAATCCTGTCTGGATACTTGCATTCATTTATGCTGTTGTACATGTTTTATCAAATCAGTACATTTCAGGAAGGCAATTGTTTACATATTTAAAGTCTATATGAAAAATCAGATGTCCTGTTTCTCAGTTTGTGTGACTCAACAATTCAGTGTAATGTTCGCATGGTACATCACTTCACTGGCACTGCCATACGGATCCCCAGTGCCACATGTGGTAATACAGAAGGAGAACGAAGTATACTCATCTTGTTATGTGATGTGGGTGTATCTTGTTAAAAGGCAAATTAATCTGGACTATTAAATGTGAAAAATGCAAAAAAAGTGTTTTTGTTGAATGAATAATAGATTATAAACATAAAATTTTTTTGAAAGATATTGTTTGGCAAGTAACAAATATGCCAAGATGCTAGAATAAATTTTTCTCTCCCTTTCTGGAGCCTCCTCTTCATCTAAATTAACTTTACTCCAGTCAGGTGTGAAGAGTGATTTCCTCATATGATGGCAAGATAGTCACTGCCAATGCCAAGCTGATACCCTGCTAGATTAGGACCAATAAACTTCCACCCCGACAGCTTCATCAAATTCTCAGATCAATTCCTACTGGACTACCCTGTGTCCTGTGCTGAATTTCTAATCAGCAGTTTTCAAGGGTGTGGAAAACAGTGATAGGTGAGAAACCTAGGCCATGTTTCCACTCCGGGAGGCACTGGAAGATAGTCAACCTTACCTGAAGCACACAAGTGAGAAAGTGTGTTTCCCAAAGGAAAACCAAGACTGTTGCCAGAGTAGACTGCGTGCTAGCTGAATGAATGGGTACATAGATGAGATGCATGCATGGTTGTGTAAAACAGCAGGTATCTACCACTGACAGGAATTACTTTGTAAACGTCAGCTTATTTGCACAAGTGGCAAATGGTAGCCCAAAACAAAATTATCCTCACTGTTTATTGATTTGATATTTAACTACAGTGAAACTTATTTCCATCTAGTTATAATTTTATTCGATAGCTTAATAATTTCCCTGCCACGATGATGAAACATGCCTATAAACAGTCTCATCTCTTCATAGCTGAAGACCACAGTGAATGGGTTCCAGTTTAGCAAAGGAGTGTATTTGTCTTAATGTTTATTTTTAATCAGAAACATGTCAATACATTCCTGTTTGATGGTTGTAATACTTACTATAAAATTCCTAAAGAGGTTATTTTAGGAGTATAAATACAGAAATAGTCACGGTCCTGATTTTTTTTCCCTGAGAAGGTTACTGCTATATGTTGAGCATCTTTCATCTGAAAATTAAAACTCTGAAACCTTTCAAACACCAACATATCACAAGGACAAAATTCCATACTTGATCGAATGTGATAGACTGCAGTAAAAGTCAGAGTGCACTAAAATTATATGTATAAGTTGTACTTGTAATTTAAGTGAGTTTCTTGTTTAAACTTAGGTCCTGTCCCCAAGATATTTCATTGCGCATATGCAAATATTCCAAATCCAAAATACGATGAATCTGATATACAAGCACTTTGGACAAGCGATTGTAGTATACCCTTAATCTTATGTGATATTTATTTAAATATAAATTCAGAAAACAGAAAACGTACTTTTATTTTAGTTTAAAATACTTTAAAATAATATTATTTATGTAGATCATGTCTCTTGAAATCTTTTTATATTGAAAAAAGGAAATCTGTGCTACAGAAGTAACCATTGCCAAATTTATGAAAATATTTGGTAGTGGAAAGTAGGGTACTGGCAGTGCAAAACTATTTGAGACATTTGGGTAAACAGGATCACAGCTCTTCTAGTTAGGGTTTGTGTCTTCTTTATATACTTCTAGGCTCGTCCTACTGAGATACAATTCAAAAATTTGCACAGATATGTTCTACAACTATTCTGTAAGCTCTTTAAGAGCAGGAGCATGTCATATACATCAAGTTTCACCAGCTTCCAGCACAGGGTCCGGGCCAGTCAGTAAGCACTTACAAATTATTAGATGGATGGAAGCACATATAGATCATAGCTCTGAAGGGAAATCTGATTTATAACTGTCAAGAACATACCTTAGTTGTATATATGTTATGCCAATTACTTTGTATGTTGTTTAAGATACAGTAATTTTTACCCAATTCTTGAGATATAAGAATGTTTGAATTTATGTCAGTGAATCATTAAACTTCAGCAATAAAAATTGATCCTATACAATTAAAATTTTCAGTTGATTACTTTTAATGCAAACATCATCAGTGCACAGAATGGTTCTTAGTAAATGCTCTATGCCTATATTGAAGGAGAGCTAATGTGCTGTCATATATAATTCTTTATGCTCCTTTTCTATTTTTTTTTCTTTTTCCTCCCAATATTCATTTGCCCAGCACCTCTAATCTTCCATGTTGGCATCTTTTAACTCTGTCCTGTCACATACAATTTATAAATTTATCACCATGTTTTCTATGATATCATAATACTAGCTTTTCTTTTTGTTGCATCTTTTTTTTTAGAGTGTCTGTTTCCAGTCTAGAGAGCCATATTAAGATTAATACTAAATGTTCAGATAGATACAGATTTTTTAAGTACTTCAGGGGAAAAAGGTATGTAAATCTAAGAGGATTTTCATGTCCTTATAAATAAAGTTTGGATAACATATTCTTTGATCAGGATAAGTGTACATTTATGAGGGTTAGAATTGAGTAACTTTCTATAATTTGTTCTTTTAATTTTCTAAGTTCAATAATAGCCAATTATTTCTAAGACTAGAAATGTTTCATGACATAAATACTAAGGTATTTTATTGGTAACAAGCATTAACAGCAGTTCTCAAATTGTAACACACCTTTCATCTGGTGTGGACAAACCAGCCATGGCAACAAAATTTGGGGAAGATGTCAATATTTGCTAAAACAGCAATTTTGGTTGATAGATTTTTTTACATACTGATTTCAGATGGTTAAAATTAAAACCCAGAGGATAGTATTAATTACATAAAGACATCTTTAATATAAAGATAGATGATAATATGTATGTAATTCTCCAATTTGCAAGTATAGGGATATTTTGAAGGTTGTTTAATGAAAAGTCAATATACTTTTGATGAATAACATATTATTTAAGAATTTGTGAATATTTAAAAGCAGAAAAATTATTAGAGGGGGAATTATTTTTTAAAAGACAAGCCAATGCTCAATAATGTTCCATGCTCAGATCTGCAAGCTCTGCTTGACACTAAACCTAGAATTTGAAAAAATGGGTTATAGTAAATACAGTGTAGGATTGATGTGCAGCTTATAGGAGATATTAATATAATTTTTAAATATTTCATGGAATCTTAGGGGAATTTTGTAGTAGATGTTACAAAACTATATATTTCATTTCCGTTTATTAACAGCCTCCAGGATAGTTCCTATAATAAACCTTTCATGTGATTTTCTGTCACTGAATTGTCACACATTACATTACATTGAACAAAAAAATGATACTAGAAGATAATATAATTCAAAATCATCTCTTGGGAAACCTTGGTTAATATATTTTCCTTCATAAAAATTACGTGAAAACACAATAGTTTGCCGGGTCATAAATATTTTCAATAATATTTTATTATAAAAAAGTTTTGATTTTGATATAAATGCTTACTAATGAAATAATATTTAATAGTCAGATAGTTAAATTCCTAAAAGTAAAATTTATCAATATTTTGCATGATGAAACATAATGATTCTAATTTGTCCATATAATTAGTGTAATATCTAATCATAGTTTAACTTTCTAATTGTAACATGTTATCTTTACACAGAAATGCTTTTCTACAACAAAGAAATCTATGAGCAAAATTAGAAAAAGTTTTTAAAAATGCATCTCAGTCTACTTCTTAAATACAAGGGATATGAGGGATGTATTTGACATTCCTAAGAAGGGGTTTTAGAAATACAGGTTATTTTTCATCAAAGAAAATAACAAGTTATAATGAACCAGAATTCTGCCATGTCCGTAAATTTTAAGTATGGAAAGAAAAGAGGAATGTGTGTATACATATGCATATGTAAGATGTATAAATATATTTATGAGGTGACCCTCTCTAGCATTTTCATTTATATTTTTACTGCTTGCTGCCTTTCAGAACAAAATTGCCAAAAATGCATCACTACATTTCTTTAAATAATTTTTTCTAAATCTGTGTTTTAAAGATAGCATTGGTGATACTTGCTAAAAATTGGCTAATGAAATATTTTGAAGAACATTTCAATGAAACAACTGCATTTCCTGTTTAAATATTGACAGGTTATTTCAGCCTGTCCATTTTAATGTCTGGAGCCAGGAAACTATTCCCTTCAGTGTTTTTATCAGTGACGCAGCAGTCGCAGGTTTTGATCTACCCACTGAGCCATAAAGCATCATCATTTGTATCT
Organism: Chinchilla lanigera; assembly: GCF_000276665.1. Lineage (NCBI taxonomy): Eukaryota > Metazoa > Chordata > Mammalia > Rodentia > Chinchillidae > Chinchilla > Chinchilla lanigera. The sequence continues at coordinate 33,813,728 of NW_004955409.1, forward strand.
TTGTGCTGCCAAAATACATTTTTAAATGTTAGTATCTATTTGAACTGTAGGGCTTATGGAAAATACCACACTTACTTTATAGTTTTATAATAGTGTTTGATTGTGAGTAAAACAAATATTCTAATTTTTGTGGCTGGACATTTCAATATAAATTAATAAGCATGCCTATGCTTCATATGGTCACATTAGATTATTGTAAATATTCATGTGACTACTGTAATTTTTCAATATCCTTTAATAATATGCTAGTGAACCCTATTTTTTTTTTAAATGTAGCTGTGTCTGCCAAAAAGGAAAACTACCTGCCTGATCAGAACAGTTCTTTTGCAAATGTAGATAGAAGACTCAGGTAGTAAAATTCTCAAATAGCTTTACCTACTCATTGATAACTAAAAAATTTAACCCCATTGAAAAATTTAAAATTAATAAATATTTGGGAATTATTAATTATTTTATGAAGTTAAATGTTGTGTATCAGTTTAGTTGAAAAACAAATGCTACTACTTAATTGTATTGACCTTCATCTCTGAAAACAGTCTTGAAACAATTAAGGTACTTGTGAATAACGCAAAAATTATAGATCAGAAGGAACATGAAATTAATGTTTTGAAGGGACTTAAATTAGAACTTTCCTACTGCTGTCTTCGTTAACTGCTTTATGGTTTTGCACTTTTTATTTCTATCTGCTTTGGAACAAAGGATGTCTTTAAAATTTCAGTAAGTGAAGAATCATCAAGAGTATTGATTTTGAAAGTATATGAAAATGTTATCATTGATATGTTGTTATGATCTCCTCTTTTTTAAACATACTGGCTTCTTATAAATTTTACTGCCGAATACAGACTCAAGGAAAAATTTTATTTAACAATTTTGCCTTGAAAATTTCTTTTTTCTTTGGAAATTCAGGTTTTACAAGGTAGTTTTATTAAAATATGATAAAAGTCACTTTAAAGTGTGTATATCTTTCATAAATTATGTGTGAACTAATTTGCAATTTATTATTTTACTTTTTCTAGGATAGCAAAGTAATATGATGTATGTGCGCAAAACAGAAGTATTATTTATACGTATTTTTTTTAATTACAGGTAAAGATTATAGTTCCCAACAGCACAGCAGGTCTGATAATAGGGAAGGGAGGTG
>NW_004955409.1:33819868-33941955 GCF_000276665.1 Chinchilla lanigera
TACATAATAATTTTGAGTGCAATGCAATCTTATAAATTTAATGTACACACTTTATTTAAATGATGCAAACAGCCATATGAAATTGCACATGATTAGGAAACAGGATGAACTCATTTTGCCTCCTGCTTGGTTTCTCATAAACATGAATACATAATATTGTTATGCACTGTTGTTCATAGATGTCTTTTACATAAGGGTAAGTATCATATTCTTTAACTGATTATTTTTGGAGTTCTGCATGTTATTTTTGTTTCATCAGATATGTGCCCCAATTAAAATAACATTTTTCAAAAAATGAAAATATCACAAAACTTGTCATGTTCATTTTGAAAAATAATTGAAGTGTAGTACATATTATTAGACAGGATGTCATTCCACTGGTCTATATAAACAAAAAGCAACTGTTCTTGAAAATTGAAGCATTACCTTGTGTAATTAATAAAGTACATCAATTCAGATTTGTAAATAAAATATTGTTTAAATCTAAAGTATTCAATATTTTGATTAGATTATTTTTTTAAGGAAAAATATTTAACGTGTATGTGCCGAATTTTTTTTTAAATAGATTTTTATAATTGCAATGGAAGGGCAATTGTCTCATTACAAGTGGTACAGAAGCCAATACTTGGGTTACCATAGATATATAAACAAGTGAATACTGTGGAACAAGTTTTAAGATCATTTTGGAAAAAACAGTTCTGTAGAAATGCATATTTGTATTTGTTTCTCTAATAAATCTGCAAATAGCTTTAAACACTAATTAGTTTTAATTATTTAAATTATGAGTTCTGTTAAGTACATAACACCTGTTTTGCCTTATATTTTGTGAAAACATTGTCTCATGGAAATGAATAGGCTTATTCTGGAAATCAAGGTAGGTCTGCATTTATTTGAAAAGGTCAGATATTTAGCATTTAAGTATGTTAACCTGTTTGAAGTGATTGAAGTTTTGCATAAGAATAGTTACACTTTGACCCCCTCCCCCCGCTAAAAATGTCCACCAGTTTGGCCAATGCCCATATCAGTAAAGGACCAATTTGTATGTGCTTTAACTCAATCAAGTAAAAGAGCAGCAAATGAATGAAACCACATGGTCAAATGGTTGGTAATCAAAAGATCATTTGATAATGATAATCAGCTTCTTTTACGTACAGGAATAAAGGAACACAGATTCTTCTAAACTATAGTGCCATAGTCTTTGATGTGATTTACACATTATGATTCAAATTGTTAAGCCAAAATACATTGATTCCCCTTGAATTATGACTTTATAATATTGAATGTTGAAAATGTTTTAGGATAATGTATGATCACCTATTCTGTTAATATAGCCTCAGTTTTATGTAAAATGCTATGAAGACAGATATTCAAGAAAAATGCTGGTGTATCTTCTTTTTGCTATTTTTTGGTCTTTCTGCTTCTGCAGAGATACATTTTAGTGAGAGATTGAATTGTGTATTGCAATCCTATGGAACTACAGTGAACATCCAAATTATAATGAAGTATTCAGAGTTGATAATTTATCTTTAGCAAAATATTTGGGGACATTTGGCATATGAAATCTTCAAGCATTTTCATTGGGTTGTCCAAATTTACAATGCTTGGTCAGTAACAAAATACTGTCAAGTACTTGTCAATGTTTTAGGTCGTGGTTAAAAATTTTTTCTTTAAAGGAATTATTATAACGTAACTTTTAAAATAAGGACTTCTACAAATTTCCACATATTTTACATCATTTCCCTAAGTGTTGAAGTAGATCAAGTCCTTGGTATAAATTAATATTTTAAAATATTTCAATATATTTAAACATCATAGATGACAATTTTAAGATATTTCCATATTTTGTTACCTACAAAAGAGAATGACCCCTTTAGGTAATGACTGTAAATCTGTAGTGAGGTCAATCCATGCTGAAATTGTACTGGAAACTAAACCATAACTTTAGTGTTTAAAACATAGTCTAGGGGCTGGGGATTTAGCTCAGTGGCACAGCGCCTGCCTGGCAAGCATGCGGTCGTGAGTTCGATTCCTGGTACTGCGTGGGGGGTGGTTCTAGAATTGAAACTTTAAAAAAATTATCTTAACACAAACTGTCTTATATCTCATTTTGAGGAATAAAAGGAAAGCTGGGAAAATAAAACCTTTTGCATTTGAATTATTTTAAACTTTTGCATTCAGATGAGAACCTAACTATACTGTATTCCAAATATCTTAAGAAAAGCATTCTCCAGTCAGTTCTCTGCAGAATATATTTTGTGGGATTTGAGTGCCTGCTGGAAACGATTTGCTAATAAATTTACCACCTAGGGACACAACTCAAACATCTTTAATAATTCAGTCTTCCGTAAAGATTATGTGTATTTGGTTTTATTTTTTGTTTGTTTTTTTAAGGAAGGGGGTTGTTCACACATAAAGAATAGAGGTGATTATCAGGACAACTTTATCTAGACAACCACTGGATGTATCACTTTAGGATGTATATAAAGTGATATCAAAGGCCAAATACCCATGTATTATAAGTTCTCATCCTTCACCAACAGAAAGAAAAACTGAAGATGTGCTTCCTGTGAAGTTTGACTTTATAACTTTCAGAAAATGTTATTTCTATATGTAGTACAAGGTTTAAATAGAGACCTTTTAAAATTCACATTTTAACCTTCAAACTCATAAAACTAGTTTTCATCTATTCTACAGATAGCTAAAGGAAAGCATTTTCCATTGGTTTAGAAGCACGCTTCTCATTCAAGCTTTTAATAATTGCATATACAACTTTCTTAGCACAAAAATGCTCACATTCAGGGAACTTTTAAGATACTTTCTTTTGGATTTTTGGTTGTGTATTACAGGGGTGTTAAATCCAGAGCATGTACATTGAGATAGATCTTCAGCCCTTTTTTAAATTTCTTGTTTTTAGACAAGGTCTTGCTAAATCATTAGACTGCCTCGGCTGGGCTGGACTTGGCCATCCTCCTGTCTCGCCCTTTCGGAGTACAGGAATTATAGGCCTGGACAACCATACCTGAGTCTTGGGATTTGTGAGAAAATTCCTAAGGCCGGGTATGGTGGCACATATCCATAATCTTAGCACAAAGGAGGCTGAGGCAGGAGGATCACCAGGAATTGGAGAATATTGTGGGTTACACAGTGAATTGAAGGCCATCCTGGACGAGACTTTGTCCCGAAAATCTATAATAAATAAATAAATAAAGTTCCTTGTAATTTATCTCCTTAAAGACTTAAAATCATTTAATGAAACAGCTCTTAAAATGTACATGTTATTTTAGTTGGCATTTCAGTTTATTATTATGCACCAGCTTTTAATTTTAAATGTTTTTTCTTTATACATTAAAATATTAGAAAGTTTTATAGATTCATAAGAATGACTGATTTTTCTCTTTAAATTTCTGGAACAAATTCTATTATTGATCCATGCAATCACCATTAGTATACTAAAGGTAAAATTTCTCATATACAGACTTTGAATCTTGGATACAAAAGGAAAAACAGTGGTAAAAGAATGCAAAGCACCAGAGAATCAGTCTTTGGAAGAGTGACAGGATAACCAAGTCAGAGACCTGAGCCAGCCAGGACATCTCAGATGAGGGCTTGAGATGACATAGCCATGCAGAGGTTAAACCAATACAATATCTCTGTTGTGCATTCTCATTTTTGTAACTTTGTTCTCTCAGCATTACTTTTAAGCCGGTGTGGCCATTAGGGTTCTTCTGTACACCAGGCATGTACATGAAGTAATGCATCAAGGAAGTGGTGTGTAGAAGGTGGTGATACCACACAAACACTATCCATTATGTCAGTAATTCTACCCTGGTGTCATTACACCAAATGTATTAAAACACACTTTTTGGTTATTTTCCTTACTTTTCATTCATAATTTTTGTTTTCCAGTCCTTCACTTTTCTTTTCTTGAAATGAAATCAGTGAGGAACTTTCACCAGTTTTTAAATTTTTGAGCACATTGTACTCCAGGAACCAAAATTGATATTGAAAGTGCAGATACAAAACCTCTATTTCTCGGAATAGGTATTAACACTTAATTGAGATCAAGTATAATATATTTATACCGATTCTAATTTAGAACTGAGAATAATTTATTTCACCAGCCATGAGAATGTCATCACTTGTCTATGGTGAACCAGTTAAGACTAGAATAATTAAGCTTATCACACCTCTTTTTATATCACTTCAACTGTTTGGGAAAAGCAAAGTTACAATTATAATTATAGTACTTATTGTAATATTTTCTTATCATGAATATAAGCCTTATTGCCTTTAACCTTAAGTAGCTTCAAGAAGTTGAACTTCCAAAATTAAATTTTTGCAAAAATGTTTCCGAATACAAAACTGAGTAAGACTTTTTTTCTTGAGTAGTATTAGGAAGGTATTTTCATAAATGATCCCTGAACATGTGATGAGATTAAAATATCTATTTTGCAATGTACAGAATGCAAGTTTATTTTTCATTTAATTCTCAATATTATACAATGTAGACATTAATTTTATCCCTACTTTACAGAAAATAAAATAATATGCAACTGCTGCATCTGAAGCCACTAAGATAAAATTAATAAATTTCAGATTGATTGCACTTTACTGAGAATAATCCAAAGTATTGGATAAATATAAAGCTACTTTAATACAAGTTAGGTAATTTCATTTCCAAAAAGTTAAAAATAATTTGAAGTTTCTGGAATCACATATATCTTATTTAAAAAAGCAAAGTATACTACTAACCCATTAAGTTGTAATTTTAGACCTGTTACATTGAGGGTTGCCTCTATAAAAATAACGAGTTAAAGAAACATACTAGTTATGAGAGCCAAAGAATTTTATACAAATAAACATGTTCAAACAAGTGCAGCTACATGGCAAGGACATAGAGAATTACGTGAAATAAATGTCTGTTTTCTTATCTGTCCAGGGTGTTTGTCGTGTGCCCCTAAGAAGGACTCAATGGATTTTATCTCCATGCTCACAAAATCCAATATATGATTTCAAAGCAGTTTCTCAGTGTTGTTTTGCTCTTACAAATCAATAAGAAAGTTTTGCCACTTGATAATGTTTTAATTTTGAAAATATGCATGTACTCGAACTATCAAATAATGTACATGATACTCAAGAATCAAATGGTTGAAAGTTTCATATTTACATGGCTTATCTTCCAAAACTAAAAAAAAAAGGTGAATTAAGGATTTATGTTTAAAATGTATTGAAGGATGTATTTTTAAACCAAAACAAAATTAATCTACATCATTTTTGTTTTAAATTGAATGAATAAATTTAGAAAAATAAATGCTGTCATATAGAGATTATATGACATAGCACACTAATAAACACATTGCTCCCTAACCATTCTATTAGAGTTATAAATTTTAAAACATTTATAAAAGGCATTTATTCATTTTTTTAATTTGTTAAATCCTTGTGTATTAGGTTATAAATATTATTGTATAAAACAATTAAAATCTAATGTGTTCTTATAAATTTTGTAAAAGCTATAAAAAGATTAGAAATGACAATTTGTGAAAGATCAATTTTAAAATATGGATATGGTCTAAAGGAACTTTTAAAAATTGTGCAATTATTTTGTTTGTTTTTTCTCATGTTGTCTTTCTCTTTTCTGAAAGACCGGGAAAAAAAGGTGTGAGTGGTCTCCATGACTTGCAGTATCAATCATGGTATACTCTACAAGATGTGTCTTTTTTGATAGTCTCTTTTGTAATCAAATACATCCTTTTATATGTCATATGTACTTACTTCGTTATCCTAATAGTTGTATCAAATTAACTCTGCCATATCCAGTTTTGATCATCAGATTTAACATTCAGAGAAGATATTTTGATAACATGTCTTTAAAAGTGCTTTAATATCTAATATTAAAGGGAAAGAATATTTCCTAATGTTTTTATCAAATTATGCTATTTTGTATTTGGGTTATAGTGTTAACATTCTCGCTGTTAATAATATATTCAGTTTTGGTTTTAAATTTCTTCAAGAAAAGCAAAACAATGTAACCCCTGAAAATAATGTTTGGAAAATATTTCATTTACTTTAGACTTCATAGTGATACCAAAAATGTAATGATTTATGAGGCAATTTTGTAATATGTATATTTTTCTCTAAATTAATATTCAATAGAATGTTCTACCAGAAAATAATATTTTAATTTGAAGTGTTTTCCAATAATTGCCTTGCTTTATTTTCCAAATGAAGAGATATGTAAATCATTTGGTATTACTTTCTGATTTTTATTCTACCCTAGAGTCGAGTCTAGGCTGTCCTATAGTAAAAGTATATTATGGCTAGCCTAAAATGGATTGAAATTAATTCTGTAAAATAAGTATTCAAAACAATAAACAATAAGAAATTTAGACTTATAATTTCTATAATCTCATAAAGTATGAGGATGCTGATTTTGATAATAGGAAAAGAAAATTGTGGAGAATTGTGCTCAATATAGGAGAAAAGTGGGTCCTGAAATAGACTAATAAGGATTTGAATCTCAGTTTCACTCAATCTCTTATCAAGTTTTTTATTAGTACACTTGTGCAGTACATGATGACCACATTCTTCCTGGGGAGCTGGTGCATGTACATAACACATCTTCTTTTTCGTTTCCTTCTGCTCCCCTCCCTCCTCGGTCCCCTTACTTTTTTCCAAAATATCTATCTTCCTATTTTCTGTTATCGGTTATTTTGCTTTTTATTTACCATTTTTAGACTCAAATATCCTTTTTTGACTATGGTGATTGTGACTAGCTGAACATACAAGAATTCATTTACAGTTTGTTTAAATATACCTAAATTTCAGTACCCAAATTCAACCTCAAGGAGGGAATTTTTGATAACTGTCAGTTGTTCCTTTAAAAGAGTAATGATACCTTTACAAACTATACTGACCAAGAGCAACTGTACCAGAATATAAGAGAAGGATAAAACCTAGAATAAAACTCTTAAGTTTGAAACATAATAGATTGTGTAGAGAAATGCCTAAATATAGTATAAGCGCAAAATAGATATGAAGTAAATATTTTGCTATATTCATGTATTTATTACGCTTTTGTACGGATGACCCCATAAAGTTAATATAACTTTTCACTAAACTGATCAAGTAATGGAAAAAGTGATTATATAAAGATGTGATTACTTTAATCATGGCTTCCTAACCCGTGAAATGAAAATTGTAGTTACAGTTTCAAGAGGCTATTTATGAGTGCTCAAAGAAAATACTTTTAAAATATATTTCTTGTTTCTATAAACTTAAGTGAACAAATGAGGAAGAGCAAAAGCTTACAATGTTCTAAAGATTAATAACAAAATTTGCAATTAAAAGCTTGTTGAAATTAGGTGAAACATTGACAACTAATTAATTTGAGAAAATGAATTTTGTGAACCAAGTTTATCAGAGTGCCCAGTAGCTAGTCATCCTTTATCTTTCATAAGCCCCTCAAAAGAAATCTTCTTTGCACATCAATAAAAATAAATAGTAAACTGCTAGAAGTCCTTTAATAGGTATACTGTATTGAATATTAGAGTGTATCTCAACTTTTTGTTTTTAACTCCTTAATGTTTTCTATGTCATATTATTTCCTTGTGAACTCATTGTTAATGCAGTTAGATATGTAATAAAATAGAAAACACCCCAGAAGTTTATATGTGAAATTCCATGTATGTGTTCTATTAAAAGTAAAGTTCATTCAAAACTTTTAAAGATAATAAATATCCATTTTGAAAAAAAAATACTCTTGAAAGTGAATGAGAAAATGTTAATGTATATCAGTATTTCTTAATGGAAGAATTGTACAAGAATTAAGATATTCAGGTCATTAACATCATGAAAGTGTTGTAAGTTCACACAATATAAAAGCTCAGAGGGAAAGTTGTTGCAGCCTTTGTGGCGTGTACTTTGTGAGGTAATTTTAGGCATACTTTTTTTTTTTTTTTTTTTGGTTTTTTGGTTTTTCTCCGGTACCGGGAACTGAACTCACGACCTTGCGCTTGCCAGGCAGGCGCTTTGCCGCTGAGCTAAATCCCCAGCCCCAATTTTAGGCATACTAAGACATGGAGTGTCCTAACTGTTCAGGTAGCTCATTTGCCATTTAAAGAACCCAGCAGAGCCAAACATTTTTATATTTGTTTATAATTGTACTTCGAAATTTTGAGAGTTCTCTCACACAGCACCTTCGCCCCCCACATACAATAACTTCCTGAAAGTGGCACAACCAGTGTCAGATTTAACACTTTCTTAAACTATAATGCTGAGTTACATAATTTCAATAGCAGGAGAGTGGGAAAGGCAGACATAACTCAGAATTTTAACACACAGGACATTGTATTGTTAAGATATTCAGGGAATACCTTTGGAATCGTTAAAGACTGCCTGTTAGAATTTAAAAGTTGAAATAGGGTCTTTCCACCAGAAGAACAGCAAGTCTCACAGGAAAAATTGACACTTCAGTGCATAGTAAGGGGTCTTGTTGGTGGTTCTCAATATGCCTACCAAGTTACTAGTAGCTACCAGTTGTGGAATATTTACAACTTTAAGGAGAATATATTTTAAAAGCTAATTTCAAAAATCAATAGCTTCAGTAAAATTAGCTCAAACTTAGCTCTCATATTTCACTAAGAAGTAAACAACCCCATGTGCATATGATTTGCAATATGAGGAAAAATGTAAAATGTGTAAGAGATTTTTTCTGCTCAAATACAGGCACCGTGTATTATGAGCTTCTTAAACTGATGGCAAAATTTTGCATATCCTCAAGGTTTTGCAGGAGGCATACAAAACGGGAACTCGGAGACACAGAGTTGTTCTCCCAGGCAGCACTATGTACTTTAAAGGATGTCTTAAGCACTAGGTAGGGGTTAAACAACATGAAATTCAGTATACACAATAGCCCAACTCTCTGGGATCAAAGTATATTTGCTGCCATTGTCTTGCTAAGATCAACCATAATGGAAGACAAGCAAATATTAGGTAGATGAGGAAAGTACAAGATAAATGACTACATACAAGATAAGAAATTATTAATAACTATTAATATTTGAAAAACAATGGAATTTCTGTAGTTTTTCATTCTCATTAAATTGAAATTTTAACAATAGTAATCTCTGGAAATTTTGCTTGTTTGAAAGCATTAAATTGAATATTGTGATTAATGTTCAAAATACACTATTTGCCATTGATAGAGAAGGCTCTCTCAATAACGAAGAATAAATGAAGATGCCATTAGTAGGGGGGGAAAGAAATGAATCATTCTCAAATTGAGCTATGAAGCCTAATTCATTTGGCTTGTTACTACTCCTGGTGGATAGTAAGCAGTGATAATCATCTGAGTCCTCTGTGATAGATGATTAGTTTTATTAAGAGGACAGATAACAAAATGAATATATTTCAACCTAGGTACTTTAAACCAACACTTCAAAATTATTTCTTATATGAGTTTTAATAAAGTTACCAACTCTTGTTCACATTACCAACAAAATGAAGTTTTAAAACATAATGTAGTGTCAAAATGTGAATCATACCACAGAATATGGAAATCTAAATGCCCGATAAATCCGGTACATATTACGGGTAAGATCCTAAGCAGAGGAAGGCTTCTTTATCAGAGCTGAGGAACACGCTGTAGTCTTCAGTGAGTGCCACAGGGTTTCATACCAAATACTTGAAGAGCTAATTCTGAGGATTTTACACACACACACACACACACACACACACACACACACACACACACGTTTTAGTCATGATTTTAAGGAGGAAGAGGTGATTTTGATGTTTTCGAAGGCAGTGCTTACTTGGGATTCACACTTTTCTATCTCATTCACTGGGTGTTTAAAATGGTAATCCTCAGCAGAAAGTTTAGAGACACTGATTCATCAGGAATGTGCTTTTTACATCTAATGCTTAGGAGGTTAATATTTCAGTACAAAGATTATATTTCTTGGTGCAATTTAGGAAGACGATTTAATTTTTATTTGATGAATATATTAAAATTACATATTTCCTACCATTACAACATAAACACTTTTTGTTACATTTAATAAAAGAGAAAAGCCATACCATGAAACAATGACTCAATTTCATTTTTCTTGCTAATTTTCACTAACATCTCTGTTTGAAAGCGAGGTGAACATTCATCATGGAAAATTATATACACATGTAAAACATGAAATATGGGCCAGGCCTATTATGAGAAATGGCAGCTTTCCATTGTTCGAGCAGTGAGAAGACCGAAAATTGTTCACAGTATGCACAGAACAAAGACAAAGATGAATTCCTCTTTAAAATATCAAAATACTCTTCAACCATATGAAATTTTAAAGTATATATTTTAAATTTTTAAGCATATTAAATTTTAAACTATATTGTTTTAAAGTATATTTCATTTTTTGCATTAAAAAAACGAACATTATACTTTGAGTCCACCCCTAAATATGGCTCTATAAAGTACTTAGGGCTACATTAGACAAGCCTGTACAAAAAAAATCTTAAATTATAAAACAGTAAAATTTTCTTTTGTGTGATAGTAGGTCTTCACTTATACTAACTATAATATATTAAGAGTTAGAAAACTAACTCAGAAGACTGTTTTCTGTGGGTAGTCTCTTTGTATATACATCAAATAGCGTGTGAAAAATAAATATGCTTAATCCCACCGATCATGCCCTTCCCCAAACCTGTAAGCTAGAACAGCGCTGTGTTTTGATGCAATTGAAAAAGTAATGCATAACCTTGTTTTTGTTTTTGTTAAAACATTTGAAATAATGGTTATTTCTCCCTATTTGGTTACAAATTTTATTTCTAACTTACCAAACTTATCTCAGGTTCTAAATTTTTGTTACTACTGTATCCCACCTTTCAGCATAACCAAGGAAGATGACAATAAAAACTAAGGAAATGCTGCTTTTTGCCACTTTTATCTTATCAATCTCTACTTTCATTGATTTTGGAAATGAAAACTGTAAGGAAAAACTAAATTGTGTACAGTCAGAATGTGAATATCAACTGACTTAAATTATACTGACCCCTATGTATATTCTATACTATCATGTATTTTTAAAAGGGAAAGCTCTAATAATTTCAAATATGTACATTTATATTTTACTTAAAATTCTGATGACACGTGTTGAATACCTGACAAGGCCTAATCTGTGAGAATCACTTAATCTTTAGTGTGCATAAAAAATATGGCACACAATTCACTAATAATGGCAGTAATATTTAAATGTGCATTGTGTTAAATTTTTAACCTGTCTGATGCCTGCCGAGATCAACGTGTCTCAGAAATAACTCAGAATCTGAAAAGGTAAGTTTACATGTGCTCAGCTTACATTCTTTATGTTATAAATAATTCTGTAGACCTTATTTCCAAGCAATGAATAGATGTCCACCAATGGCCTAATAAAATTTTAACTGGCTATTGGATGTTGTATATTTCACATGGCTGAAAGATGTAAATTAAAGCATAGAAGATGAGAAACTTACACTATATAGCACCCATTAGAGGATCTTATGTTAAATATCTACTTAAGACTTGTTTTATTCATTCAACAATCCCTTATTTGAGAACATTTCAGTTGACTTCAAGAAGTATGACTGGTTGAGGGCTGACTCCATGACTTGTTCCCCAATGTTGTCTTAAATTACTGTTTCCACTGGATGATTTGGTGAAGCATACAGTACTAAATAAAATTTCCTGGTTGATCTTCAACAAATGTCTCTCGATTAAATTCATAAAGTATTCTAACATTTCTTTTAGTGGGAGAGGAAACATCAGAGGTTATTTATAGCTTATAAAGTGACAATATTAAAATTGAATAATTCCACACAATACAAGATTTCTGCTTCCTGTACAAGAGGTGATCAAAAAATATGGCTAATGTTTAATTTTTTAAAAATTTATGACAGTAAAAGACACATTGTCATTAATGACCCTCAGAATATTTCCCTTCACTTCAAGCATACTTATCCCATCGTTCTTGTCACTTTCTACAGCAGTCCTGGAAGTTCTTTTTATGGGTATGTTTACAAAGTGTGATCAGAAATACAGCGAATAGTGCTGCTAAATACTACCCAACAGGAAGACAGACTTGGAAAACCATTCTGGTGTGTCCGCAGCTACCTTATTCACAGCATCTGGTGCTGTGAGGCTTCTAGTTGTTCCCCAAAGGTCAGAATGACCATGAAAGGTAAATACTTCAAAATGATTCAGCGCATCAACGGAGACACAATAGTGCAACTAAAGACACTCTTAGATGTCGCTTGTAGCCTTCATTATGCTCCAGCAGATTCCTAAGGATGAATATATTTGAATATTTTGTGATACTATGCATATATATTTGTGATGTTTGGGATCACTTATTTCTCAACCACCCTCACTGGTCAGGAGTGAAAATAAACTTGAGAGGTGACTGGGTCAAATACCACTTTATTGATGGCAGTAACAAGTTAGTGTCCATCTACGATGGTAAGTTTAATGTCCTTAAAACATGAAAGGCACAAAAAGCTCAATATTGAAAAGCTGCTTACAAAAGCAGACTATGAAACTTGGTTTCAAACATTTGTTTCACAAATCATCAATACTTGGAAATATGAGAGTATACCAGCATGTTAGTCCCAAAACTAACTTCAAGCCACAATCCTATGTTACAATTAAGTATAAAGTTGAGATCTTAATACTGAATAAAATGAACACATGTTCAGTCCTGAAACACATCCTCATATTAGTCTAGTAATAAATGCTACCTTTCAACTTTGAGAGAAACTTAATAATTCAAGAAGTGCTTCTTACTTCCTTGAGAAACGAATTGAGAAATTTCAAGAAAATAAGTTGCGCCTGAAAAGGCTTGTGTGTTTATAAATCCTTCTAAAGAAAGAATGGTTACAAAGTAAGTAAAAAAATATCAGCAAATAAGACCCCCTTTTTCCATTTAGCATATTCTATTTATATTAAACAAAGGGGACATGAGGATAGTATTACATTTTTGTTTTGTTTTTGGTCTTTTTGAGACAGTGTCTCCCTGAACTCCCTGTGCAGTTCAGGCTGGTCTCGAACTCCCTTTGTAGCCTAGGCTGGCCTCGAACTCACAATGATCCTCCTGCCTCAGCCTCCTGAGGGCTGGGATTCCAGATGTGCGCCACCAGGCCTGGCTTCAATGCTAGATTTCCATGCTATTTTGTCACGTGAAAATAGTTATCTTTGTTGAGGTAGAGGCTCACAAATGCAGTTCCATTGCCCCCTCAACTATTCACTAAGCATTACAATATATACTGGTGGCCCTCTGAAGGGCACAGTGAATTTCAGGTAGAACGAAATGGAGTACCTGCCAGAGAGCGCTCACATTCCAGTTGGGAAGCAAACAATTAGATGTGAAGAAAATGAAACAGCAAGGGGTACAAAGTGACACGGAACAGAGGTGGGGAAGAGCGACTTCTACAGAGCAGATGGCAAAGAGCGCTGGAGGGCAAGACCTCCATTATAGTTACTCGCTCTATTGTGTGGGTTAGAAAGGGCCGGAGGTTGTTAGTAATTCCCCATCCATAGCTGTGGCCAGAAATACATAACCGCGATCACTTTGTGATTTTCATTCTTTAATTCAACAAAGATTATGCACCTACAACATGCTTGACATCATAATACACCTTGAGTTTATAAAGGTAAAAAATACATCTTGTCCTGACCTTGGAGGAAACATAAAATAGTGCACAGATTATAGTGTATGATAACACTTTATCTATAATACGTGTGTCTTATAGAAACAAGACTGCACAGAAAGACCCAATGGAAGTAACACTAGAAGACAAGTACATGGGACGATGTAAGTAGTTTTGGTTTGGTTTTTAGTGGTCATGTAGCACAGACCTAACAGAGTTGTGACTGGAAATCATATGTCTTGATCCTCAGCCAAGCTCGGTTTCCAGGAATCCATACCAATTCATAAATCTAATTCAGGGAATAATGCTCCTACACAAAGGAGCATATTTCAAAAGCAAAGTACATTAGGAACAAGAAAAGAAATTACTTCAGAATCTGAAAAGAAAAATCTACATTTAGTGCTTTCATGTTCAGAAACTAAATTTTTTAAAAACTTCTTGAGTCTTAATATAGTATAAAGCCCTCCATCAAGATAAATTTACAAGCAAATGTAAAAGCTGAGCTTACAATTTCTAATAGGCATGATAACTGTACAAACTGATTTATTTTCTTTTTCGAAAGCTAGATAGAGTGGTAGTGGCTTTTACACAATGGAGCAGATGATAATGAACTGACTGTTCTTTAGGAAAAAATCTACTTTCCAAAACGAACGACAACATGGAGCATCAGCACAATGCTGTAAACAATCACACATAAAGAGCTGCCAGCCCACTTGCCCAAAATATATCCCCCCATTTTATTTTGCTTCCACATAGCACACTTAGAGGTAACCTTATAATGTAGGTCATTGTTACAATGAAAGTGTATTGGAATAGGAATTTGAAACCATTCTTATCTTCATGCAAATTAACTTATCCTAAGGAACTGAATGAGGATAAAGATTTAAATACATAGACTCTCAAGAAGATGGGGGATCAAGAGAAAGGAACAAAGGTTAAAAGAGAGAGAGAGAGAGAAAGCACTCACTCCAAAATAGCAGACTTGAAGAGGAATAGAACAGAGGAACAGAAAAATCCAAAACAATGGGATGAGTTCTACCTGCTTCCATCGGGGTGGGGAAGTGGGAGGGGATATGTCATTACAAAAATGACAATGAAAGAAGTACTGGAAAATCAACAGTATTATTCTTTGTAAAGTACCTCATACAGTGCTTGAGTTTTTATTTCTTCAAAATCCTTTCATCATCTGCCTGTTTCATATGTTGTTTGTCAAGGTTTTACTCTTTTCACTCGAGAATTTTGCAAATAGGGTTTCCCTCCCAAGTGTGTATTTCGTATCAGAACTCGCTTTAGCATGATGACTTCCATACACGAGAAGAATGCTGGCTGCCGTATAGATCCTCATCAATTACTCAAATTCCCAATAAAGAATCATCATGCAGGCCTTGGTAAGACATCTGGCCTCACATAGGAAGCTGGTGCAGGGGTGGGGTGGTGGAAGGAAGAGGGAAGAAGCTATGTCTAACAGTAGAAGGGTGTACAATTAAATCTCCAAATCAGGCCACTTTCATAAGTTTAAGGATGAGCAATAACTAATTAACACTAGTACAAAACATCTACCCAGATTTCCCAAACAATTCACACTAGCTACTGCCCAGTAACTGCCAAAAGTCAGCTCTGAATCACCCCTCAGTGGCAATATAGATAGATATAGCTTCTAGTCACAAAAATGAACACATAGACTACTGAACAGATCATTGATGACAAGGAAAAGCACTGAGGAATAATGCCTGCCTGGCCTTCACTGCGGGGACAGGAGTTTGTCTTTCTCAAACACTATTTTGTAATAATAAAGATCTGAGCAAGTCATGACAAGAAGACACTGCTGCATCATAAGACATCCCCAACAGTAAAACTTGTCAGGTTCTGAGTTGTGAAAGTTTGGTTTACTGTTGGATAGATATGCCCAGAATTAACCCACTTCTATCATACACTGGCTTAGATTGTAATGAGCATTCATATTTGGGGATGAAAAGAAGTTAGATCAGAATTGTACCATGTTTCGTTTTACTGCATTCTTGCTGCATTTGGAAAGAGTAATGAGAAAACTATGTAAAAACATCCCTGACCCTGCTGAGTTACTACTATTAACTGTGATGGTGACATATCCCAAAGGAATGGGTAGGCAGTAATGAATTGGCACATGGACTAGATCATCTAGGTTGCCTTTCCAACACGTGTGGGCCCAAGGGTTTCAGCTGCCTTTTTTAAACTACTTCCAGCACAGACACCCAATCTCTCTTGTAACACTCATCTCTAGGAAATCTGTGAATTGCCTTTGTTTTTTTGGTCTTATCCACCCCCCATCCTTATTTCTTTGTCATTAAATGACATATTTTAAAAAAAAACAATATTTTAAAATGACGTGCAAAATTTTAGAGAAGATTTTTGTCAAAGCTAACTAATAATTCAAAACTGAAGTCCTAAAGGGAAGCATATGATAACCACCCCTAATTTTAGAGGACAATGAAAAGTGACTTACTAAGCCACTATGTACTATTTCTAGTGGAATGGGGAAAAGTTGGAATCATCTCAGGTTTTAAAACAAGTTTCCTGATGCAGGGAGCTGGTTTGCTGTCAGAAATGTATAATGCTCTGATATTTTATCACAAATGACTCCTTTTAAAATATTTTAAGAACATAGCAGTCATATTTTCTTTTGAGTTTTCATAAGGGTGGGTCATCCAAGGAGGTAAAATGTAGTGGTATTCTAAATGTTATTCCCAAGCAGATTTACTAGCACCATGATCATTTTTCAGTCTCCTATATTGAATTCATTACAAATTTAAGAAATTAAAATATCTGAAGAGACTGTTTTCACACAAGTTTTCTTCTAAAGTATTGTTTCCAATTGTCTTTGTATTAGTCAACAAAATCTAATTAACACTAAATATAACAATATTTCACCTTATAAACAACAGCCAGTTCTAGAAATCTTGAACATAGTAAATATTGTATGTATATTTGGTGAAGTTATACTAATTATGAAGACATTTAGGAGAGAGCAGACAGGATTTTTGTCATAGAAGAGATTAGAATCCATTGTGGATTTTATAATCATGGGATAATTTGATCCAGGTATGAATATTCTATGAATGATTTTTTTTGCTGTTTTATATCTATTACAATTTACTTATAGTCACAAGAGATCTTCTACTTACAGCACAAGTAATCCTGAAATCAGTAGGACTATGGCTTACTGTAGAAATGGGAGCTAAAAGAGTTTTATCGTGTTCTAATAGTATAACCTTAAGTTCCTGGCAAACACAAAGGAAGAATTTCACTATGCTAGTATTGCTAGTGAGTACACTCTCATTCTGTCCCATAATGATCACTTAAACTGCCCCCCTTTTATCAAAGAACTTTCTAATTAGGAAAGTTAGGTACAGATGTAGAGCCACAGAATTTTGGAATACAAAAAGAACACTTTAAAACACCCTGTTATAAGAACAACAGTTGAAAGAATGAAGGACTTTGTAGATTAGGAAACTGCTAGAAGATTGAGATTATAAATTTACCCAAGGTGATTTGGTTTATTCTGCAAAGTACTGAAGGCAGATTTCCTTCAGAATATGGGCTGGTACAGTCCGGTGGTTCTTTCTATCATAGTACTTGATCCAGACAAGATACTGTTTCTTATGTGTGATTTTGTATCCTAGAACTGAGAAAAACTTCAGGAATACCCCTTCTTATACTGGGAGAAGTCACCTAATTTTTAAAATGTGAATTTAAAAATGAGTGAAATATATATAATCTACCTACTTCTCCGAGACAAAATTAAATTATGTGAGCATTAAATTACATGCGGCACAATGCGGCAAGGGGTCAGGAAGCTAACACAGTGGTCAAGCCAAGGTTGCACATCACCATGCTGGCCTTCCATAGAGCGTATTGTATTTATCTGCACATGATCTTTAGGCCAATATTCTTTTCTTGAAACGACAGTAGCGGAACCCAAGAAAGCAGGCAGCAATTAAACACACTGCTGTTATAAACAATTCAAGCAGTGGCCAAGATGTGCAATTTTTTAAAAAAAGTTAATAGGCTGATTGTGAATGTGGTTTTCCATGAACTCCCAGGACTGATACTGTGAGTAGTAACTACAGGTACCAGTGGGATTTGTATACGAAGGTGGAGCAAATTTAAGTACTCTTAGGGAACTCCCTGGCATTTAAATCAGATTTACTAGTTCATCAAATGTGATTGATTTCTTGTCAGCCTAATGAAGTATAAGCTTTTATTTTCTTTATTCATTAGCTTATGTAAACTCCTGCCAGAGACCACTTAGAGGCTTTCCTTTGCTAACACATGAAACTAAGTGGTCTCCTGATGCATTTTTGCTTCCCCAGAGGGACTGCAATCCGTGGTAATAGTGTACAGTTCATTTTCTTTTCAATCATGCCTTGTCTAGAATGCATGGTGCGTAGTGCAGAAGGCAAGTCTAGTGGCAGACTCTGGAAAGAGAGAGAAGGGGACAGGGAAGAGAGGTTAAGGAGAATGGAAGGAGAGAGACTAAATTGAGAAATAATGCCCTGAAATCATTCCTTCTAACCCCTTTCATACATGCTGAGTTTCAAATTAAAATTCACATTTTCCATTGGGTACATGTCTGTCCTTTACTCCTACATGTCTGTCCCCTTAAAATAATTAAATTCCTTTGAACAGATTTCTTCCCTTAGCATCTTTGTTCCCAAATCTCCCCAAATCTTTAGAATATAAATTATTATTAAACCCTAGTAGAGTCCCTTTTTTTTCTTTTACTTCATCTGTTCTTATCCTCTGGATTCCGAAGTTAATTAGAAATTTTTCCTTCCATATATATGTATATTATTACAGATTGTAAGGATTTTTCTTTCTTTTTTGCTGTCCTTTCATGGGTGTGAAGAACTGTTCATCTCATTGTGGATAGAAGCTGATTTGTCGGACCTTCTGCTTGGAAATGTATGGTGGCCGCTCTGTTTCAGTCAAAAACTCCTCTCACTCTCTGAGCCCAGCCCGGGTCACACACATCAGATGGGAGGGAGAACCTCACAGAGCAGCAGCGGGGATTTTGAGTAAATCTGTACCTCTCTGCTCTGTTCCATTAGGGTCAGGTCAATTACGCAGAATAATACTTACAAGAAATTACTTTTTAAACCCCCTTTCTCAACAAAAGGGACATTTTTTCCAGTACACAACATGAATACATTAACACCAGAACAAAAGGGACCTCAGGAGACCCTCACTAAACAAGACCTTCTATTCTGAAGTATTAGAGGCTAGAAGTAAAACTAGATTGAGAAGTCAAGGAGAGCATAGTTGATAATCTCTGAGAGAGAACACTCAAGCTGCTTATAGTATATGTCAAACCTTAGGATGTAAATCATAGAGAAATCAGTTATGCCCTTCTGTAAAATGACCCCGGGCTCCTTGGGTAGAGACTTGTCCCATACACCTTCACAGACCCATGGATACCTCTCACCCTACACAGAGACAATGTGTGAATTAACAGTAAGGCCTGAGAAGGGGGAGGATGAGGAAGAGGAGCTGGAGAAGGAGAAGGAAAGGATGAAGGAAAGAAGAGGGAGGAAGGGAAGAAGGAAGGAAGGGAAGGAAAGAGGGAGGGAGGGAGGAATAGAAAGAGGGAGGAAGGGAAGGAAGAAAGGGTGGGAGGAAAGGAAGCAAAAAAAAAGTTACTGAAGCTTAAAAAAAGAATAAAATAACTTTGCAGAATCTAGTACAAATAGATAGCTGGTCTGACCGCAGTGACAGTTATTTTGTTCTCAGGCCAAGAGCATAGAAAAGGAAAAGCAAGTGTATACTTAAAAAGGACACAACAACTACAGGTTTATAGGCATTTAGAACAATTACATCTTTTTTTGCTATTTTTAAAAAATTTTACTAGTATGTTTGAAGTACATGTTTACATTCCATTTGTGGAGAGGGACATGTGCATAACACATCCTACCTCCCCTTCTCCCTCTTCTCTCCCCCTTCCCCTCCCCATCTCTTGATCCCCTTCCCGTTTAAGAAAGCTCTATCTCCCTACTTCTTGTTATTTATCTTTTATTTTGCCCTTTATAATTTGGGTTTCTCATATAAGAAAAACCATGTGATGTTTATGTTTGTGTGTGGGTGATTTATTTCACTTAACACTATGGTGTCGAACTGGACCATCTTCCTACAAATGACTCAAGTTTATCTTTATGGTATACTAGTACCCCACTATATGTAGATACCACATTTTCTTTCCTTTTTGAAGATTACTATGTTGATACGCGCACTGACTCTATCAGCAACTTCCAGTGTGGGGAGGAGACAGCTCCTTGAATTCAGCATTCGAGCTGGGATAACACCATCCCAAAGAAGCCATAATAGGAGGCACTTCTGGCATCCTTATGTGGCTGGAACTGGTAGAAAGCAAGTTACCAAAAGACAGTAATTTGCTGTTAAAATAAAGTTTAACTGAAGGTTTTTAAACAAGCTCCAGTGACTGGTTTTACTTGATTATATAACCTTTCAGGAAAATAAATTGTATTGTTTACAAAATGTTTAGCTTTCCTCAAGCAGTACAAGAAAGACTGAGTAAAAAATTAGATGTCGGCGAGTAAATGTTAAACCCTAGTCGCGTGTTACTTCCCAATAATTGTACATATTGATAGAAGCTGTAATAAACAACGTCCATCTGCCACAGTCTGCTTAATCTGTTCAGTACTGAAGCCTCTGTGAAAACTCACTTTCCTCTCAAAGCTGACAGAGGGGAATTAGGATGCCCGCCCCGGCCCTGCTAGTAACCAGCTGTATGGCAGTCACTGATTTATTTCGCTTCTCTGAGTTTAAAGCCTGGTCTTTATAACATGAAAGTTTAAAAGATCTCTAAGAGAGCTCCCAGTGCTAGATAGTATTTTATATTTTAATTACAAAAATTAACTCCAAGGTCATGATGCTTACCTACAGATTTACAAATAGTTACCAAAATTGATTAGTCTTTTGTCTTTCCTTTAAACCTCATATAAATTTGTAATTAGTTCATCCGTAATCCACACTCACCATTCCTGTCTCTCTGGCTTTCCATTCTTAGATGAAGTGGCCAATTCTTCATTTAATTTACCTGTAAAGTCCCCCTCTCTTCCCTCATAGAAAGTTTAGTTTATCAAGAGGAAATCTCATTAAAGCCAGAATATATCAAATTCCTAAATTCTGACTGAGTGTGCCCTAATGATTATCAGGACTTTTGCTCCATGGGGTCACCGTTGCTTTTGGCAACAGCATGTTCAGGAGATGTAGGCAGAATGCGATTCACATGATAGAGGCTCTAAGAATAAGAATTCTCAGTGTGTCACTGAGCACTATTGTCAGCATAGTCATCACCATTGTCCCCAGTCCCTCCAAATTTCATTTCAGTTTCTAAGATACTTACAAAGGTATTCTGTAGATTAGGAAAAACACAGGTCTATTTTGCTGGCAAGATGATCCTCTTCTTGAAGTTCAAGTGTCCATTGAAGGTGGAATGGGAAACCAGGCAATCATTTTTCTGGTTTTGGCCCGCAACTACCCTTCAGGAGCTATGATACAAATGTGGAAGAGTGCCCTTAGCTCAGACAAGTCATGTCATATTATCCTACGTGTAGGACTGAACGCAGATGTTTTCATAAGTATCTGAGAAAGACAGTATACAACAGATCTCTTCCCACCAACAAATAAGAAGTGGGATTGGTCTATATGAGATTTCAGATAAGTGCTTTCTGATTTTAAATGCTAGGTAAATTGAAAAACAAGAATGAAAGATGGTTATGTACACATCTCATTCTGCCCTCCGTCTCCTAACTGTTTTAGACATGTTTAGACTTTCTCTGAGACCATATAAAACTTAAGCCAGTGTTTAAATTTTGATCAGGAGTTTCATCAAGGCTGGCATTGGTTGAGCTTATATATCTCAAAATGACCATAAGGATTCATACCCACAAGCTGCTGATCTGATTTTCACTCTGAATTACTTTACCAAAACTTCTGCCAGTGGAAAGGTGACTGCCTGAGAGATGTGAGAAACTGGGTCAAGTATGAGAATGGGATGCCAGTTACTTTGAGACCAAAGAAAAGGACAGGCAGATTCAAGTTCCCACAGAATGAAATATATTGGGGTCTCTGACAGAAATATGACTGGAGTGGCCAAAAGACCATTGAGTACACGATTTGGGTAAAAGCAGAATATAATTACCAGGACAAAAGTGGCTTGTTCCTAGGCCAGATTGTACTTGGCTTGTCTCAAGTTAATATCAGATTCAGGCACAATCCTGGTGCAAGTATCCAGACATGAAGCTCCATATTCCACTTGAGTTATTTTGTTTACTCATAGTATGTTGGGAAACTACATGGGAAAAACCAAACAGAGTCACTCAGGGGCAGTTATAGCAGTCAAAATCCAAGGGGGCGGTCAGGTCAAGCTGAATCCCTGCAGATGTAATTTCAGAGGCTCCATAGAAACCCACTGTTCCAACTATCTCTGGGCCCCAGCTGACCTCCTGTATGTGATATCATACAGTTACACTTTCATAATTAGATTTACAGTCATATGCAAATATAGCTTTTTATGTAGTACAATAGGGTAAGAAAAATAAAAGCCATAAGGGATTGAAAAAATATGGCCTCCTTCTTTGGCTTTCTTCAGTCTCCCAAGGTTTAATTCCTCCACATGCCATCAGCTATTTAATCTTCAGTGCTTCTGTGCTTGTTTCCCCAAATACACAGCAAGATTCTTAAGGGTAAAGAAGGTGTCTTTTCACTGCACCAACCTTAACCTTTTCTGCTTCCAACTCCCATTTTTTCCATTGACCAAGTAGTAGAGCTGGCATGAGCTAAGTGCTCCACAGATGTGTACAATCTAATCAAATTAAATAGAATTTAACCTCAGTTCTTCCAAGATGCCTTGTCACCCACTGTCACCGTAATGAAGAATGTGTCGTGGTCTGAAACTTGTGATGGAGATCTATCATATATCTTATTATTCCTACTCAGCTCTTGAGACCAGCTCTAAAATTTCTCCTATGTAACTCTTCTGTCCATTGCTTGTTCAGGCTAACAAGAATTCTCTTTTTCACACTACTAAACTATTAATTTTCCCTGATGCATAATTGATTCTAAGAAGTTCTCAGCAACTTTTAGTTCACCAAATTTTCTTTTTTTTTTTTTTCAGTGTTTTGGCAATTTTTTTTTATTTTAAAGGTAAAAGGAGGGAAACATTAACAGACATACAACATTTTACAACATATCACAAGCACAATACAGACAATACAGAGTTCCAAACAAAGTGGTAGGGAATTAACAATGGTGGTTGTATTACATATTGATATCTTCAAAGTGGCTTCTCATGAAAAGAGATATAGACATGCAATACTGGTCAACCAAGACTCATTGACAGTTTCTTTCAGCATAGAAATAGAAGACAGAAGAACAACTATGTTATCTATCCTGTATATACATGCATACAAAATTTCTCCTTCATTCCCTTCTCTTTTCCCACATCCCAGAAGCTCTTTACTCTTCAGTGAGTTCACCAAATTTTCTTGAGCACTGCTTTGAAGGTACCACTGATAGAGGAGTTTGGGGTTGCATACATTCTGAGTGTCTTCACTATCCCACCTAGTGAGTCGGGACAGCTTAATCCCAATTTCACATGGATGGGCTAGAAAAATGTTAATGCCTTTTAAGTACAGGCTTGAGTATTATTCTTGAGAGAAAATACTAGTGAAGAGTATAAAATAGAATAGTTTTCAGATATAAATATAGCATTAACTTACCACTCCTTTTAGGATAAATGGGAATATAATATATTCAAACTAATATTGTTAGAATTTGGAAGAAGTTAAAACCACTGCAGACGACAATTTTGACGGTCAACCTTTTTATATCTTTTATTTTTAGGATCCATTTCCATAATTCCCTTTTTGATCTGAGATCTCTGGTCATGCCTTTTCATATAATAAAGAATACCTAAAGTAATCAACGTTATTCTTGCTGTTAAAACTGTGGTCCTCACTAATTGGGATCATCTAAACTTTTAAAAATCTACTTGGGGAAATTTTAATTGATAATTAAGAGCAATTCAGGTTATCACCCAAAAGTCTTTTTAAAGTACATGAAAAGCAGATTGTGACTCTTTGCCTGAATTCAAAGAACAAGAGATTTTTAAAATAAGTACACAATTAGGTAGAATGACAGACTACTGCTTAAATCAAAGCTTACTCTGTTACTGAACTAAATAAAGTCCATCACATGAAGACCTTTTTCACATGTAAATTAGCTTTTACACACTAATTCTGAACCTGTGGGGGTAACATTGAAAGTGATTATTATTGTCCATGCAAACATCTACTGCAAATATCAAAGACTATCTTCTTGGAGGAAAGCCAACTGTAGCCCTCTTATTTTTTAACAATAAACATACAGTATGTAACCAAACACTCCAGGAGATAAATAAATTATCTTTCTAAACACTTATACCACTCATAAATTACATGTAAAATATTATATGTATGTGTCTATGTTTGTTTTCATGACAAAGGATTCAGAATATTCACCAGATTCTCTAAGTAGTTGGTGCCTCTAAATGTCAAAGCAATGCTTCCCTCTGAGCACATGTACCTAAGAGACCTTGGCATTTGTTGATATGGGTCACAATTTAGTGTCAGTGGCCCACCTATGTGTCTTTCACCTAAGCTATTGTTAATCATATTTTTCAAAGCACTGAACTTTAAAAATCAGTACGTGTAGGATGAGACCTAAGGATTTTTGATGCTCCTGACCATGAACCACACTCAGTAGCAGAGTCTGTGCTTCCTATCTCATAGGCCCCCACTCAATCACAGGCTAATCAAGAGCAAATAGTTTGGGCTACCCATTTCTGCGATATAATGCTGGCTATTATACAGATAAAGAAGACATTCAATCTTTGCATGGAAATTTTCACAAAGTGCAAATTTTAGTTAGCCAAACATAAATTGACAAGCTACACTGAACTGAGTATAATTACACATAGAATTTGGTGGTATAGATTGTAAGTTCTTAAGAGCTTAAATGAAAGGAAAGGTATAACTTCTAGAGAAAAATTTAATGGAAATGGTAGGACTTGAGCCTGAACTTGAGGTACATAGGACTTAGAGTTAGGAAATAGAGGACAGTTTCAGAAAAACCACACAGCCAGGTCTTAGAACTTGAAATGAGTAGGAAAGCAGTAAGGTAACATAGCGGAGTTGGTTTGCAACAGAACATAAACATAGCTAATAGGAATATCTTAAATTTCTAGGGCTAGCTATAAGTTCTTCTCCCATCAAGACTGAGCTCCATTGTACAATGTATAGTTTTAAAAATTTGATTCACACGGGAAAGATGAAGGCAGTTTTATGCACATGCTAGCCATGAAACATCTGAAAGTCAAAGGGTAAAATCTACAATAAATTCAGCAAGGGGATGGTTATATTTCTATTGTCATCTATAACACTTGACTCCTTTGTTTTGTTTGATTTTACACTGTTTGTTACACATGTTTTACACACATTTAACAAGTAAATTAGTAAGTTACACATTAAATTGCATTGAACTTTCTTATAATAGCATTAAAATAATGGAGGTATGAAAACTCTGATAAGAAAGGGTTGCATTAATGATTTTCCTGAAATAAGTGACTGTGGTACAGGTTATGAAAGGTCTTGGTTCTAGGCTCAGATTTTTTTGTGTGTGTGCTGGAGATCTAACCCAGAGCTTTAGCATGCAATGCAAGAACTCTACCATTGAGCCACATCCCCAGGCTCCCGGGCTCAGATTTTCCACTAACTGGGTTTTAGTTCTCTCAGCTGTAAAATAATCAAAATGGCACAGTTTAAGATCCTTTAAAAGTCTCTGATAAAATCATTAAAAGGCATTTTCTTTGACTTAAAATATTATTGATAATGGGCTATTCCTAACAAAAAATAGATAGCAGAGACTTTGTTCAGTAGGGGGCTCACATTTCTATTTCAGGGTCAAGTCATTGCAATGGTATAATCCAGGAGAAACCCACAATGGAAAGATTCTCAGCAGAGTTCCCAGGAATAGCAGGCTCCCTGTTCCTATTTGAAATATGAAAACACACCAAGGTCATCCTTAGACCTCACACAAATCCTGATTGTCCTTGCAGGCAGTCAAAATCCTGCAAGAGTCTAGGTTATTTTGTTCAATGTATGTATTTATATATTCATTTTTTTGTTTGTCTCAAATATGACTTTCTTTTCTATGTGAGCTTAAGTGTGTTCTGTGCCATAAA
This sequence comes from Chinchilla lanigera, assembly GCF_000276665.1. Classification (NCBI taxonomy): domain Eukaryota; kingdom Metazoa; phylum Chordata; class Mammalia; order Rodentia; family Chinchillidae; genus Chinchilla; species Chinchilla lanigera. The sequence goes on from NW_004955409.1 coordinate 33,845,820, forward strand.
CTAAAACCCAGAAATGTCTCTCTGACCCATAAACTCCATCACCTGCAGCACAAACTCATCACCATGTTGATCTATCAACTGGCAAGGCTCTGTGGGGCTGGGGAGTAGCACATGTTTTGGTGATTATGGAGGGATGTGATAGGAGCATAATGGTTCAGTCCTTCCCAAGGCCAATCCAGTAAAACCAAGGGGAAACAGGCTGGGGGTTCTAGAGTAAAACAAGGGAGATACACAAAGTGAACAAGCGCGTATCCAAATATGGGAAATTCTGGACGTAAAGGTTAAGGTCACTGTCTTTGATTTTGCCATCTGCAGACTTACTAGTATCTCTACAAGAGGTGAAGATGAGAGGCTTTACAAGAACATGAAGAAAAGTACACGCAGACCGTGGTGAAGGAACACAGGACTGGCAAGAGCCTAGTTTTGCAGCCTGTGGGAAGCAGCAATTTTTTTTAACAAGAATCTCTGTTGTGCTATTAATTAACCTTTGTTGGGGTTGGCATTGTATTCATTTGGGTTCAGGAGAAAGGAATGTACGCATGGGTGGCTTGTATTTTGTAATCTGTTTACTGTTTTTATTGCTATTTGAAAGAACATCATGTAAAACGGAACTATAAAATCAAGATCCAAGGGGGATGAATCTGTTGCGCTGAGAGTCTGCCCAGCACAGTCCAGCACCTGGCCATAAGCCGATTGACGTCAGCTGCAATATTTGACTTCACCAGGAGCCCAGCCAGTGAGGAAAAAAAAATTCTGTCAGATAAGCGCAAAAATTGACTTAGAACTCAGTCAGAGGAGTGTTCTCTGGGAAAGAGCTATTTCTCCTCTTCCTCTGCATCCCTCAGAGATGATCTGAGCCCGGAGCCCGCTTTGATGTCAGGAAGAACTTGGCAGCCTGATCGGAGTCATGGGGAGCAGAATAAGACAAGCAAGAAACATAGGGAAGAGCCCCTGCCAACTCTGAGAATTTCTAAAATGTAACCAAAACACACACACAGAGGCAGTGCCCAGCACTCACATACATGTTTCACAGATGAAAAGTGACATCAATATAATATCAATAGTTTTGCCTTTTGTACACAGTGCATCAGCAGGCATAGTGCAGTGTGTGAGTGGACATGAATCTATGCCGCTTAGCCAGAAAAAAAAAAATGATTTCGGCTTCACAAAAGGCAAAGTAAGGAAAGAGTAAGGGTAAGAGATGTTGTAAACTCATTAGGAACGCGCTGCTTACCTCATTCCTATTTAATATTTTCTAAGTCTATAAAATTGTATTATGTTAGTGCACTGTGCATTCAAGTTACACTTGGCAGCTAATGTGGTCACTTCTCCCTGCACAGGAAAGCACTGACTGTAGCAGCTAACTGACCTGTGCTTTTCAGCCCAACTTTTCATGACCCAGGGTGATTTAGGATCAGTGTATAAATCACAGAAAAGACCGCAATCCCCCCATCCATGGAGGCTTTCTGGATTCTGTGAGAGTGGCCCAGACTCATCTCTGACACAGAAATACACAAATCTTCCTTAAAACAACTTCAGAACCCTTGATTTGTGAAGCATAATTTGGGACAATTCATACTGCATTTCTTCCTTTTACCTCGCTCTCCTCTCCCTCCACTGCGCCTTCACACAGTAAGTAAACACATACGCACTTGGGCCCTGCTCCTCTCACACAAAGGGGTAAAACTAAGAAATAGTTGCAAATACAAGCTGACAATGAAGCACAGGGAATTACAGAGGACCTTAACTGTCAGACAAAGAAAAACAAACTTTACCCTGGAAAAACATGGGTTTGATTGCAAGCAGCAGAAAACAGTATTGCAGGAGGATCAACAAGGAATCTACCTGGAGGACTGATTCAGAAGAAAGGATGGAGAGACCAGTTTGGAGCCTGGTGGGGGAGCTGGTGAAGACTGCAGGAAACGAAAATCCGGGAGAGTGGAAATGGGGTGAACATTAAAGGGCATTTGTGTGAAGTGATGATAGCAGCTAACATGTATGTTGTACTTTCTAAACTTCTAAATATCCATATTGCACATAGTTAACCCTTACATCTCTAACAGGTGAGTTTTGCTAGGAGAAAACAGACACAGGAGACTTACAGAACTTAACAAGATCCACAGTTAGCAGTGGAGCTAAGACATGAACACAGGCAATCTGTGTCCACAGTCCCTACCCCTGCCTAGTATACCATGTACACCATATGTCCCTTATGGTAAACAGCTATTCCATTATGACCCTGGATGCTTCCTTTATGTGCTGGCATAAAACAAGGTATTATCACAAAGGCTAGTGTGAGGAGGACAATACATTGCCCTTACCAGTATAAAGTGCATGGCCGTAGTGAGTATAGTCCTACATCTGTGCATACGGAGAGGATGCAACCTCAGTGCTGTCAGGACAAGCACTGCCTGATTTCCCCAAGCAGCGGAGAAGCCAGTGCTTGAGGAGAAGGGATGATTTTCCAGAGGAGCCAGCTCCTTCTAAATGAGTAAGAAACTGATCACTTCAAACACTGACCTGTACCCTCATGTAGATTACCATCTACTGAAAGGAATCATCCACCCAAAGCAAACCTAACACTTTTTAAAATTTGTGATGTGTTAGATTCTGTGCTACCAATATCAAGTCATTCTTGCTTGCTCCTAAAGAGCCCATGACTATCCTACCAAATATCTGCATTTTAACAGTTCTGCTATTGACATAACACATTAACTGCGGTTTATTTCTTGTACGATCAAGCAAACAAAGCAAAAGAACGTGAAAAAGTCTTTTCTCTCTCTTTTTTGATAAGTGACTTGGGTCCATTGTTGCTTACTGAGAACCCGGCAACTTTGTAAGAAAAGTGGAAGAGTATTATCATGAAGTGATTGAAAGCCCATACTCATTTATTTTAAGGTCCTAAAATATTGGTGCACTTTTAATTTTTCCACTTTTGTTTTAACCGGTTGGGTATTCACTTGCAACCAGAAGTACTAATTAATTCGGATATTATTAAATTAAATCATCCCTTTGAACTAGCCCAGATTTGCAAGTGTATAATCCCGCACACACCGTCTTCTAGCAGGTTAACAAGAAGCAGTCTTTTGCCCTGTTTATTCTTGCCCAAAGCCTCATCTGTGCTGTAAAAGTTCAGAAATTGAAAACAGAGCTGCTAAAAGGTAGCCAGCACATGACTAAATGACCAATGGGTGTGGTCTAAGGCCACAGAAAAATTTCTTGTAAAGGAAATCAAGTCACTCTTGATTAATGAAGAGGTACAGCAGTAACATGAAAACTGTCCAGCTCAGTGACTCATGAAAAGCCAAGGGACACTAACAAGTCAGACAAATGCAGTTCAGACTTATTACTTCTCAAATCTCATTAGTATGGTCTCTGTCCTCAAGGAGCTTTTAACCTAGTTGAATTGGGGCAGAAAGGAACTTTTAAATCCTCTAACCCTTCCCCTGATTCCACGCAGAACTGCCTATTCTATCAAGTAGAAAAATTCTTTTTACCTTAGCACCATGCACTATCTTTTCCATTGGGAAGAGACAAAAAAGGTAAACAGGTGTACATGTAATACAGGTATGCTGAGAAATCCTGCATCCCATGTGTCTAGATGAATTCAGGTGGCTTGCAAGGATGGCTCACATTCTAACACGATGATGCTTTGCTTAAGATTCTCCTGGAATCTGGAAGTGAAACATCTGGGTTTACATCTCAACTCTACACCAACTTCAGATCTGTGAATGTGACTTAACCTCTGCACCTCAGTTTCCTCATCAGTGCAATGAGAATAATAATCAATAGTAATGCTGTTACTTGATATACTTAGCTATAACATCAGATTTTTCTTATTTTAATAAGGAGAGCCCACATCATGAACTTAGTAATATGATTATACCTAGACTTTGTTCCCTACATGCTTGGCATCAATGAGACCACATTTACAAAGAAATCTGGGGCTGGGGATATAGCTCAGTGGCCCAGCAATTACCTGACAAGTGGGTGGTCATGAGTTCGATTCCCAGTACCCCCCCAAAAAAATCTCAATTCCCCCACTAAGTAAAAGACATACCACAATGTGATGACATTTCGTTCCCTTGTATATACAAATAGAGGTAATATTTTGTAAGAATTAAATTAAACAAAATATATTGGCTCTTAGCAGCCAGATCACACAAAATAAATGGAAGTTGCAACAAAAGGAAACAGTTGAAAAGAAAGAGTAAAAATGAAGAATAAGTAGATGGAAACAATAAAATGAGCTGGGAAATTTGCAAAGATATATTTACAAAATATACATACAGGTATGCCACAAAACTGGGTCTGTTTTCTAGATGTCACCCTAAAATAGGAAGTCTTACAGTTACAGATTTATGTCTACTCAGTCACTGCAGGTGTTAGCACCATTCCGTTTACTAAAACCTAGGATCCTTATTTGCAAAGGCCCTCTTAAAGAGCAGACTTATAAAGCCAAAATCCCACTGCATCCTTACAAGAGACACTACTATCAGGCCAATTTCCCATGTAGTGTGACAGCACCACACCAAAGGGTAATTCGTAAGACAATTCTATGAGAGCACAGGTGCTGGCAACTACATGTGCTCCTGGCTCTTTCACATCTGATTATTCCTAAGGAAATTTGAAAATACGGAGAAATGCATGATTTCTTCATGAGTTCCACATTCGACCAACAATCCCTCCTAACTAGTGTTCCTACTGAACTTTTTATAAATACTGAATGATAAGATTAAATAGGAAGATGACAGATAGAAAGATGATAGAAAGATAAGACAGAGAAATAGAGCAATATTTGCATACTATTGTGAAGATTATGTAATTAGTAATTGGATTACTAATTCTAACACTCAGCAACTCATTATCAAGGAGAGCATCTAATTTGAATTTCTTTACTAGAGTATAATCCCTCCACATCCTATGCTATCCTCAGAGATGGAGAACATTTGGTCAAGATTATATATAGAATGAAATATTTTGTACTTGTAAATAGCTCAAAGTTTTCTTCTCACTATTTTAATACACATGTTTCAATGCACCCATTAAGCTATGATTTATCATCAACAGTTATAATGGACTTTGAAAAATGAATTCATTCCACACTCACGTAGGTCTTGGGATAAAATATTTGCCCAGTTCCCTTGGTAGTAGACATAGGGGCTGGGGATTTAGCTCAGCGGCAAAAGCGCCTGCCTGGCAAGCGCAAGGTCGTGAGTTCGGTTCCCGGTACCGGAGAAAAACCAAAAACCAAAAAAAAAAAAAACAACCTTGGTAGTAGACAACTCCTAGATAGGGTAATGAATACTTTATATGAAACATAGGCATTGAATTGAGATGCAAGGCTCTAAAGAGTTGTACCAAATATACTTCTGCAAGAAGAGCCAGATATAATTCTTCTTAAACAAATATCATAACTGAACACATTAAATTCTGTTCAGCTTAGCTCAAGCTTGCTTAACAGTATATACTTTGGGACTAAATGTATTAAATTTTAGATGCAATTCACGTCAACAATTTGAATTATAAAAGATCATACTTGCAACTGATATACACTTTTTACATTGCAATTTTAAAATAACTTTAGCTGTCCTGTATTCTTCTAATAACTTCCAGTGGCAAATGAAAATCTTAAGTTTTAACCTTACTGAAAAAGGTGAAGTACGATCTCAACATGCCTATCAATTTGCTATGCAAGAAGGCAAGATTTGGTGGATCTTTGCAATTTTAGAAAAATGAGACTAATTTTCACAAGACAATTTGAGGCATCATTTAATAGGATTTTACCTGTCAGACAAAAGTATGGGAGGGGTAGATTGCTATTTTTGGCTTCCCCATGAAAATGACAAGAAAGAACACATTTACCATGTGGCTCCCCATGTGTGCAGTTGTTCTATTCCCTTTTCCAAGATGGAGCAGAAGGTAACTGTCATTTTATGGCAAAACAAAACAAAACAAAAGAAACTAGATAGCAACCCAGGTAAGAAGCCTCAACTCCTTTGCCTGCAGGAAACAAAATATTCTTCCTGAGAAAATGAGAAAGATAATTCTGTTTTTATGCTCATACTGTCTCCATCAAGGGGTCCAGGATGCACAGATTCATTTTCGGTATATATTTGGGTAAGCAAGGGGCTGGAAATCTGTTACAGAGACCATCTTTGCCGGGCTGGGTTGACTATAGAGGCAGAGTCGTTAGGATTTTCTGAGCATAAGCATATGTTTATGCATATTTGGGGGAGATATGTAAAAACTGATTTTGTTTTAATTTCTTTCTTTAGTGTTTATAAGCATGTAGCTTAACAGCACTCAGCTAGCAGGCTATACAAACTTTTCTCCTTTTTATGTTTGATTTTTTTTTTTTTTTTTGGTACCGGGAATCAAACTCAGGACCTTGTGCTTGCCAGACATGCACTGTGCCGCTGAGTTAGATACCTGGTCTCCAAACTTTTCTCTTTTTATAACAATATAGATTTGGGGGATTTTTGTAAATTTACATCTGAGTTGTTTATAGGGATTTCTGATTTCTATTGGGCAAGATCTACTCCTGAAATATACAAGCAGGCTTATATTGTTAGAGACCACTTGCTACAGAGATTCTCAAGGGTTTCTAAGTCACCTTCGAAGTTACTATCAGGGAACTCAAAAGTTTTGCCCAAATCACTGGATCTCTCCTTTCCTGAAATTATGACTAGGTAATTATAAAAAATATGTAATTCTTTTCTTAATCTCTATAACTATGACTATGTGGAAATTCATGATTATTTTCCAAGAAAAGGAGGCAAGTACCTACAGAGAAAACTGAAGTTTCCAGCATGATCCAAAGTGGAAATACTTAATTTCATCAGGTAAGTAAATTCTATCCCGTTTGAGGAAATTGCCAACTGTAGATTAACATGAAGAAACCGGACCTGATTAGAGAAGCTGAATCCAGGAGTGGTAAATGTAGTGGTAATAGATATTTTATAAATAGCTCCTGTTCTGATTACCTATTGCTGCCTAATAAACCATCTATATGCTTAGTTACCTTAAGCAACACTATTGTATTATTTTTCACAGTTCTGAAGGCTGAATGGGCAGGGAACACATATGTGGCTGCTGTCGTCTGACAGCCGGAAGTTCCTGCAGGAAGGTCTGAGATGGCTTCCTCACAAGTTTGATGGTTCGCATTGGCTGTTGCTGGGCCTCTTGGTTGTCCTCCATGCAGCGTTTCATTCTCTAGTGGGCTAAACTAGGCTTCTGTACAACCTGCTCTCATTTCAGGGTTCCAAGATAACTAAAGAAGACACACAAGCCCTGGTAAGGTACAGATTCCAGAATTCACGCATCACCGCTTTTGTCACTTTCCAGCCAACCCAAAATCACATGTTTGGCCCAGGTTCAGTGGGTGGGGAAGCAGATTCCAATGATGATACGTAAAAGATATCAAACATTGCAAAAAACCTGACACATTAAAAGCCATTCTTCTAAAAATCTCCCTCATTTCTGAGTTATTTACTTGAATTAAAATAGCATTCTACAAAACAAATGCTTTAGTCATTTAAGAAAGAGAATTAACAGTTTGATAGATATCTTAGTTACTTTTCTTGTTGCTGAGACAAAATACCCGACACCCAGACTGAAAGGAGGGAAGGTTATTTTAGCACATAGCTTGTAGAGGTCCATAATCAACTGGCTCCAAAATAGGGTGGCTTCCCAGAGGAGACCAATTCACGGCAGGCAGAAGACAACAAAAGCAACGAGCCTTGTCAGCATCTTTCTGTCCCTTTTATACTGTGTCTAGACTGCTGGGGTTAGGGTGGTGCAAGCCAGTGAGTGGACTGATCTACTAATTGCACACCCTTAATCCCAGCATCACACACTCTAGACTCAGCCACCTCCGAAAAAGCCCCATCTAAGACTGTATGAGGCTTTGAGAAGACACCTAGACACAAACCATAACCATAGATGAGACTCTCTCAATGTTCTTTTAATACTAAGTTTTGGAAGGGCAGTGCTTGCTGCTTCCAGAATATGGTACTAGTAGTTGCTCTCTGTGTGAGTACTTGGAACTAAGCCTGCTCTCAATGAGTATTTGCTGAACAAATGAAAGAAGAAATAATGATGTATAATCCCAATTACAAATACAAACAGTCACATCAGATACACATTTGAAAAGTCATTTTCTTATTTCTTCACAAGAATATGAACTAGATTTATAACATATCTATGTGTTTAGATCCTTCTCTTTAGATGTTTGGTACCAACTGAACAGTGCTTACAGTAAAGTAAAGTTGTGAATGCCAAGTTTTTCTCTGGGCATGAAGAAATATTTTGGAGTAAAACTGTAGATTCCTATTAACTCATGACCCATACAATGTTAATACAATGCCTCTGTGTTAAAAATATCAGTTTACAGTTTACCCCCAAACTTCTGACATTCTTTCTGGCATGTCAACTGAAAAATACTTGTTGAAACTAGCTAGTGTGTAAAGAAGTCATCTTTAATTAAAAACAAGAGATCTAGAGAAAGGAAAGAAAAACTCTCTAAAAAAATTATCCGCAGCAAGACTGAGCTGGCTGGTGGTGATATCTATACCTACGTGACTATATATATGTATGTGTGTTTGTGTGCATGTGTGCCCATGTGTGCGTGTGTGTGTGTATGTGTGTGTGTGTGTGCTGGCTACCAGTATCTGAGCAACTCTGGATGTGAAGGCATCCTCAGTAAAGCTTGGTGACAAGAATCCAGATACTCTTGCTCCTCACCCTGTGGAAGCCAAGAATTGGGACTTTAGCCTTCTAGGTCTTTAAATTTTTGGCTCGTGTCACCAAAGCACATGGACTGTTGAAAGTATCTTTAAACAAACAGCTGCATTCCTGTGAGCACATTCAGGTGATGGAAAACAGCCAGAAATAGTGGAGGCTGAGTAGTGTTCCCCATCTGCACAGCTATTACACCCAAGATTAGCTTATCCTCAGGTCCTCAGATTTCCATAGTCTTGCTCATTGTTAGGGCCTGGTTATTTAGAGGTCAACTCTGTGAACCACCTAGCTTTTTCCAGGGATTTTTTTTCTGTTTTATTTTGTTGCTCTTTGATTCTTGCAGCTGAGAACTACCTGATGTAGGAATTAAACATTTTAATGCTTTCTTCACTTAATCAAACACTTTACACCATATTTTAAAGTGGATCAAGTAGATAGGTTGCATGAATAACTGAAATTCTACCTAATTTTGAAATCCTCATCTAATGAATTCATAGAAAGAATTAGATATTTTTCCAGGAGATTTCTTTTTGGTCACAGTTAGCCCCATTGTAAAGAAAGTTGCTGTGTTCATCTGTACTTTTGAAAATTTAGGGGTCCTAAGCTCTAGTGTATCATCTTCTTTGGGCCCAATTCCAAGAAGAGCTGTCAAAGGAAACCAGTTGAGAACAAAATGTCTGGTTTATTGCTCTCCATAGACTGCCCAGTCATTGCAAAGAGTGAATCCTCTTACATACGATGCGGAGCAGCAGAGCACAGTGAAGAAAGTTAGCTTCTGAAGCAGGACTGCTGGTATCTAAACCAGCCTGCTAGAGTTTTTCTGCACTTGGTACCTCTGTGATCTTGACCCAGTCACTTCCTGTCTCTATGCTTCATTTTTCCTACCTTAAACTCTATAGTCTACATTTGCATGAGGATTAAAGGAATTAATATTTGGGAAGCACATATGCTTCATACACTGTTGTCACTACATGTGTTTGCTCAGCAGACAGCAAAAGTAAACCCTATAGAACTGTATAGTCTTTGTATATAATTGTATCTAGTTTCAAAATGTATAATTAACAACAGAAAATTCTCCCAGGTTCATAGGCATAAAAATGAGACATGAAATAGAATGGGGCTTTTGCTGGACTTCTTGGAGTTAAGTATTCATCTATTCATTCATTTGTTCCTTCACTCAGCCACAACAGTGTGAGGGATTGTTACGTGCCCTGTGCTGTTTCATACACTGCTTCATACAAATAGCACATTTTGAGTTACAGACCTCAAGGAAGTTCCAACGGCATTTCTTAAGTGTTCTTACTGTCAGATAGTTGAGATAAATTTTTAAAAACATCCAAATGAGCAGTCTATTGCCTTGTGTCCATCTATAGTAAGTTCTGGCAAAGCTTTTGTTCTATAGGACCAGGTAGTAAATATTTTTAGCTTTATCTGCTGAGTGTCTCTCTGTTACAACTACTCTGCTCTGCAATAGTATTCCTGAGCAGTCATGAACAATACACAAGTGACAAAGACTGGCACAGTGTCCAATCCCTGGCCTACAGGTATGCAGTTATCATCCTTAGCATGTGTGCTATCAGCTTTCTCTTGCTGAGATAATAAAACTGACATAAACAACCTAAAAGGAGACTTCTTTTGGTTCATGGATTTTGGTTCACGGTTTCAGAGGTTTTAGTCCATGGTTACTTAGTCTCATCAAGTCTCATCACTGGGCCTGTAAGGAAGCCAACCATCATGACAGGGAAATCTCGGTGGAACAAAGCTGCATCACAACAGCAAGAAAGCAGGGAAAGGGAGGGGCAGAGGGGGAGAGAAAAGGAGAGAGAGTTCCCTTTCATAGCAAAGCTCCTCCTTAAAACCCATTAACTATGAACCCACAAATGGATTAAACCATTCATGAGGTCAGAACCCTCATGATCCAATTACCTACCAGAGGCCCCACCTTTGAACGCTGCTGCACTGAGGATCAAGTTTTAATTGTTGAGTTTTAATTTGGGAAGTCATTTAAGACCCAAACTGTAACAAAGAGTTATGTTTGGAAAAAAATTTGCCTTCCATTTTATTTTCATATATATTCTGTCAAGTGCTTTTCACATATTCTTATTCACAAGTCAAAGTCAATAATTTAGAACAGTAACAAAAATGGCAGAATGAAGAAGCCAAAATGTATAGATACCCTTTTGAGGATTCTATAGTATGTACTGAGGAGAGAAGACCTCAGATTCAGAGATGCACATTTCAATATGTTGCTAATCATTATTAATTTCTTTTGTATTCATTGTAGGAAAATTAATCATGATTAATTAATTTGCTATGAATGTGGATATAACATTTAATTTCTCCCAAATTCCAGGGGAGTCCAATGAATAATTGAACCAAAGTGAGTTTGTGAGGGAAAGGAAAAGAAAGTTTGCAATACATTTATAAAGTGCAACATGAAACAGCATAATCTGACACTGCTTCAAAGCTACCTTGATAAGTGATGGGTCCAGTAGGATAAATACAATATATATGTCTCTCACTAATACCTTACAGTGAATGAATATTTGTAGGAATACAAGAAACTCCAGAGCTAAGAAATGACACATGTCAGGTTCAGGCAAAATTGTTGCTGGTCCTCTGCTCCTAACCTCTGATCCACTTTCCAGAACCAATGACAAGATGACATTTCTCAATCATGGCAGAGAAAAATTCTCCTTTGAAGCTACTGATGTCTGAAATTGCTTCTTTATTACAATGCTTTATTTTACAAGGTCACAACAACAGTTTGTCACCCTCCCTTTCCCTGTCTGTTATGCATTTATTAGTGTTTTGGCAGAGTCCCAATTAGTGGGAAAATAACATTATTAATTGATCTGTACCTTCCATATCCCTAGTGCCAAATAAATGTTGCAGTTTTTTAAAAGTGTCCACTTTACTGGGTGATACCAAAAATTCTATCAGTCATTACCTATAGCATAGATTGGGGGTGAAATAAGAAATTTGTACAAACTAAACTCCTAACAAGCCATAGTCTCCTGCTAACTTTAGTTGTGAATATTAGCTGATGTTTTCTCATTTTCTGCTATTGTTATTGGTGATATTTTAAAGCCAAGCCTAACAGAAAGCTTGAAAAAGGCCAGGACTGTTATATCATGGAACAAATAAATGCAACCAAGTAAGCAGACTATTGTCCTCTGATGTCTCTCTCTTCCTCTCTCTCTTTTTTTTCCCTTTACTTTCTTTGAGATATAGCTTAGCCACAAATCATCCTTTGTGTCTCTATACCCGCATGCTCATTTAGAGTGTTTTAATCATCTACAGGAACGAACTGTAGTGAGGATTCCTTGTATTTCTCTAGGTAAAGTCAGCTGTTCATATATATTCTGTGATCTGTTTCTCTCACCCATACGCTATCTTTCATATTGGATTGTGATCTGTGTTACATACTTACTTCCACTTTTAGACCATGGTCCTCTTGGGGACAGGGTCTATATCTAATCCATCTTTGTGTCACCTCTGTTATTATTGTATCTGGCCCAGAGCCTGGCACATGATATAGTGTGCTTTCATCTGTTTTTTGTTACCAGGACAAATTACCTGAGGAAAGCAAACTGTCCAAAGAAAAGAGGTTAACTTAGCTCATAGCTCTGAATGCTGCACATTCAAACAGCATGCAAGTAGCACGCACAGGCTCCGGGACTTTGGCAACCTCATGGTAGATGGCAACAGCAAAAGGACATGAGCGAGGAAGAGATCAAATTGCTAAACAGAAAACAAGAAAGAGATTCAGGGGTCAGGGTCACTCTTAGGGTAACTTGCTTTTTTGGGAGTTCAAGGGCCCATTAAGATCTATCTTAGTCCCTTCAGAAGGCTGTTCCACCAGTGATCTAGGTTCCCACCTTAAAGATTCTACCACCTATCACCTTGTCCTGTTGGGGACCAGGCTTCTAACACATGTGCCTTTGGGAAGTACACATAAGCCATAGCCCAATCATGGCAAGTATGTACTTAACATCTTTTTTTGTTTGTTTGTTTGTTTTTTTGTTTTGTTTTGTTTTTTTGGTTTTTCTCCGGCACCGGGAACCGAACTCACTACCTTGCACTTGCCAGGCAGGCGCTTTGCCGCTGAGCTAAATCCCCAGCCCCACTTAACATCTTTTGACAAAGGGTGACCTCGCATCAGAAATGCTGGCTTGCCTTCAGTCCATCTGTCTTCTCTTTACATTCATCACCTCCCGTCTCTGCCCTCTCTGTGCAGAATAGAAACCCTTCTTGAGATAGTATTTTACCATATCGTTTCAGCTCAAAACCCTGATATTTTCGTATTTCATCGTATCAGAAAACCTTGACTGTTCACTCTCTTGCTATCTATCACTTAGCTTCACCAAAATCATTTCTCCTAATGTTCTATACAAGTAAATGTGCTTATTTTCCTTCTTTTCTCCAAGTGATTGATTTATCTACCTTTGCATTTCCATTTTTGAGTTAACAACTCTCAACTACTTCCTGCTAAAATATAACAGCAACAGCAGCAATGAAAGTGCTTAGACCTTCTGTACTGGCTTTGTGCCCCTTTAAATTTCTTATCTCATGTAATGCTTTAAACTGTCTTTTTCAGCTCTTATTTATTATCCATTTCTGAGTGCCACTTGTTGTTTGTTCTTAGGTTCATTGAATAGGTCTCTTTTACTTCATTATTTCTATTATATATTTTTAAAAAGAAGAGTAAATAGAAAATGCTGTCATCTTTGTTGTTGTTCTGGATTGGCTTTGGGGACAGTATCTTCTTCATTCTTAGTCATGTAGTTGGGATGGGATTCATCCCACCCTTGGTTCCAGATATGCGTCCTGACCAGCACATTTCCCCAGGCTAAGAAATTGGCTCAAGATGGGAAGGTGATTGTAATAAATTCTTTAACTTAATGATCTTGTTGGAATTCTAGAATAAAGAGAGTGTTTGTCTCCTCTCAGAGATTTAAGCATCAGCTTTTTTTTTTTTGCCCCCTGGTTAATGTGGTGAAGATGTATCACTGGGGAGGCCCTGCATATCCTGAGCAGAGAGGCGGAGCTGCTTTGCCACAATGTGGGGGTTAAGAATAAACACCTTTATGAGAGAGAAAGTTGAGTAAGCTGCAAAATAGTATGACTTTGGAGCAGCCTTCCACTGAAGCCAACCTCTGGCTCTTTTCATTGTGTGAAACAACATATTCCTTTTGTTTTTATGCGAACTTGCCTTGGGTTTACTGACACTGGAAATTACAAGGTTCTTTATTGACGCAGAGATGGTGAACCAGCTCAGACTTGTGTTTGAATCCTGACTGCATTAAAAATGTCACAAGAACAATGTCTTGGTTTTCTCATCTGAAAAGTAAAGATAACGTTGACTCCGCAGAGCTGATCTAACAATCAGCGATATCTACCAATCTCCTGGCTCACAAAGGGGCTCATCAAATGTTAGTACTAAAAGTTATCAATTTTATTTACTGTTTTTTTTTAAAAAAAAAAACAGTCTCATTACATTGCCTGGTTGCTCTTGAGCGCCTGGGCTTAAGTGATCTTATCACCTGAGCCTCTTAAGTGCTGGAATTACCACCACATGTGCCTTAGAAGCTATAAATTTATGTTAACCTATAAGGCCTATTCTTTTACATACAGGTGTAATTATCTTAAGACAATTAATGCAGCTGTCAGGAATGACCATTACAAAGTACAAACATACACACACATATGACATACATACATATCGTGTGTCTGTGCGTGAACACATATATGGCAATATTTTATGCCACATGTCTGGAAGTAGTCAAGATTCACCAGAGGTAGGTGGCAAGTAGCTATCTGCAAAGCTAGATGATAAATCTCTGATTTAATAAACCTTTCTAGAGCTGCAGAGTTTTATTCCCATCTGACAAAGATCTGTGGAGCCCTTTCCAAGTTGTGATATGCAGCCATTTTTCCCCACTTTGATGAGCTCATACTGTTGCTGGGCTGTACCTTGTAAATCAGGAGAAATCACCCTAGAAAGTCTTCTGGAGGAATTGGATATGTCAGCTGATCTTTGCCCCATTAATTTTCAGTTGCTCATTTTACACAAATTATATCAGCTTCTCCCTGTGGTGGGAGCTGGGGGCCGAGTGGGAGAAGGAGGAGAGGTTAATCGAAAGCTGTGCTATGTTTTCTTGACGTTCACAGACAGCTGTAGTCGGAATAGAAGGAAACATCTTACCATAATTTGTGGTTCAGAAACATTTGAATTGTATGGGCACTTATTCAAGACTTTTGTGTAAGCCAAGAGACCCAACCTTGACTTCTAGATCTGATTTGTAAGGCAGAAATACAAGCTTAATCCTTGTATTTGCAAAGAGAGGTAAACCTAGTCACAGCTTTCCTGGTGATGGACAAAACCAAAGCGTGGAAAGCAGTAGCAGAAATGCCAAGGGCCAGATGGTTGATTGCACAATCATCTAGAACCAGGACCTGCTAAGTATTTACTGTCCTGAGCTGTGAATGCGGACAAGGTGCTGGGGACGTAACTCTGGGTTTATCTGATGACTTGTCAGCAAATGCTGTAACATTTTCATCACCCAGGCTGACAAGTTTTGCAGAATCAGGAAATAGCTTGTTTTGAGGCATACAGATGTCTCTGTGTGTCTTGTAAACAATCTAGGGGGGGTATTGGGGGAGGGGGCAGAACAACAAAGGGCAGCTTTGCAGATCAGAGCCCAGGATGATTGCTTGACAGGTCTGTGCCAACTCTACTGGCAAACAAATAAAAACAAGCCATTCCCCTTCTCTGAGGACTCTGTATTTTTAAAGGGGGATAATAAATGCAAAGCTGTGCAAAGCCTGGCTGGGGGAAATGTGAAATCCATCTCCTATCATTTGCATAACATAATCAGCAGTGCTCTGTTAATCAGGCTGGAGGAGGCAGTTGGAACATGTGTTCGGTGGAGAGGTCCTGGAGCGGGCCCCAAAGTGCATGCGGCACCTTCCTGAGCTTTACCCGCAGGTGCCTGGCACCCACCTTGACACACTTCTTCCCTTAGGACTGCAGACCACTGAAGCACAACCCATCCTCACTGGTTCTTTCGCAAAAAGGGAGGCCCACACCGGAGTGACATCTGCCTGCGTTACCTGCTCCTGTCTTTGCAAAGCAACTGGCATTTGTCCAACTCACAGCTATGTGCATGGCGACACGACTGAGTGGAGCCATGCCGCACTATTTCTTGCTTTGTGCATGAATGACTCATTTTCAAGGATGCAGCTCTGGTCATTTCTAAAGGTGTCTTGGAACCAAGGTAATTCATATACTTGTAATTCTATAGCACTGAGAGCTACTGGGTCCATTCCGTATTAATGTTTCCATAGCAATCAAATACTTGACATTTTATTTAAACTACTAAGCTGGAATAGCTCAGCAGCCTATGAGAGGAAAGTTGGAGCTGAAGATTTCACTTCTGGAGCCAATAATAAGCCAACCAGTAGGGTGAATAATTAACTTTCACCATTTTGAAATTCCACTCACAACGGGCGCTAAATATATCACAAAATGTAAGCTCACTCCAATTGCTTCCTTTGGGGCCTTCTTTTGTTACATATATTCAAAAAAGATTTCAAGGACTGGGACTCTGAATATCTGCCCTTACCCAGCCCTTTGCCAGGGACTTACACCAGCTATGCCACGCATGCAGCAATTCTAGAATCAATTCAAACTGCATATGATTAAAAGATGGAAATATTCCCTATGGACACTGGGCAATTTATTTGTGAAAAAGATTTAATGAAGAATTTCAAAGCAGACAGTGCCCTACAAAGAAAGCTCATTTGTGAATCTCTATGTTCTCTCTGCTGCCCTGAGCATCTGAGGGGAGGAGGTAGAACTTGTGCCCCGCAGCTATTGCCAAGTGTATCACATGTGAATTTCTTAAGATATAAATATTCTCAGGCAGGTAAAGGCATTATAACAGGCTGTTTTTAAATGGTCAGCCTATAGGCAGTGCTTTGCCAGGCCAAATTTCAAGGGAGGCTTTTTGCCCTCAGTTTCCCTGGGTTCAAATCCAGGTCCCAGCCCTCAGTAGCACCTGTTGACCATGGGCATCTCCAGATGAAGCCCCTTGGACTCTCTATTTGAAGGGCTTTGCTGTTTTTGCTGTCACACAATGACCTCATCTCATTTTCCCATCCCTTAGCACTTGGATCCCACTGTTAACAATACCCTCACATTCATACAATAATGGGTAATAAAATATAATAAAATTCTGTTTCTGGGTCATGTGAACTTCAGAGTAAGAGGTATCTGACTTCAAAATTCCCCTTTCTAGCTGTCTAACCTTGAAAAAGGTATTTAAACTCCTTGGGCCTCCAGTATCTAATGTGCAATTTTCACAAAGTAATTTCTCATTCCTCAGGTTAGGTTTTTTGCATATGTACTAAGTAAAAAAATGAATGTAAATTTCTTGAGAGCATTTTAAAACACAGGTTATTATTTGTAGCAAAGGAAGCTCAAAGACATGACATCTTAATTCAAATAAACTTCCAATCAAGAACTGACAGGATCCTCCAGTATACGAGAGAGGACTGTGAAACATGCCTTCGAGGGATCACACAATTGCATTTTAAAAAGTGCTGTCCTCAAGTTAGTGTAATCCCAGTCAAGATCCCTTCAGAATTTTTGTAGAAATTGACAAGCTGACTTGAGAATTGATATGGAAATGCAAACAACCTAGAATAATGAAAACATTTGTGAATAAAATAAAAAACAACAAAGTTGTCAGACATCTTATTTTTAAGACTTACCATCAAGTTACAGTAATCAAAAACATTACTGACATAAGGATCAACATATAAATCAATGGAATAGAACAGAGTCCAGAAATCAACTCACACTTGGATACTGCTTGATTTTTGTCACAGTTTGTAGAGTACAATACTTGGTAAATGAATTCTTTAAACAAATGTTATCGAAACTAATATCCATACTGAAACAAACAAAACAAAACAAAAAACTTGACTTTATATACCTGCCTTATGCCATACACAAAAATTATTTCAAGATGGAGTGTACCTAACAATAAGGTCTTTTAGAGAAAAAAAAATGTAGGAAACTATCTTTGTGAATAGGAGATAGTCAAAGTTTTGGGGATCATAGAAAACAGTAACCATTAAAATTTGGAAAACGGCTACAACAAAGTTGTTCATCAAAAAAACTCAAGGAAATGAAAGATAAATTACCTACTGGGGGCAATGTTTGCCAAACAAAATTGACATAAGACTTCATACTGCATATTCACATTATATAAAGAAATTATACAACTCAATAATTAAAATGGCAACAGCACAACAGAAAATGAGCAAAATTTTTTTAATAAACACTTTGCAAAATAAGATATAGAAAGGGCCAATCAGGGAAATCAAATGAAAGCCACAATATCTCTGAAAATGGCTAAAATGCAACAGACCAATAGCATCAAATGTTGAGAAAGTTGTAATGGAACTTGTAGATGGTTGGCGGATGATAACATTATGTACACACTTGGAAGTTTCATTTAACATTTAACATCACAGTCCAACAGTATCTATAACACATACTACTCTCATGTATTTACTCAAGTGAAAATTATATCCACAAAAATACATGTATGTGAATGCTCATGGAAACTTAACTCATAATAGCCCTGACTAGGAGCTCACCAGGTATCTGTTAATAGGTGGCTATATAAACAAACTATGGTATATTCAAGCAATGGACTACTTAGAAGTGAAAATGATTAACAAGTCACTATCTTAGTTACTTCCTCATTGTTGGGACAAAATACCTGACACCCACAAGTTAAAGGATGAAAGGTTTATTTCAGCTCACAGTTTGTAGAGATTTCAGTCTATAGTCAGCTGTGCCTAAGGTCGGCTGCCATGGCAGAGGTCATAACAGAGGACGAACAGTCCATAGCAAGGCAGGCAGAGTCTGTCTTCCATCTTTTCCTATATATTCCATCCAGGGTACAAACCTACTGGATGGTACCACCCATTCCCAGGGTGGGGCATCTGCCTTTGGTAATTCCATCCAGCCACACTGAGAGCTATGCTAAATTAATTAGTGGACTAATTCACTGCCATACACCCTTAATCCCAGGATCACACACCCATGATCCAGCCACTCCCAAAAGCCCCACCTATGCGTGTATGAGGTTTGGGGGGGATTTAGATACAAGTCATAACACTCACATAGGCATCAACATCAATGATTCACAAGAACATCCTATTTAAGTGAAAGAAGCCATATATAAAATTATATATATATATAAGTCCACTCATGAAATTTGAGATAGGGAAAACTAATTCAAAGTAGTAGGATAATTTTGTCCTTGGAGTTAGAGATTGACTATTGAGGGGCACAGATACTATTTTTATCTGGATAGTAATTTAGGTCACAGAGATGTGTGTGTTTCTTAAACACTAGTGAATGTTCTCTTGATGTATGCGTTTCATTACATGTAAACTTTATACCAAAAGAAAAACTTTAAACAAATATTGAACTTTAGTTAATACTATGCATGCTGAAATATTTAGAAGGAAGTATATTGACAGCTGCAGTTTACTTTGAAAGTTACCAAAAATCAGATTGATTAAATTAGAGGTAGAGGGATAGATAGATAAATATGTGATAAAGTAAGCACAATGAAATATTAATTGCCCAATCTGGAGGGGTGTTCACTGCAGAATTTTTTCACATATATGTTTGAACATTTTCAAAGTAAAATATAGAAAAGAAAATATAGCTTTGGTCTACTTGCAGTTATTCAGAGAAATCAAAGGCAATTTCCATATCATATGCTTTGATCTTTGGATTGATTAAATTCTATTTATTCACTTGTTTGACAAAGAATGTTTGAGAGTCTACTACATAGCCTATGGGGATAGGCACTGGCGATTCAGGAGTGAATGAGAAAGTCACAGACTCTGTCTCCTGGAACCATAAGTCGAATGGTTACAATACACACTGAGCAAATAGACTATGTGTGTTGCTGTGTTTCATGAAAGAATCATCCACAGAGCTAGAACTGAAGAGACAGAAGGGACCACCATCCTCTACAAGGGCATCACAAAGGGCCAGCCACGTAAACTGAGGCTGCCAACAGAGCTGGGAGGGGAACAATCAAAGCAGAAGGCATAAGTGGCATGTGATTTTGGGCACGCACACACACACACACACACACACACACACACATTCAGAGTTAAAGACTGGTGAGGCTGGGTGGGAGATACAATGCAGAAGGAAGTTGGACACCCAGGATGAGCAGGATCTGCTGGAGCCTTATAAGTGCAACGGGAGGGCACTGAGAGTTAAACCACTGCAAGACATGATCAGAAGTTAGTGTCCCTGTTATGCGGATACATATGAAGGAGAATGCTAGGGTCCACATGGAAAGACCAAGTACGAAATGATAATGACCCAGGTCAAGGACAGGGTATAATAGGAATGGCAGGAAGTAGGTTGATTAGTGTTGTGTTGCATTCCTGGTTGAATATGCCTATTTTGATTCCAGTTCTCCAATGTGTTAGATACAGATACAGATACAGACATAGACAGAGATACAGAGACAGAACGACAGAGAGAGACAGAGACACAGAGACACAGAGAGATAGAGACACAAAGACGCAGAGACACAGAGAGGCAGAGACACAAAGACACAGAGACACACAGAAGCAGAGAGATAGAGAGACAGAGACAGAGACAGAGATGCAGCTTTTGACTAAGGGTAAAATTGTGCCCTAAAGTCACAAGAGAAGTGACTTTTTGCAGTTTTCAGTTTTCTCTGGAGGCTGCCCAGAGGGTACTGGTGGGACACCTGCGGCCCTCTCCAGGTCAGCAGTGTGGTAGGTTTTGTTATTATTACATCAGTGGACTGGCTAGTAAGGCCTTCAAAAATGAGTCTTTAAAAAAATAACCATGAAAGCACTATGAGTGAGCTGCTAAATTAACTGCAGCTTTAAAATCATAACATAATACTGTACATGGTAAATACATACAATTTTATCTGTCAATTTACAAAATAGAAATTTTAAAGTTCACTGTTGTGAGAGAAAAACTGAAGTCCTGTTTGGTTTCTTTTTTAACTAATCCTCCAGATTGCTTGTCAGTCTGTATTAATCAAAATCACGAGATAACTACCCAGTTCTGTCCCACTTTGCTCACATAGAAGCAATCATAGTATTTCTTCTCAAAAAATTATAAAATAAAAACATCATGGCAATCTGGCTCACACATCTGTCACTGTGCTGTTTGCCAGGGCTAATTTGGCCCATTTGGTTAAGTTAGCTGGCCAGGCCGCATGCCTATATTTCTCACACTTACCCCGGGAAGCTTTCTATTCTGAGGACAGGCTTTTCTCACAGATTCTTGCCTGGCTGTTCCTCCCTGGAAGACTTAAATATTATGTTAGAAGTAGGTTTTGTTATGGTTAGAACCAAATGTTGACTAGTATTTATATGCAAAGAGCTGAATTGAAGCCTTGTTTACCTTTATACTGTGAAGAGTATTCGTGTGTAGTTGAAGAGAAAAACCAGTGTCTTAATTGGATGTGTCAGAGAAGAAGATATTAAACCAGGCTAGGCATGCAAACTTGTTTTCATTAGGTAATTGCCCCTGGAGGTCTTAATGAAGGTAGAATAACCTTTCTTTAAAAACCAAAACAAAACACAAAAAAGATCACTCAATATAAATACAAATACAGATCTAATTCACAGATGTACCTGCCATAGTATTTCTCATCATTGCTTCTTTTAATGGCCTTGACCTATCTGTATGCAAAGTATTACCTCATCCCTAAAGGCTTACAGCATTCGGAAGGAGCTATGTGATGCCTATACCTGCCTGAAGCAGTGAAAAACCTAGGAGGACACTGCCGTTTCTTCCTGAGAAAGATCTATGCTGCAGAGCTAGTTTCTTCTGTAATAAAATGTAGTAGATTTGCTCTGAAACATCCGACTACGTGGTCTTTCTTGCAAACACAGTACCTATGTGCTGGGTGGGTCCGCCGAGCAGTGGGGAAGTGGTGCACCAAGGGACTGGACAAAAGTCTTTGCTTTCTTTTTTCCTTGTGGAACCAGTGAGGCAGCAAAGGTCATTCCTCCTTCATTGTGCTTTTCTTCAAGGAAACTGCAAAATTAAGTAAGAACAGGGACCTTCAAGCAGGACTTTGGGGACTTTCATTTTCAACCTGAGTTGAAACACAGGGACTTGGAGACCTTTTTGGTAACCCTTTAAACTGAAGTCAAAGGGTTCCAAAAGAATAGCAAAGTCTATGAAATATATACTAAAGGCAGGAACTGCAGTGAGAGAGGGAAGTAATATGTGATTTGGGATAGATGCCTTTGACATATTCATTGATCTCAGTGACTCGCAGAGTGCTGATAGCACTCTGGCCTCAGGGTGAGGCGCCTTGCCAGCTTCCAGATCAAAGGAGCGCCTAGGTGCTGAATCCCTGGCGTACTCCCAAGCAAAAGTGCCTGGAGCCACATTTGCTAATTACAGGTTGTGTTCTGCTGTTTCCAAACAGGGTGAAAGTGACAGAAGTTTAACTGTGAATAATTACACACTTGAATAAGTATGTGATTAGCAGTATTTGTTGTGGTTGGGACTGGAGAGATGGGGCAAGAATGGAGTGATTGCATTATTTACAGCTTAATTGTAGACAAGTAATTACTTATGTAAGCTGATGGTGTGGGGTCAGAGAGGACCTGAAGAAGAATGCAGGCGATCTGAAATTCAACTTCTCCAGTCAGTCTCCAGCTCTCACTCCCTCAGAGCTTCAGAAAGACAATCAGTGACACGTTTCTTGAATGAAATGCTTTAGAATGTTAAATGTTTTGTTCAGTCTAAGCAAAGGATCCTCAGAGATATTTTAAAATCTCTGCTTAGAAAGTAATAAATCACAAATGCCACCTAGTGGTTCTTAGTATCTACTAGCTGCATTATCGGTCTCACACAGACAGACCCCAGTTCTGGTGAGGATTTTTCTAGTGGGGGAGGGGGAGAGGATCCACTCGTGGGACGACACGAGTTGAATGGACCAACATTCATAGCGCATTACCCCTTCTTGTGCCTACCTCCCTGTCCATGCAGCTTTCCCAGAGCATCATAAACTCCAATCTCCACCCGGCTCTGCTTTATACCACTGTATCTTCTGATAGTGCAGCGCAAATCTGAGTACAAATCGCTTTGTAGTTTTCCCCTAAAACACTAAAATGGTAAAGAAAGAAGTCAACAGTCTTCATGTTTGAGGAGTAGACTCATGATTGTGTTTCTTTCACTGCAACTTCTCATCTACCAGGTGGTGGAAGGCATTTTCCTAGTTACTGCACTCCTGTTTCAAGTGTTGGTATCTAGATTTGCATCTGTAGGGATCAAGTTGCTATGAACTCTCCCAAGAAGCTTGTCTGTTCTACAAATGCATTGGGAAGGAAAGGGTGGAGAGAATGAAGTGTTTGCTAAGTCTTAATTCTCTTCACAACCCTTTCTTTCCAGAACTTACTTTGTTAAATAATAAATAAATAGACTAGTCAGTTCTCCTCTAACAGCTCAGTGCTGTACATACATACAATTCCTTGAATAGGACCCAGAAAATATTGCTGTAAACCCAACAGTACTGAGATGGAAGCGGACTTGTTGCATGGCTCTGTAATAAATGCAACCTTCACCAACCAACTGGAATCTCTGTTTCTCTGTATGTAAGATCAGGAAAAAAATAACAGTGATGCTCT
Organism: Chinchilla lanigera; assembly: GCF_000276665.1. NCBI lineage: Eukaryota > Metazoa > Chordata > Mammalia > Rodentia > Chinchillidae > Chinchilla > Chinchilla lanigera. Next base: position 33,869,304 of record NW_004955409.1, read on the forward strand.
GTTCCAATGAACTCTTCCGGGCCTCTGACTGAAGTGTGGTCTCTTTCCAATTAAAACAACAATGATTTCATATACAGTTTGTCACTTCTTTCTTGAGTTCCTTTCCCCTTATACATACAGCTCTCAGAAGGATAGCAGCACCACTTCTTTATATGCCATTCTCCTGCAAGTGACTACTCTTACCTCACCCAGGGCAACCTCCTTCGTTCTCAGGAATCCCTTACACTTTTGGATATTGTCACCCCTGCAAACATAGCTAGTTAGATGCCGCATTTCTTTTTCACAGAAGCATCACTTGCTGGTATGACACGAGAGTGTCTTTCTTTCTCTGAGCTATGGATATTACTCTTGGATGGTGTCTCATCATGCCTTTTTATTTTCTCTATTTCTGAGGCTTTGACATCTGGAGCCTTGTTGACCTTGGACAGCCTGCCTCTCAGAGGCTAACAGATGCCTAGAGATTGTAAACAACCTACCCGCTAGCTTGTCTTTCATATGCAAAGGAATCCATTCAGGCCCCACATCCCCACCAACTCCTCCGTCAAGGTTGCACTACTAACCCTTCCTGCTAGAGCCAACAAGAAGAACAAAAGTAAAAAACTAGAGTCAACTCCTATGCCCTAGAGTGCACTGAAATTATCCAGACTGCCAGAGGGAGCTAAGTTAATTCAGCCTTCCTGGCCCACTCTGTCCTCCCTTACCTGCTCTTCAGTCCCTCTGCCTCCTGACTGACCCTGGTTTTTCCCAGTTGGACTCTGTGCGGCATATCGTGCCCTCTTCTGACAGTAATGCCCTGCTCGGTTGGCCTTACCACACTGAAGTAATAATAAAATCTATACTTAAAAGCTAATACTTCTTGTTTAAGCCTAGCCATGCCTCTTCAGGGCGCTACCACTTTCTACTTCCTTAGAACCCTCACCCCAAATGCCCACTGGACAACAACAGCAGTCTCATCACTAAAGAGCTTTCTATCATTGGAAAAGTGAGTGGGTTGGGTTGCCACAGGTCACCTTGTAACAGAAACTTAGAGGCTGGGCCTGCAGATGCTCACTGGACAACTAAAAGCAGTATAAAGCTTGTCATCCCTGCCTTGATTTTATGTGTTTCCTTATTACTTTAAAACTGTGGGTCAGATCCCTGCTCAGCTCTGCAAGTAGGCAGGCTAATCACTTATGGAGCATTACAAGGTTCATTAGCCCTAAATTTACCTACACTGTCTCATCCTCCTTCAAGAGTGAGGACAACGAGAGAATAATTCACTTTCAGGATTTTTAGGGACATTTAATTGCCAGCTTTTCTAGTAGCCCAGCTCTGAACCCCCTGGAGCAATGCCTAGAAGTCTCTAATCATTGTCCTACATTGCAGCCACCTCTGATTCCAGGAAAGGCAGAGCATCCCAGATGACTCTGTCATGAAGTCACTTCCCAACCAGAAGCAATTACTCCATGATGAAACCAAGGCTGCTCTCCCAGGCAGAGATCACCGTCTCATGATGGAGACCAAATGGTCCTCTCCAGCAGTGATGACGCTCCAAGGAGTTCACAAGTGCAGTCCTGAGATACAGACCAAGCAGCACACGACTTGGCTGGTACAGTCCACAGTGTCAGCAAACACCTAGCCCTTGCTTTTGCTCCCCTTTTCTATAAAACCCCAGGGCTTCTGACAGCCCCTCAAAGACAGAATGGCGAAGCCCTTTATCTGCATTTCCTAGTATGGCTACACTGATCAAAGCTGTTTCCAGCGCTTCAGCACTGCTTGTCTCCACAGTGGGTGTGTTGGAACCCCTCCTCCTGATTTGTCAATTTCAGTGGATTAAGAAACACCGATGATAACAGTCAAGCAGGCCCCTGAGTGTGTCTGCGTAGCGCACAGAGGCGTGGTCTTGGTACCAGATATCGTCCCTGCCACCGTTTGTCTCTGGCATTCTTCCCCTGCTCTGCTTCCTGGCTACCACAAACGAAGAAGCTTTGTTCTGTGATGCCTTTCTGCTGTAGGTTTCTCCCTTGGACATAGCCAAACACATACTGAATCTCTCGGAACCGAGAGCTAAATGAAGCCTTCTCTCCTTTCAGTTGTGAATGTTGAGATTTGTGTGTCAGTGATAGGAAAGCTGACTAATACAGGACAGCCAGTGTTTAGAACCCCGAGAGGCAGGACTTCACCTTAACATTCTGATAACAACCCTTTCACTGTCCTTACCTTCACTGACTTCACCTCTGCCCACTGAAAGAAACTGGGTCCAATGACACTCCAAGAACCATCTGTGGAAGGACAGTAAAGCGGCCTCTTCTATAATACTTTGGTTAATTCTAAGAAAAACCAAAAGATACATCCTTCTCCCACATGTGAACAGTTTCTCTCCAGCACACTCTTGGCCTTTCAGTAGTGATGTCTACTAAACTTCAAGCTTTATAATTCACATGTCACTGGTTCTACTTCTCCCTCTGCTACTGAACCTCCTTGGGAATCCAATAGATGGTCAGATCCCAATGTATTTAAGGCAAGAGTCCAGCCAAGTTGAATGCCAAGTGTCCAAGGATCTATCTCATCCAGGGTAACCAGTCACCCTCAAAACATAAGGCGCTCATTTTAGATTTCATATCCTCCCTAGAAATGATGACAGTGCCCTTAATATAAAGACTGGCTTAAGATATTCTTTTCCAAAATAAGTAAGTCTAAAGCACTTCAAAAAAACAGCTACCATGTTAGATGGGGTTTTAGTGAAAACACTATTCTCACCACAGTGCTTTCCCATGGAGCTGTGCTTTCTAGAGAAGGGATGTGCTGACTGAGTGTAAACATGCGGAACATTGCTGGTCACTGACGTGGGATTTGCTATTGTCTCAGAAATTTACTGCATAATGTCAAGATGATTTCATCTTGTCTTTGCTTTCTCTGCTACACCAACTGTGAGGACGTGAACCTCCTATCCTAAGAGAACTATGTCCACTATGTTTTTAAAATTAATATGTTAGCTCTTTTAATGGAAGGGGGCAGGCAGGAGGCTGTGGGGTGTCTTGCTTTCATCTCGTAGTCACACGTGTAAGATGTTCTAGCTCTTATCACTTGAACAGCAGCCATTAAACATATGAATCAGAGAAGAATGCTAAATTGCTGGAGACCGCAAAGGCATCAGCTATGTCTAATCATTTACTTTGAATCTCTTTAAGACAATAATACCATAGTCTATAAGAGAATCAATATGTTACACTGAAATAGGACTTGCTGTCACACAATACAATATTTAAAAGCAAGATGGAAGAGATTCCCAGAACAATTCAGCCCTGAGTGGAAACGAATGAGGACTGCTATGATTTCCACACTCCTCCTTATAAAGGAGAAGTGATGCTTCTTTTTTTTTTTCTCCAAAATACATATTTTGGGAGGGTTCTGTTCTACTCAAAGTTGTAAACTACATGAAGCCATTGAGTGTAAGTGCCTTTAGATTGGCCCTTGAAGAACCACATGAGATCCTAAGAGCCAGGATGGTGGAGCGTAGCCCTCGTTTTAGTGAAGTCGATGCTTAGTGCTCCGTGAAGTGCCAGCCGAAGCAACGAGTGACTATCCCAGGGTACTTGTTGATGGGAATTATCACTCTTTCTTACTCATTTTCCTCCTCCAGTAAAACAGCAGGGTCTCTGGCTTGGAATCAGGCTAAAAGGAACAGCCGCAGTTCAGGACAAGATGCTAAGAAAGAGGAATGGAATAGAGATAGGACTGCCTCTCCTCCTGAGAGCTTTTAGGTAGTGAGTCAAAATGGCTTAGCACCAAGCAAATTGAGGATACAGCTGAGCCTGGGGAGAGTTTCTGAGACACGCATCCTTCCGGATCTCTGTAGGTACTTGGGCAATATTGCCAAGTGTTTGGGTTTAGCAAAAAGAGGACTTTACTAGGATTTGGAATTGACTGCTAATTTGCTGACTTTAAGGCTTCAGATCTTTAAAATTGTATACAGAGCCATTTTCTATTCCACAAGGACTGCCTGAGGGTTAGTGAATCAATGACTCAGATGTGCTTTGAGCTCCTTGGCAAGGTTCTCATATCCCAAGGTGTTATTTCCAGAGTCCAGTTGTTCCCAAAACAGTTACAAGGGATGGCAGTCTCTGAGCTGGCACAGGTAGAAAACTGGGATTTCCTTTGTTCAACAACTCCGTGACCTAAGGCAGTCTGGCACAAAATGATTTTGTGGATGGATGAGCATCTGTTCTTATTTACAAGGATGCCACGAGTAGTACCACACTCATATCCTACCTCCTGGGATTTTGCTGAAGCTTATCATGATTATTCTAGCAGAACACTAGAGGAGACAAGAGTTTTGGAAGTATAAAATATATTTAGTGTTTGCTGGTGGCTAACAAGTGTTTTCAGTTTTCCATTTAGATCACGTTTGTGATTTTCTTCACCACTAGATTGATGCTGAATGTGTAAGGGAGGTGAAAGTTGGTGTTTGTAAGTTATTTTGGTGATTCTTTTATTTTTAAGCTTGCGTTATTTAATTCATAGGTAGACAAGAAGCTTATGTATTCTGTTGGTAAAGGCACACTGTTGCTGCTGTTTTCTTCAGCTAGGATGTTGTTGTGTCTTTCACTGCTCTCCTCTCTCTGTCTGCCTTTCCCAAGGTAATCTCCTCTACATCAATTTCTTTTACTCCAGAACACATGCCATGATGTGCCACAGCTGTCAGTCAAAGAGCAAATGAGTAGATCTCACTTCCTGCCACCCATGTGCAATTTTATTTTTAATCTGAAATCTGTACATGATCTTTCTAGCTCTGTAGTCAGAGCAACATTTGAGTGTTTCTTATCTCCAGTGCCTATTTAATTATCACATTCTGATAGTCTATCTCTTTAACATCTTGCATATCCATTTTCTCCTCTCTATCCACACTTCCACTACTGTCTGAAATATTGAGAAGCCTCTTAACACTTCCACTGACTCAGTCATACTTACTTCCAGGCCCTCAGCTTGCTTTCAGGATGATCTTCATCTTGCTAAATTTTCATCATACTTAAAATCCCTCTGAAGGTCCCTATTGTTTTCATATAGAAAGCATCCTTTCATGATCTAACTTTTCCTCCCATTTTAATCTCTTACAGCCTTCTTTTTGGAACAAATAAAAGGATTGGGGAGACAGAGATAGTACATGCCTTTGGAACAGTAGACAGCCGTCCCTGTGCACTTACTGCATATGTGCAGGGAGTGCCTGGCTTTCTCCCTGCTGCCCTATTGAGAACTGGGATTTGGGAACTGGTACTGTGCAACGGGCGTGTCTGTTTTACTTAGGCTAGTGGTTTCTTGGTGTGAAAATGAGCATGTATCCTTTGCCATGATAGTATGAAGATAAATATGAATTATTATAAGGATAAAGTCTAAGATCTTGGTACCTTTAGTATTCATTTATTTAATACTTAAGAACTTTCATAGACATAAGTGCAAGATTTTCAGTGACCCAATGTTGCAGATGACTCCACGAGAGTAGTATCTAAATGTTATCATCAATGTAACATTTTGGAGTACTCATTGGTATTCTGTCATTATTTCTAGCTGTGTCCTAAATCCAGTAGATTTGCCTTCCTGGCTTCTACATGGATGTAAGGCCCTGTGATGAGCTCTGACCAATGCATTTAAAGGGAAATTATATGTGTCACTTTGGGCCTGAGCATTTATAGTACAATTTATAGTACATTTATAGTCCAACAAAGACTTCTTTGCTCTGGGCAGGGTAATCGGTAATGTTTTGGATAGGTATTAGGGACCTAGCCAAGATCCCAACTGCCTGTATGAAGGGTCTGGTGAAGGATGAAGAAAAAACAGAAACAAATTCAGTAACTCATACAGCGGGGAATGCAAGGTCAGTGCCTCAAGATGGGCAGAGAGAATGACACTCTGAGAACTAGCCACTGTTCATTAGTGTACACAGTAATCAGGGATTATTGGATGATGCAGAGGGCACAGGTGATCCTATGCATCCTATGTGATACCCTGAGGTATTACAGCATCACTGGATCATTAAGGCCGCCAGGCCCTAGTCTCAATTTATAATGTGTGCTTCTCAACAGATAAGAAATACTCTTTTAGCCTGAGTGTCTAGATAACAGTGATACGTGGAACCTACCTGTTGACTTATAATCGACTATTAAGCTAGAGCAAGAAACCACACCTTGCAGCTGATCATGGGAGGGCTCCTCAACCCAGTATTCTCAGTAACCCAAAGTTAGATTAGCAGCTGTGTGGCGGCAAGTCATAAATTTTTAAAGGATAAGTATGACAACATTCTTAATTGATCTTTGCACAATTTCCTGCAAACTGTAGTCTCTTTTATCTTTTTCTTTTTTCTCTTTCTTATGGTGATCCTACTGTGCATTGCTGAGAGATTCTTCTATTTCAATCCATGGCTACTTCTTCTATATCATATACTTTTGAGCATTTTAAGAAGACAAGACTGTTATCTTCTGATATGGCATCTAGACCTAAAGGCACCCAAGCAGATGTTCAATTATATATCACACAGCAAGTTTCAAGGAGGACTATGTCCCTATATATCACATATAGTACAGATGTAACTCATTTATGATGAACTTGAAAGATAGGAACCTACTATAATTTATTTTTCATTTCCAAACTCCTCAATATTAAAGATCTCATAGACAAATATATTCCAATTCAGAGAATAGAATCCACTATCCAATGGTGATATTGTTTTTAAGCATTAACTAGACACACACATATTAGATTACCATACATATGTTTGTTAGTGTTGAGTAAAATGAGAGATTTTCTGGGTGTGAAAAAGAAATGTGTAATAAACTTCAAAGCAGAAGCACATTGATTTCCTTCTCTCATAGCCACTATGTAGAAGTAAACTCCAGAATCTTGTTGCCTTCTCTTTCAAAATACTCTAGTATCTCTCCTTTTCCCCCTCAGTGGTTTGTTAAAGTCCAAATCTACAGCTTGGTAGTTATAGTTTATCAAATTCTTGTTCATCTTACATATTCACAAAATGAATTAATATCACAACAGAATTTATGGTTTTGCTTAATTTACCCTTTTCTTAGAATATTTGTTCTCTTTTATGTCCAGAATTCTTTAACAGCCTTTATCTTATATTCTATATAAGATAATATAGAATAATATATATACTAATATATAACATATAATATATATAATAATAAGAAGAATAATCTTATTATTCTTAAACAGCCCCTCCATTACTGATTAGTATGAAATGAGCCTAGGACCTTCTGATTGTTAGGCAAGTTCTCTATAGCTGAGCTGCATTCCAAGCCCCTAAAAGTCTTTTCTAAAGGCTATTTTTATTCAAAGTATTCTCAGACTTCAGGCTCACTGTAATCCATCTTCTTTCCCTTCTAATATAAGTTTTCCTTTAATAAAAAGTAACAGTTTCAGGAACTCACCAATGAAATCAGATATGCCGGCCACCATGGCATTTTAGAAGCTCCAGGTAATGTAGAGCCGAGATTGAGCCCAGGGTTCTAGACAACTCATCGACCATATTGTTCATGTAGAGACTTACTTATGCATTATTATATTATCACACGTGTAAGTTTCTTGTTTTCCAAGTGCGACAAATAACATGTACTATGCATATTTGGGAACTCTTTGAAATTTGGTCTTTAGAGCAACACAACTAAAACCCCTGACAAATAAATTTCTCCTCAAAGTACAGAGTTGCCCCCTTTCCTGACTTTCTCTGCACTTTAAATTTTCTACATGTTCAAGGTGTAAACTGATATTTTGTGGACTAAATCTTTCTGTTTTTCTTTTTGTTTTTTTCTGGTACCGGGGATCGAAGTCACGACCTTGCACTTGCTGGGCAGGCGCTGTGCCACTGAGCTAAATCCCCAACCCCTTAAATCTTTCATAATGACATTTATTTGAACTCAGGAATAACTCAGTTGCTGGCTCAGTAATACAGCTGATTTTGGTTTATACATTCTGTAAACACTTTTTATTTCACCTGCCGCAGGGATGTGCAGCTCTGCTGTGGCTATTAGGATTTCTTTCACTGATAATTTTGGTGCTAAGCCACTCCTTTCAGTAAGATATGCTTTTTTAAAAATCAGAAAAATAATATGAAGCCAGAGATAATTTTTAGATCAGTTATATTTTCCTTTTGATCTGTCATTATCAGGAAGGCAAGGTCTGGGGTACAATCTGGGACCAGGCTATCCAAGACCTTATGAGCTTCCCCACAAACACTTGGAAAAAGTTTATAACATAAAAGTCTGCAACTCCTACAGCCTCTGGCTTCTGAAAAATGGAAACAACGAGCTACTCTTTGAGTGTGACTTAGATGCTTTCTACTATAACTTACTGACCACATAGAGACCACAGCTGGTCCCTGAGTTATACTGATTACAACTGGTTTCTGAGATTAAGACCATAAATAAACTAGATGAGGTTCAGTGATGGCTTTCTTTCTGGACTCTGTCCAATGGACCAATTATTTCCTACAAAGAGAATATTTGTAGAGTGGAACAGAAACATAGATATTCTACATTTGTGACTTTTGTGACTTGGATGTAATCCAAGGCCTTCTAAGCCTTGAAGTTAAATTAGATACTACTTTTATTGCTATTGTTTGCTCATCTTAAAGCCTACTCCTTGTAATATTTGCTTACAAGCAGTACTTAATTATGTTCCCAGGCACTGTTCCAAATACTTGACCCACAGGAGTACACTTAATCACCATCATATACGGTAACTGTTATTGTTAAGAGAACACCAGTACCCAGAGGGGGACTTGCCTAAGTTCACATGGCTAGGAAGTGGTGAACCCGAGGTAGGCTCACTAAAGAGCCCATCAATCATCTTATTGCTACAGTGTTGTAGTGGCTTTTAGTTACCTTCTGAGGAAGGGATTATTAAAGTCATTAAATGGTCAAAAGTTATAATCATCATATGACTAGCAAATAAAACCATTTCCAATCAGAAATTTGAGCATTAAAATATTGGACATAGTCCTTTCATCTGCAACAGTCCTATGTAACTTCCCTGTTTGCTGACAAGCTCAGTTGGAGTAGAGAAGGATCAGAAATATATTCTCCTCTGCCAGTGAAGAAAATAGGCCTGATTACCTTTTGGTTTCTATTATGTTGCAGGTAAAAAAGATGTCGAGATTAGAAATGTCTCTGTTTTACTGAAGATCCCATGAATTGATGAATAAGTATAGTAAACACAACATTCCTCCATGGCCTCTTGATTGACTAGCGTCTGTATGTTTCATGAAGGCATTTCTCTCTTCAGCATGCCTTCATGGTTAAATGAATTAAATCTCTAATAGCTCTCACTGGAATCCTTGCTTGATTGACCCATGATCCATGATCCATCCGGTTTGCAATAACACGTGTTTCCTTTTCCCTACCCACTCATTAGCACCCAGCTAACTTCTCTACCTGAGGGGATCAGGTGAATAAAATGCAGCAGATATCTGGGAAGAAAGGTGGAGAAAGTGATCGAGCCTGGATCTGCAGCATAGCATTATCCTCCTGGACCATGTTATCTATATGCAGACTGCTTTTGTTTTTAAAAAAATCCTAGATAAGGGAAATCTGTAGACTCGAAAAGATGGAAAGACAGAACTTCAACCATTGTGGGCATTTATTCTTGTTTTTTATTTTTGTAAAGAATGACAAAGGATCCAGGCTGATAAAATCAATGCTGTATATGAAATCCAAATGCACAGTTTGTCTATGTGCATTTTTTTTCTAGAACCACTAGTGTTCTGTTGATGCCCTACATTTTCATTCTCTCCCAAGCCCAGGAGGGAAATTCAGAACTTGAATAAACCTTTGAGATCAGCCCGCTAACCCTCCCTCATGTCCTCACTTTTTCCTAATAAGGAAAGTGAGGCCCCAGGAGGTTAACTGACTTGCACAAGGTCAGATGAGCTCAATTGTCTTCTAAACTCCATACTGAACTTTTTCATTTCCAGCTTTAAATTATTTATTCAGTTTTTTGCCATTTTCACTTCATTGAAATGAACTCTCTCTTCTTGCTATTATATCCTGGAAGCTATTTATCCAACCTGATTTAATTGCATTTTCATGCAATTGTATTACATTTGGCAATTGCTATTACATTTTATATTTTCTGTGTTTTTATGCCCTAATGCTAACCGTTAGTGTCTTCTGTGTCCTGCTTTTTTATTAAATCTCTCCAGGTGTTTCTTAGGCCAGGTTTACTTATATTATAACCTGGAATTAAAAATAGTAACATAGGCTAAATGTTTCAAATCCTAAATTAGGATCCATAAGGGGAAGTTGAAAGCTAAGAGATGTTGTTGTAAGATATTTCAGCATTTGCCACATTAGAACCGTAATAAATTAACTTGGTCTTTGTGTTTTCAAATTTCCTTCCACCCTACTTTTTATACAGTCCATTCATAGAGGAAATTCTTTCCCGTACTGACCCTGTTGTCAGAAATTAGCTTTAGGAACTCAATGTAGACAGGGAGCATTAAGTAAACGAATCCAAATTTAAGAAGGATTTACACATATTAATAGAAAAACTCAAGGAAAACTAAAGCAATTGCCATAAATCAAAAAGTCCGAGAAATTTTCAAAAATACCCCTTGGTTTCTTAGTGGACATAATGGTACATAGAAACTGAACAAAATTTGGAGTTCATGAGAACAAATAACAAATGTTGAGACATAAAAAATGCACCTACAAAGGTGAAAAAATTCATTATAACAACAGTTGGTAAAATATGTAGCCAAGAAAATGCTTTCTTTTGTTAACAGCACAAGAGAAAAATAGTGCTTGTCATTGATGGGGAAGATATTTTGATGACTGTTCAGGGTTGGGCTTTATTTAGATGGACTCCAGTCAGATCCACTGTCAGCTGAATTAAATGCCTGCAAGGACTTCAAAGATTTTGTGTTCATTGTGAATGTCCAGGACAGAGTGCAGTGGGAAGTGAATGATTGTGCTGCAGTACTTACAGGCTGCCAAGCAGCAGAGATCACTTTTCAGTCACCGGAAGAAATGTGGTGTGCAAACGGACATCACACCGGGATAAGGAGATGTCCGAAAATATGGTTGCAATAGAGTGAGCAAATTTAACGGAGACCAGTCTTTCACTTTCCCTGAACAGCAAGACTCTGTGGGTGATGGTTTGATTGATGGACACAGTCATGTCTGTGGAGGTGTAAATATACATGCCTTGGACCCTCCTTTTTACATACTTGTACACGGAATCTCAAAGATTTGATCTGCTGAAATTGAGCATAGAATGGTAGTTACCAAAGGCGAGGATGGGGGAGCGGGGAGGAGAAAGGATGTTTAACAGACATTATGTTATGCTTAGATGAGGAAAAGCCATTCTGGTGCTCTCTTGCAGAGTAGGTGGCAATGGGTGATTGTAATGTATTATATGTTTTTGAAAAGACAGAAGAAAGGCTTTTAAATGTTACCAACATAAAGAAATAAAAACTGAGGAGACATACATGTTTACCCTGATTTAAAGAAACACAATGTATACAAAATCAAACATCATATGGCATCCCACATCCTGTACAATTTATTTGAATCAGTTAAAATAATAAAATAAATAAATGTAATGTTAAAAAAACTGCAATGTCTGTGGCAGTTCATTCTGAATCAAGGGTCTAAGACACATGACTCTGTCACCGTGAAAGGAAGCTTCAAAAATGAATTTCCACTGTGGTATTTTCCTCTCCTACCATAAATGTGTATCTGACTATGAATGTTATGTTTAGCAAGTCAGACGCTTGATAGCCAAAAATAGCAAGAAAGAAGAGAAAAGAAAATGCCATCTGTTAAAAGATATCATTTGTTTTCTAAATTGGTGTATATTATATAGCTCCATCAGTATAAAGTTAATCCCTAATTTTGACTAAGTAATACTTCACTAGAAATTCTTATTTACAATTTTGTAATTATGTCTATAGGGAAATTAATAGCAATAACACTTCGTCACTGTCCAAGAGCCATTTCTAAGCTTGATAATTATTACCATTATGACTTGCAGAAGGTCGTGGTGGTACACACGCCCAAATAGCAGTGTTTGAGGCACCTCATTTAGCACAATGTGGTCAACATTTTGTCACAAAGATCCATCTTTGACAACCTTAAGTGACAACTTAAGGCTCCAAATTTAACTGCTTAAACTGCAGTGTGAGACAAATTATCTTTTCTCATATGTTCACTTCTTGTCTAGTAACTAATCTGCTATATTTTAATACAAGATTGCATTGCCTATTGCAAACTTAAACTGTTGGCTTATCAGACTTAATTTCTATCTGGAAACTCAATTCCTTTTTGGAAAGTTCCTAAGTTGTTACCTTAAAGTTCTGTCAAAGGTTGCAACCCCTTGCTGGTAAAAATATTTACCCAAAATAATTATTTTAAGCAATGTCACCAAGAATATACTGGCTTAAAGCCAGGGACTACTTGTGTATAGTAAGGGTCAGGCTTCTGGTGAATAGAGGGAAAGAAGAAACAAGACGCTTTTTTAGTTGTCTAATATTTAGCCATACAAAAATGGTAGATTTACCTAAAAGGAAGGGTCTTTATAAAATTGCTACACAACCAGCATAATTTATCTCCTTGCAATCTTCTGAATTGGGAAAATCCCAAGTCCCTGACAGTTCAACAGCACTGTCTATAATTCAGCATTTCTCCTCATATGCTTTGGCCCAAGCATGGGAAGTTAGGTAAATGGAGAGACAACCTGGCTTGCTTAAGGTGGAATCATGTTTGTTTTGAGTTCCCACAGATTTTAAATTGGAGGCGTGACATGAAGTTGCGGGGCTGTACACCACACATCCCGATGAGCATGGTGAAGGTGGAGGCAGTGCTCCTAGCAGCGTCATCCAGGGCTCAGTGACTGTTATGCGAGCTGAGGAAGACCCTGTGGCTACTCCCCGAGGTCTTGCCTTTGGCAGAGCAGCTTGGCACTGAGGCTGTGGAGTAAATTCCTGCAGTGAGGGCTCCACACATTCTTCTCAGGTCATTTCACTCAAAGGCTCCCACTGTACTGTCCATAAAAATTATTCTGCTTCCAGCACCCAGGTTTCTGTTGCTTCCAAGTAGCAACCTCAAAGAATGCAACTTCTCATAGAAAAAAAATCTTAAAGGTACGTTTAGCAAAAAGGCAAGATGCAGAATAATGAGTATAATGTGCTGTCCCACAGGGCTTACGAAAGACGTACCTTTGTGTACATTACAGGCTTAAAGGTAGAAAGTTACAAAAATAGTTATTTTTACTTAATTTTAAACAAATCTGTATTGTGATTTTTACAAAACTGACATAATAACACATTGTATAGTAAAGGAAAATGTTAAATACTACAGAATGGCAGCTGATGTCCTGACCGAAGAATACTAAGATATTCACTCCTAGGTCTTTAACTTTTTAGACATTGTATTTTAATCACCCAAAGTCAGTTTTCTTCCCAAGCCCTAGAAGAGGTTAACCAGACACTGCCGTGCTGATGTCCACCTGTGGTGAGCTAAACAGTCTTGCCCACAGGATGTTAGTTTTCCACTACTGGGGCAAAAGGTTCCTGCAAGCTAATTTCTAACCCTCAAAGCACTGCAAACACTGTGCACAGGATTGCCTGGCTGGTTGTTTACAAGGTGGGGCTTCCCCCAAAGAGCCAGACTCACCTGCTCTGGTTCCAATCAGGTTGCAAAATTTGAGTATGGCCTAGAAAGCGCAACATCATCCTGTTTGATTTCCTTGGCTCCCAATAAATACAACCTACCAGCAAATGAAAGCACAGTTATATTTGAACAACTTCTGATCAGGCGATGAATTTTGTGTCTAGAGGATAAAGCACAAGCAACAAGCAGACCAACATATGCTGGACCTACACTCTCTGTCAGGCACTGCGATGCATTCTTTCTCATCTATGTGTGACACAGCTCACAGAGCAGGAAAGGCGTGGATGGGCCTTAGAGTCAGACTGCGCTGGGTTTGAATCCTTGCTCTGCCCCACTTGTGTCACTTAACTTCAAAACTTCATCTGTAAGAAAGGCAAAAAAATACCTACCTACATGCGGAGTTGTTATGGAGTTTGGAGATAATATCTGTGACGTCCTTAATGCAGTACCTAGGACATAGTGGGAACTCAGTAAAGATGAATCCTTACCCCCAGTGCTATCTCCAGAAAATCCTCTGAAGTTTAAGGAGTTAATAGGGATTGGTCTTCAGGTGATAAAGTTTTTACTGTGGAATACAGATACTTGAGGATCTGGGAGCCTTGGAATAAATGATAACTGTATGGTCTAAATTTCCCACACCGTCACTTTAAAAACCATCCACAGTGTTCTCCCATGCATATTAGATTTCTGAAAGTTTTAAAATTTTAATACAATATTTAATCTTGGCAGTGCAAGCTCTTTCACACTTAAGTAATTTTCTTTGCCCAGCCCTTTTTGTGTGAAATGGTACACTAGATTGTAGACATCATTTTTCTCAAAAGTGTCTATCTCTGAACTATATTTCATTTACCAAACCTTCATAAAACATTGATTGAGCCTATAAATAAAATGCTGCTATTTACAATTTGGCTTCCATTCTTGTAAGTATCACAGTCTTGCCAAGTGTCTGGAGGGAGACCACAAGTCCATTTTAGGGCCCAAATGATGCACCGAGCAGAGGAAGCAACATTGCATCTGATTAAACAAACACCTTGTGTAGTGGAGATTAATTCAGGTCACTGTGGGACTATCTCACCCTGTCATCTTTCAAATTTGTGAATTAGAAACAGGGTTAGATGGCCAGATAAACTTAGGCAAGAATCAATTCAGAAGTCATTAACTTCAGATTCTGAATGGAGGCTGTGTTGATGTGGCCATGTGCATGGTGAGTGGTGGTAGAATCCCATTAGAAGGGTGTTAAATAGTTTTCACAGCTTCGCAAGGAGTGTCGCTGCTTTGGGGCTGTCGCATGCAACTGAGCTGAGTAATTGATGTCTTCTTATGACTTACAAAAAAGCTTTCCCAATCCTTGAATTACCTTCTTGAGATTATATGTCACAAGTTCCAGAGCAACCAGAACTCACACAAATCTATTCGCTTCTAAACATGTTAAATCTTGTATTTAAAAAAATTACACATAAAATTTCTTCACTCTGTTAACAAAAACACTATAAAGAATAGTTAAAAATATTTCCTTCTTCTCCCTGTCTTCCATCTGCCTTTTACTTTCTCTGTAACCATCCTCATAATCATTATATTTGCATGTAAAAACCAAATATGCACTTATATCTTTATTTTCCTTCCTTTTAACACAGTGGGTAGCACATTTTACATACTGGTCCAGACCTTGATTTTTTCCATTTAATATATGTGAGAGATTTTCTTATAACATCACAGAATTATATAATATTCTGAAGCTGATGCCAAGATAGTGTTCACCTTGATAATGCTTGTGAGAGCAAATGGGGAAGCAACCGGTGAGGCTGAGAGGATTGTCAGACCATGATGCAAATCTGATTCTGAGTGAAGGAGAGAAAGGAAGTAGGTGGATGCATTTTAGGCTGTGATCCAGTTTGGCCAAATTGTCAGGGAGCCCTCATTCAGAGTGTGCTCTTAGAGGAATCCTGCGGATCCCGGGAATGGGACCACATCAGTGTCCCCGCCACCTTGCCACTGGCTGGGAGAGCACAGGGCAGGACAGACTCCTAGGAAATGCCCAGGTGAGTTTCAGAAAACAGCAACTGCAGCCTCAGGTACTCGCATCCCCTGGAGTGGGTGTCTGTGAGGCAATTTTATATGAGAAAGTCTAGAGTTTGTTTCAAAACCTCCCAGTTATGTTTTGTCTGGAACTGAGTCATGTGGTTTTTTACCACCTGGAAAAGAAGTTGGGAAATTGTGGAACTGAGCACTCCATTTTGGGTTGACCATATGATATCACATCAGGGTACCATCAACCAGGAGTGCAAGGGTAACTGATATCAATGTGCCACAGCACTCAATAAGAGTTTGTTGGATAATAAATGAATTACATTTTCAGGGACTCAGCATTAGAGCTTCACAACATTTTTAAGGCTCCTCTTTGATATAAGATGCCCTCTCATCACCATCTCAGTTTATGTATTTCCTTCAGAGGAGAAAGAACAAAGCCAAACAAAAACACATTCTCTCCCACCTACCTCTCCAAAAATATACAAGAGTAGTTATATCAATGGCTTTAGAACTTCAGCTTCTCCAAAGCGTTTTCACAGGAAATCTCACTCAATTTCAGCATTGTTAGTTTCCTACAACCAGACTCTGCACTAGTTTTACAGGAATCTTGTCTTCCTAGTTTGCCGTGATTAACAGATACATGTAGGCAATTGAAAATATTTTTGAGTCAATAAAATAGGCTAGACACGAGTTCAAACTCGCCACACTGGCCTCTAGAGCCCCTTACTTTCCTGCTTGACGATTCTTTTCCAGCCATATCCACTTCTTGTCTTCAGGCTTGTGCACAAGGCACTGCCACTCTTAGGAGTGGACTTCACGTATGGGGCACAATCATATTTTCCAAGTCTCACGGAGTCAGATGTCAACCTCATGAGAGGCTTTTGTTGATTGTTTCATCGAAACTGATGCTTACCCTGCATAACTGACTTAAACCCTGGGTTTTTTATGGTCTGTTTATACCTTCAGAAATATTTTTATTTAGTTTCTTTCCTTTTTTAAAAAAAATCTTTTTACTTTCCTCCTCCTTCTTTTGTCCAGTGATGTAAGCCAGTAAGTAACCTAGCACCTCATGTAGACTCTGTAAAGTTCTCTTGAAACAAAGAAAGGAAGTGAAGATAAAGATCTTATTTAATGGAAGGATCCGAGTCAGCCAGCCTCTGACTGCCCCGGGTTTGCACATCTGGCAAATGGCAGCTAGCAGAGTCTTGTTAAACTTAGACTGGTAGACTGTAGTATTATTAGCACAAACTTCAAACTAATACCTCCAAAGTTGGATCTTCTCACTGCTTATCACTGAGTAAGTTACTTCTCAAAGCTTCGGTTTTCTCATTCCTAACTGAAATACTCTTCCTTTATGAGGAGGTTGTGATGCTTGTGTGTCACTGTGTAGCCTAGGGCTCAGCATATGGTGACTGCGCATGAACACCAGCGCATGTCGCTAAGCACTGCAGTCTTCTTAGGTGTGATCTGCAGATACCCAGCTCTCTCATTTGAGAGCTTTCATGCTGGTAGTAAAATGAGTGAGGTGTTAGGTTAGGAAAGAGATCGAGGTAGAAAGAGCCAACCTGTATAAATTCAATAATCGCCGGGCCCTGTTGGTCTGATAACTGAGGTTTAGCCAGTCGTAAACTCCAGGCTGTCAAATGTCCCAGCCTAGTGTCTTTCAATGCATTCTAAGTGGAGGATGCAGGACCTAGGCCTGGTCTGAGGTGATTTTCTTATTGTCAGCTGTCTCAGTTATCTTTTCTTCCCTGGACACAATACCTGACATCCACAACTTAACGCAGGAGAGGTTTATTTTGGCTCTCAGTCAGCTGACTCCTAGGCACCAAGGGCGCGGCAGCAGGGCACAGCGAAGGAAAGTTGCTCATGTCATGGTGCCTCAGAGGTAGAGAGAAAATAGAAGACCTATTTTCTCTTCTCAAGGGCGCATGCGCTCTTCCTTCCAGGTCTCGCCTCTGTGAGCCACCCCCAACCCGGCTCCTCTACAACAAGTCAGATCTAGCCTCCAGCATGCAGCCACCTTCCAAAAGCCCCAGCTTAAATACAGGAGGCTTTGGGGCAACATTCTAGATATGAACCGTAACATCGGCCTCATCCAAACTCAGGCCACTTTCCAGGTGGGAGCTGCTCTAGGCATGCAGGTTAGATGTTATAAAATATTCCTGGCAGGGCGATTCCAGATCACCCTTGAATAGCATCAGAAATTCTCCCAATGTGTCAGTTTCAGCAAGCTAACTCTAATTTCCCTATCACCTGCCGGGATGTTGCGGACTGAGTTCACCTGCTAAAGATCTGAGGGTGAAGTTTTACCGTGGAGTTCAGGTTTAACCCATTTCCCGTTTAGAAAAACAAATGTGTAGCATTCATTTAATTGTACGCAAACTCTTTAAGACTGAAGATATCAAGAATCACTTTATTTTGTGGATGAAAATACCACCACTATAGATATTGCTATAAATAGAAAGATGTCTTTTGTTTTCAGAAACTAACAATACACTGGAGTGACGTGCAAATAGGGGGATGAATATAGGACTGTAATGCTCAAGTTATCTTGTGGTAAAAGCTGCAGCGGCAGGTGCTGCCGCGTGAATATTTCTGGAACAAATGGGATGAAGGAGTCATTTCTAATCTGACTATGGGCGCTCTTGTGTCTGAAAGAAAGGGTGCGATGTTTGCAACTCGTCTCCAGTGTGGCCGCAATTCTGAGGTGCCGTCGCGGGTTGGTGACATTGATTTCGATGAATTGTTTTATTCTTGTCGCAATCGATCCATCACAGTGGCCACCTCCTCCTTGGATGTAACTTCATCTTTTCTCCATCTTCCCGCTTCTCTCCAGCCCTTCTAGCCTGTCAGAAAAAAAACAGGTTACCTTGGAGACAGAGCATTCAGAAAGTATATAAAACCACTATTTCTGATTCAGTTATTAGAAATTCTATGTGATTTTCTTGGCTTCATTTAAAATGTTTAGAAAAAGTGGTAATGTATTAAAAATGGAGAATCTTTTAACACATGGCCATATTATATCATTTATGTATTTTTCAATTTAAAAAATAAGAAGATAAACAAGTGATGGCTTGTTTTAAAGACTAATTTTAAGAAAGAGAGGAGAGAAATGGACTACAGAAGCTCTCTAGGTTCCTTTCAGCCCAAAGCTCAAGGCAGTGAGTTCATACTGGGACAGAACATGTATGAATTTGGACCGTTTCATCCCACCATGTTGATAAATACCACAGGCAACGACAATTTCTCTCCTTTCTGTCCTTGCAGAAGAAAAGTAAATACTTTCTTACACTTGTAAGTTTTAAGAAGTTATTTTAGTATTGTCGTACTCCTGTAGAATTACCTGTGCACAGCGCTTTCATTGATACATACCTCCTCCATAGGGTGACCGCATACCTGCCACACGGTATTCTCATGAGCTTTCTCCTTTGTCCCCTTTTAAAGAGTGATTTTTCTTGCAGGACTCCTCTATTAGCAATTGACCAGTGGCCATTTTCCAGCCATAAAGACATTTCAGAGCCAAATGCTTATGGAACCATGAATATCCGATCCTGGCTGCATTCCAAGAGTTTCTTGGCAAGATAAAAGGAGGGTCAAGCTTCCTACTACAGGCAGTGGTGTTTATGCACCCAGGGAATGCCTATGTTAACTCCGCTTCTGCAAGGGGATTGACCCTGCAGGCTGTAAGCTATTCACCATGGTATTCCTTGAGCCAGAAGAATAAGAGCAGGTTTCATTAGGGAGCTTTGCACTTTAACTTTTGTCATTGAGTCTGCAATTGACCCTACTGCGCGCTCCATTCAGTACTTTAAAGTAAGGTCATTAAAAGCCAAGAGTGAATGGCCTGTGCCATGACCTCCTAAAGGTGACCTGAGCTTAGGCACAGAGCCATGAGAGCTTTCTCACCCACCTTCGTACTGGATCCTTTGGTGGAAACCAAACCCCTACAATTTTCTCTATAGTCTACATCTTTCCTCATGCCCAAAGCATTTAATCTCTTTTTACAATTACTTTTACTGAAATTAAAAAATAACCCTAGGTCAGACGGAGGAATTCAATTCTATCCAGCAAGTTAAGGTAGTAGAGTTTCTGTGAAGATTTTACTTTTTCCAGCTGCATAAAGCAAGAGAGGAAGGCCTTTACTTTCACAGCACAGAAGTTGAACATGCCTCAGGCACTGTACTGGGCATTTTACAAAGGTTGCTTCATTTGCACTGCTCTGAACACTTTCAGCTAAACTTTAATCTACCCATTTTAGAGATGGGTAACCAAAGTCCCAGAATAGCTATCTTGCCCGGTTGAAAGAAGCCACATTCATACATCTATTGGAGTACAAAGCCAAGCTCCTTCTGCTGAACCATAGGCTGTCTCAGACCTTGCCCATTTTTTCCTTTCCCTTTTCTCCTCTCATTCCTCCTCTTCTTTCCTTCTCTGTCTCTATTTTGTTTACAGTGTATTTCAAGCCTACCAAAATATTAGAAAAATTCCTTCAGATGTTCATGAAATACCAGGGTTGACAAAGTTTTCCATATTTGGTTTAGAGTTTAAGAATGAAATCAAATATCATCTATTTTATTAAAGACAACCCATGTCCTCCTCCTCTCATCTTCCCCCCAAAATGAACATTATTGTGAAGTTAGCATTATTGTTCTAATCCATTTTCGTGTCAGCACAGGATATGTATTTATTAGAAAAGCAAGATACATTTTTGAAAACATCAGTGTTATTTTGTGACATTGAAAAGTTTAATGATGTTATACAGCATGAATCCTTTGTCACATACTCCCTAAAAAGTCAGCGTTACCATTTACAAATTTTGCGATGCCAATTCAAGTTCATTTATAAATATATGGCTATCTAATTATATCATACATAAATATTTAACTACATACATATATTGATTTTCCTGTATATCATCTCCATAGTCATCTATATTGATGACTGCATTTCCTTATTACAAACGGTGCACAGCGAACATACTTTGTGTGATCTCTTGTGCCCATATTCTAATTAGAGAAGCCAACTGAAAGCAGACTTGCTGGCTTATAAAGGATGTATGTCTTTAGTTTTACCTGATATTGACAAAATTGCCTTTCTAACTGGTACCAATTTACATCCTCACTAACAATGTACGAAAATTCCCATGTGCCCATATTCTGGCCAATCATTAATCTTATTGGACTTCTTAATTCTTCTTAATGTTCAGAGTATAAAGCAGAATTTTATGTATTTAAATTTATCTTTTTTGAACATAAATAAGCCTTCACTTCTTGTCATAAATACAGTGGTCTTCCTGCTACATGACTTATTTGTTCATACACTTTGATGATTTTTCTTTTGTATTACTTATCTCATTAATTTTTAGGAGTTTTAAAAAATATTTTAGAGGTCAATCTTTTCATAGGGAACACATAATACAAATGATTCCTGATCTGTTCTTTGCATTTTTAATTTGCTCATGTTATTTGTTGCACAGATTATTTAAATTTCAAAATATACAACTTCACCAAAACATTGTTTTGAATTTGTGTGCATATGTTGTGCTTAAAAACTGATAATCAATTTCAATGTTATAAAGCTATTTTAATGTTTCCTTTTAAGTTTGTTAAGTTTTTATTTTCTTATGTGAGTTACTAACCCATCTAAAATTAATTTTGGTATGGTGTGAGATGAGCCTCTCTTTTTGCATAAATTTCATTTTGTGCCATTCATTTCACAACACAAAGTTAATCATTGAAAAGGTAAACTTTTGTCCATTAATTGTTCTGCTTCTTTTATATAAAGAGATATTTTCTATGCAAAATACAACATTGCATTACCTGTAGCTGTGAAGTATGGCAACTCTGTATAATTCTACAACTCTATCTATCTGTCTATCTCTATACATTTGTTTGAGTATCCATTACATAGAACTGCCAAAAGGAATGAACATAAACCATGTGACATTAAAAACCAGAAAGGCATTATTTCACGCTTCAGGAGGTGTGTAGTTCTAAATGCATGTGTTGGATGGGCTATGTTATCTCTGAAGGAAAAGACATTTCTTTGCCTCTTCTCAATTTCTGGTGGCTGCTAGCACTCTTGGTATGTTTGATTAGTAGATACTTTATTCCAGTCTCTGCCTCTATCACTATTTCTTTCAATCCTCTGCCTTCACATGGTGTTCTAGCAAGGAAAGTAGCCATGAGATTTGGACTCATCCTAAGGTACTATGGTGCCATCCAAAATATTTACATCAGCTCATTATTTTCAGATAAGACTATATTCTGTGATTCTGGGTGGACATGAACCTAGCTGTACTGGGAGATATTCTTCAGCACTGTATAATTTGGGGGCAGTCTGTGTCTGCGACATTGGCCTCTTTGTTTCTTCTAAGACCTTTTGCTATTTGAGAAACCAACAGCTGAGAACATATCCTTGCCTGATTCTTTTTGCTCTGTGCCTAATTTCTGATGAATCTCCCAATTCCTCCTTCTAAAGTGTTGACTAAAGATATAGACCAGCTTTAAATGGGAATCATTTCATGTAGTCCAGCTATCACAGCCATATAATGCATCTGGCTGCACACTTCCCCAGCGACCAGATTAGTGATTATCAATTTGGGTTCATCATTTCTAATACATCAGAGTGTTAAGAGCGGTGAATCACAGTGACATTAAATTCCTACTGTTAAATAGCTACTGGCAATGAAATGGGTGTATCTAAATCTCAGGAAACCTAAGAATAGCTGTACAAAAATGCAGCCAATAACCCCAATAATTCTAACATGCCTCTTCTTTTTCTTTCAGTTAAGAAGCACTGAACCATTGTGGAGATGATTTTCAGGTGTTACCTACAAAATCAGAAGCTTTCAGTAGCAAAAAGAGTCAAAAGGAGCCACAGATCACTGTGCCTCTTCAGATGCTGTGATTGGGGCTGTGCAGAATTCCCCTTTTCTGCACATAAACTCCACTTATAATGTAGCCCTTCTCCTCCTGGAGCCTTTCAGTCATCAGAAGTCTATGACTCAGCTTTTATAGGTGTTAGAAATGGCTAGTGGAAGCATTTGAGGAGTGGCCACTATTAACATTCATTAAAACAGCAATTGTTATGGCTTGTGTATAGATGTCCCCTCAAAGCCACATGCAGCCATGCAGTCATGAGGTGGCTTGATCTAGACTCTGTGATGCTAGAACTGATTCATAGTGCAACGCTAGGCTCAACGGTGCTAGAATTAAGAGTGAGAGTGCTATCCATCCTTAGTCACCTGGATAAGATATAAGGGATTGAAAGAGCTGTAGTTATCCATTGTTGCTTTGTTACTTTCTGCCCACTATTAACTTTTTGATCTTTTGTGATGCCTGTCTGCCATACCACCCTGCCTTGGAGCCTGTGGATTATGGACTGAAACCTCTACAAACTGTGAGGTAAATAAACCTTTCCTCCTTCAACTCTGGATGTCAGATATTTTGTCTCAGCAATGAGAGAAGTAACGAAGACAGAATTTGCTACCAGGAATGGGATTGCTGCTGTGACTGTACCTGACCTTGTGGTTTAGGAGCCTTGGGAGCTTGCTTGTGGGAAGGGGAAGAGTTAGGAAAGGTCTGGAGATGCTGGTTGAAAAACTAGAGCTGGAAAGACTGAGACTGTACTTGACAGGAGATTCTGGTCAAAGCTCAGATCAGAATACTGATAGAAAATCTGCCAGTAAAATTCAGACTCAGGAAGTTTACACTGGAGAGAAAGACTACATTGGATGTTGGACTCCAGACAATGTGTTTATTGTTTGGAATGAAAGATTGTCTGCATTTTGCTCATGTCCAGAGATTTTGACTGAGACTGAGATTAAGAGTGGTGGACTAGTTAATCTGTCAGAAGAAATTTCAAGATAATCTAATATGGGTGGTGGCATGGCTACTTTTGGGGGCTTTTAGCCATTTTATGTTGAGAAGCAAGAGCAAAGAGCCCAGCAGAAAGACTGAAAATGTTTTAAGTTTACCTAGAAAAGAAGCTCCATTATATTGTGGTTTGCAAATATGACACAAGGCAGAAGTTGGTTTCTGAATAGACTAACATGAAAGAAACCAAGTATTTCAGAAGAAAACGAAAGAAAATATGGCTTGAAGACATCACAGGAACCAGCAGGTCTCCAGCTTTGCAGGCTCAGAGTTGCAAAGGTGAAAGTGACACTCAAAGTTAAGGGAAGAAAAGTTTACTTAGCTCACAGTTAGTAAAGGTTTCAATCTATAATCTTCTGGATCCAAGGCTAGGTGGTATGGCAGACAGGCATCACAGAGGAGCAAATAGTTCATGGTGGGAAGAAGGTAAAAAAGCACAAGGGACCACCACAGCTCTTTCTATCCCTTATATCTTATCCAAGCTACTTAGGGTGGGTAGCATAACATTCCACTCTTGGTCCTGTTTAAGCATAAGGCATTTAGTCCATCTCTAAAAGCCCCATATCTGACTTCATGAGGCACTGAGGGAACATCAACACACAAGCCATAACAATTGCTATTTTAATCAATGTTATTAATGGCCACTCTTCAAATGCTTTCTTTCACAGTTACTACCACCTTCCTTTGAGGAGAAAGCTCCAGAGCACCACATTACAGAATGTTGGCAACCTGGGGAAGTTGTTCCCTGTGTTTTGGTTCATAGGTGGTCATCCCCTACAGGCAAGAAAGAAGAAAGCCTGGCTACTGCTCCAGCTGGTACCAGACCTCAGCATCATTCACATGGTAATGCTTTTAAGTGCATGTAGAATTCAAGAGTTGTGGGATCAGGATAGCTTCCGCTCAGATTTCAGAAAAAGGCCTGGGAATCCAGGCAGTTTGTCCTTGAGAGGGCAGTGTGTGAAGCTGTGAGTATGAAGCCAAAGGCTCAGTGGAGACCATAGAAATTTGGAGAGGACAGAAACGTGAATCATCTGAGAAAAACTGCAAAGAGGGAGCAGAAGTAGCTCAGGACAGAAGCCATGAGAGGTACAACTACTGGTAGTGCTGTAGGGGTATAGCCATCCAAGCCCACTGGAGTTCATGACTTACAACACATTGCTAAGAATGCTGGAAATCAAACTGTGAGATTTAATGTTTGCCCTGCTGGGTTTTGTCTCTTTGTTCCCATTTCTTGTTTTCTGCCATTTGTAACTTTTGGAGTGTAAATGACTATCTTGTGCCATTGAACGTTGAAAGTGTCTTTCTTTTCATCTGTACAGTGACTTGTAGCTAAGAGTTTGCCTTAAATCTCAGAGGAGATTTTGGATTTGGACTTTTTAGCAATGCTAAAGCTGTTAGGACTTTGGCAACTCTTAGAGATGGTCTAAATACCTTATGCATAACCAGGACCAAGGGTGGAATGTTATGCTACCCACTCTAAGTAACCTGGATAAGATATAAGGTTTAGAAAGAGCTATGGTGGTTCCTTGTGCTTTGTTACCTTCTTCCCACCATGAACTATTTGCTCCTCTGTGATGCCTGTCTGCCATACCACACTGCCTTGGGACCAAAAGATTATGGATTGAAACCTCTACTAACTATGAGCTAAGTAAACTTTCTTCTTTTAACTTTGAGCATCAAATATTTTGTTTCAGCAATGAGAAAAGTAACTAAAATGGTAATTAATAATCACAAATGCAGTACTACAAATGTCATTACATAATGAAGAAGTATTTTAAATATGTAAGGTTTTAAAATTCATTATCTCCCTCTAATTTCTATGTATTACATAAGAAGAGTAGCAACCCTTATGAAAATCAGTTTAGTGTCTCACTTCTTTTCATTGTATACTTCTTGATTATATAAAATGCTTCCTGATGTTTTTGTAGTTTCAAAACAGTTCTAACAAATATCGTTATTAAAATTTAGATGTAATATTTTGATAGGTATGGGGAAAGTGTTTAATTTACTCAAATCAAAATAAAATTATTCCACTGTTTAGCATATTCATTATTTAAAGAATTTTTCTTTTTTTTAAATGAAAAAATTTTTTTTCCTTATTCACCAGCTTTTACAACCTGAGAGTAATATTTATTGTTTGGTAGCTTTAAATTTTGTACTAAGATAAATTTCATTGAAATGCTAGCTAGAGAAACAAAAAAGTTAAAAAAAACACTGAAAGAAGGGACAAATAAGACATTTTTAGATTGATTTTCAGGTGCATTTACCCTGACTTATCTACAAAGGAAACTATTACAGTGATAACTACAGAGACAAAATCCTTTTCTACCTGAGAATACTCCTGATTTTAAGACTCTTCCAGGCCTGGATTTGAGAATTTGTTCTCCAGCTTATCTGCAAAATAACACAGAGAAGTTTTAAACTCTCACAGTGTCTCTTTCCTTGTAGACACATTAGGAGCTACAAAAATTTTATTTTAGTAGCCTGTCATGATTACAGATAATCTCTGATGAGAGCCAATACACAAGAGATCTTCAATCAATGGTAAATATTGTCTTCCAGCACTTTTTGGAATATAACCCAGTTGCCATTTCATTTAAAGACTTTAATCTGGATAAAATTTATCATTTGTTTATTGAATGCCTGCTATGTCTAAGAAATTTAATGGTAAGCAAGGTAGCAAACACTTGTAAAATGCTGTCCCTCTCCTGGTAGTTTTTAGTCTATTTGTAGGGAAGAAAATCAATTATGAGTTAACTGACAACCCAAAAACATGAGTACCTAATGGATTACTGATACACTGGCTTCTTAATAAATAAATGTTGTATAAATAAATCAGTGAGTTAAGAGGAAAGAGAAAGATTTTATCTTTTCTGGTTGTTGGGAGGGCTTTTAATTTGTTGTTTGCTTTCAGAAGAAGTAGAATTTTAAAGTCTTAAATAAAACTTAGCTTGGATAGACAGATGAGAAGAAGAGCAGTCTTTGTAGCAAGAGTGAAAAAACAAGCTCATTTCAAGGAGCTGCCAGCACATAACATTGGTTCAATACAAAATTACTGTTTTCATGGCCTATCAGAAGAGTGAAATACCTTTAAAGAAATGCAAGGTATATCCTCTGAAAAGCACTTGAAATGCACCTCGAAAATTACACCTTGGGGAAAAAAGTAAACAATATTTTGACCTAATAGATTGGCTTCCTTTTAGTAGTATTTACTCAAGTAAAGCACACAAAAGAATGGCTAGAAAACTTGGTTTGGAGTGATGAATTAAACCCATTTATGATTGAACGTTAAGGTCACAATTAATTTTAGGAACCGTTTAAAGTGTTTTAAGACTGAAGTAGATATATTACTTGATTTCAGTTTCTCCTGTCAGCAACACGTCCCTTAATTATTTCATGAAACTCCCCTGTGTGTCTTCATGGTTGCCCACAACGATATGCCTATGACTGTCACACAGAGGAACATTCACACTCTTTCCCTCTTACTAAATCTGCTTATGGCCAACGTCATCTTCTCTCAAAGCACAAGTTGTCTTATTTTTGTCATTGCTGATGCTTCTTCTATGAGATCATCCATGTCCATGCATAAGATGTTTTATTCCCTTTTTCCCAAGCTCCCACCCTTAAATCTACTGAAAACAGCTGTTTTCTGCATGTAGGTGGGAGAAGAGGTCTCTATGTGGATCTGAGGCAATTTGTTTCTTGGAACCAAAACAATACTGCTTGTGCTTCACATCTAGAAAGTTTCCCACCAGACACCCATTTTGGTATTTTCTTCTCTTGTTAGCTCTTGCAAGTAACTCTCAAGTGCCCAGCTCAAACAGAAATGAATATTTTCAATACACAGATGGATACGTACAAACAACCAGAAAAAGATCATATTTGTTTAGTAGAATCAAACGGTTCAGTCACAGTACTTTATCCACATACAAACTACTCTCCCCACCAATAACTGTGAACATCGTCTTGCCATTCACCCCTGAAAGAGACATAATATTGTGGGTTTGGCTGTGACCTGGCTGTATGAGTCCATCCATATTAATTTTACAATTAGAGAAGCGTTGAGTACTTTCTAACTCACAGGCTCGGCCAAAGGAATTAAATAAAATAGGCTTTCCAAGTATAAAGTGTGTAGCTCTAAGTCAAAAGATGCACATTAGTAAAGGTTTGTGGGTTTTTTCTGACTTCTACCTTCAAAATTACCTCCAAAGTTAGAACTGAAGTTTCTATCAGTGTACATCAGTATGTTTGATTGAATTAGAATTTTCCCCTATCTATATTTGGGTTACGTATTTGACTCTTAAATGTTATTATTCAATAAGAGTCCAAGAATTAAATGCAGAGGTGATTTTAAGTCAAGGGGCTAAGGACTTGGAGCGGTTAATATGATTTCTAGTACTACTAGAATTATGGCTTTGTTGTGGTAGGTTTTGTTTTTTCAGATTCCATTAGTTCAAAAAAAAAAAAAAAAAGGAAATGCTTCTCAAATGTATTTGTAGCAATTTAAATAGAGAAAATGAAACAAAAAGAAAAGATAAAATTCACTACTCTGTCTCCCACAGGATCTACATTAAGAAAAATGCCTGTATTGAAATATCCTTTGCTGTACCGAATGGGCGACATGTATTATTTGGATAAATTGCATATATCAAGAAGAAAAATCGCTAATAAGGAAGATACTTACTGTTCATTCTTTCTGTAACAATAGACTCAAATGAATAATTGCACAATAGCAGGAGATAGGGCTTTTGTTTATCATAGAGATGCTCTCAATTAGACTTACTACACCAGTGTATGTCTTATCTGAATTGCCCATGTATTATTGATAAACTTTATTGGATTATTTTACATATCATGCATTTATCTTGGTCTGAGCAAAGTCTAGTTTTGTCTTGCAATTTACCAAACTGTGGTTGGTTGGTTGGTTCAGTGGAGTTCATCAGTGCCCACTTCTAATTCAGAATGTCATTGAGGTATGAATATATTAGGTTTTTCTGCAGCCCAGAGGTTGATCCTTTATTAGCTCTTTGGTATTTGATAATTATAATGAAGATCACAAAACTGCAAGATCTAATTAAGTTTGGAACATTCCAAAATTGACTTTCTGTAGAAAATTTCATGCTGAATGAATGTGACAATCCAGAAAATTAAAGAAATAGCCTCTTGCATGACTATATTTCATTTTTCTCTTTGTACACAGAAGCAGAGAATCCTGGGGCAAAAAAATAGGTTGAACAACTTCTCAAATTAAGAACAATTTTGCACATGACCAAGATTTTAATGTCTCTCTCATCCAAGAAAAATTTGTACATAATAATGTTTCTCATAGGTATAAAGTTTAATTTCCCAATTGTGGCCTTTGTCTGTGTTACCTTGCTTTATCTTTGAATCCTCTGAACTACGTAGGTGGGATATGTGAAGCTGTTTCACACAGTTGTGTGATTCCGCAAAGTAAACTAACAAGTTGTGTGTTTAATCAGTAGTAAGTTAAGTTTCTGAGCCACTGTTTCTTCGTCTGAAAAGTCGAGGTGATGATACTTCACAGGATTCTTGTGTGGATTAGAAATGATCTATTTAGTTTGACTTTCCTATTATGTGTTTAAAGTAGCTCTTCATCTACAGAGCTTGGTTACCTTTGTGCTAGTTCCTGTTTCCAGGCAGATGGGCTGAATCTGTTTGGATTGTAAGAAGGAGAGTGTGAACAGCTCTACAATGGCATCAGTATTTGCTCTTAGAGTTACAGTTTGCAGCAACCAATTTTGCTGCATTTTCTTTCATGAATACAAATACAACTGAGAGAGCTAACTCAATATAGGCATAGACATTTGTCCAGAAAATTTACTCATTTAATTTGCCTCTTTTTTTTTTTTTAACAGGAGGATAAACTATCTCAGATAGTATGCATTTCTGATAGGTTCACTTTAAACATGTATTTTGCTCTCTGTTCTTTAGCAGACGCTATCTGAATTGTTTTCTAGGTTGTATTATGAGTATTCAGTCTCATCTTCCTCTTTTTCTACTGATCATTTCCCACATTGTTGAATCTTTGCCATTATGGTGTGCTTTGAGAGCCTAGGAAGAACTCTTTAGCAAAGAGGCTTCCATGATCAACCTCCATCCTCAGCTTATCAGCTTATCACAGACATAAGCCAACTAAGCGGAGGTTGATTCCTTGGAGATGTCTCCACATTGTTAGCTTTTCGTTGTGTTATGAAATATTAACAATTAGAATTTAGAAGAGCAAAAGTTTATTTTGGTTCATGGTTTCAGAGGCTTCAGTTCATGGTAGGCTGGTTCTGTTGTTTTAGGCCTGAGGCAAGTAGAATATCATAATAAAGGGAGCATGTGGCAGAAGAGAGAGAAGGACAATGGGGAAAAGACTGGGGAAAAAGATACATCCTTGAAAGTTATGCCTCCTAGGAACCATTCTCTTCAACTAGGTCCCAGATCCTACATTTCCATCACCTCTCAATAGTCCATCAAATTATGAGCAAATCACTGATGAGGTGAAAATAGTCATGACCCAATCACTTCACCAAAGCTTCACCTCTGAATTTTTCTGTATTGGGAGACCAAGACTTCAACATGTGAAACTTTAGGGGAACACTTCAGATCCAAACTGTACTAGTCCCTTATGAAAATGTCCCTGAACAGGATAACTTGTCATGCTTATTTATTTTATCTTGAGTAGTTTATCATAATATCTGAGTGGGTAAGAAAGGTGAGGAAATCCCAGAGTAAGATGCTGAGCTGGTGAATTTTCTTTGTGTGGATGTTAGAGTACAAGAAATTCTGGAGTTGCCAAAGAAAAGATCTGCAGTTAGGTGCTGGGAAATTCAGGTTCTGGTGGTGGTGGTGTGAGGGGGTGGGCAGCACTAAATTGCTGGTGTCATTCACTAGGATTTTCTCAGGCCGCTCCTGCTATGGAGCCTTTTCTTGACACACTGCCTCACTTCAGGAATCTGGATTGCTTTCCACTCATTCCATGTGGGGACTCTGCTCTTGTCTATATCACTGCCGACACTGATTTTGGAATCTTGGCAAGGACAGATGTCAATTCACCAGGCAGGGAGTTATATTCAGTTCTATTCTGTTCTCCTGGGTCTCCTACTTTCTGTGTCCCAAGAGACATTTAGACATTCATTTATTTAGTCATTATTCTGAAAGAATTACAAGAGGGGTTTAATAGCTCACCTGTCCTGCACACTCCACTCTAAGCACTGTTTTCCTCTCTGTCTTGGGAGCCCTCAGCTATTACATTGAAATCGGCAGCACCAGAGCCCTCATTCTGACCTGGGATGCAGACTGACTATTTTATACCTCCATACATTAGGCAAATATGTGCAAATGTCTTATTGTAATATGCTTAATCATTTACTCAACATGTATTTCTAAACTCCCGCCCTCTGTCAGGCACTGTTGTAGGTGTTGTGGACATCTCAGCAAAAAAGTACAATTAGAAGTCCTTGTCTGGAGCGAGGGATTTAGCTCAGTAGCACAGCGTCTGCCTGGCAAGTGCGAGGTTGTGAGCTCGATTCCCGGTTCCGGGAAAAAAAAAAAAAAAAAAAAGGTTCAGAAGTCCTTGTCCTTGTGACTCATCCAGTTTAGTCAAGCAAAGTCAAGGTTACTTTGTATATCCTTTCTTACATAACAGGCACTGTTCATAGTCTTTTCATCGGCTCATCCAATACCTACAGATGAATAGTCTCATTTTCCTCACATTGCAAATGAGAAAGTTGAGGAAAGCAACTTATCCAAGGACGTACTGCTAGAAAATAAGCTCAAACAATGCCAAAGGAGTGTCTGATATTTTTCCATACTTTGGTTGTATTGACTCTAATAGGTTCTTTAACTGTATAAAAGTATTCCAAACAGATGTGGAAGCTTTCCTTTCTTTTTCCTTTTTCTTGTATGTTATAGATATTTTAATAGGTATTTTGAAATATTAGGCCTCATATAAACCCTAAAAACATGAAGTGAAAGAGAAATCGTTACAAGTACATGGTTTTTTTTAAAAAATGGATTAGAGCACAGAATGTCTAATACGTTTTTTCCTTATATAATTGGTTAAAATAAAAAATGAGAAACAAGAATATGTAGTGTTTGTGCTTTAAAGACTCCTTCACAATCTGCCAAAATCAGCTGCTTTTGACCAACAAACAGAAACTCTGTGATGTAGTAGATTATTCTGAGAATAGGCAGCCGGCCTGCTACCAACATTTTCCAAATTTCAGTGCTCTGGGGAAGGAACTTTGACAAAATCCAAATTGTTAAAGTATCTGTAAAACCAGAGATTAATACATGTGTCTCTTCTAATTTTTGTCATTTTGATTACTTGAGAGACTTTACTAAAAATCAAATATGTATTTGGAATTATGAGAGCTATTTTCAACTAAACTTAGAAAATTGAATAGAAAATTGGCAAGATATTTTATGAAAAACAATGAAACAGAATGTGGTTAGAAATAAATCAGTTTTTTAGAAAGGAGAAAGTAAACTTAAAAGAAAGTCACTGCTCACTGCCAAGAGATCTTGTCTCCCTGACAAACCCCGTTCATCCTCTCCTCTAGAGCATATGGTCACAGAGAGGGTTGCCTTTTTCTGTTCATTGCTGAACATCCAGCACTTAAGCAGTCTGGGTACATCAGTACTCAATTAAGGGGCACTGAATGAATGTCTGTGTAAACATCAGATTAAAGCTAGTGTATGATTACAATGTGTTTACACTGACATGGTTTTGGACACTCAAGTATGATCACTTTTGTTATCAAGAGAGTTATAACACTGTGTTTTAATTTTACTATATTTCATGACCTACACCTAAACCACAGGATTTTAAATTTAGTGAAAGTAGGGAAATTATTTCCTTTTTTCTTAAATTGCTACTTAATCATACATGGATTTGCAGGCAAAAGAAAAGAAGAAGCAACAGTGAACTTGGTGATAAAGTACCACATTATTGTTAGAAGAATCAGGCCAGTTATTTCATTTAGAGAATAGGAACGAAAGAATCAAGAATGATAGAAAGAAAAATACATTTATTTCAACCTATATTTAGAAGATTTAACGTTCACTTTTGAGCAGCAGGCTCCCAATAAATACTGACTCCTTTATTGATTTGCACTGTTACCCCAAATCAGCAATTTTAACTTGGATAAAGCATTAATTAAAATAGATTATGAGTAGTTAGCAGCTGTATAATAGGCCTCTAAGACTCATACTTCCTGCCTAGCTGAATCTTTTTGACCTTTCTATCACCATCTCTGGGTTCATTGCTTCCTCCCCACATTGGCACGAGGGAACCAACTTCTACTCTGCGTCTATGAGATCAGCAGCTTGAGAGCTTACCTACAGGTGAGATCATGCTGTATTTGTGCTTCTGTGCCTGACTTATTTCCTCTAGGATAAAATCTTTCAGGCTCATCCATATTTTTCAAATGACAGAATTTTCTTCTTTAATATTTCATGGTTTATAGATACTGCATGTTTTTATCAATTCATGGACATTTACATAGTGTCCACACAGTGACTATCATGATTCTAGTTAGTGATTATGTATTATATATTTAGAAATTGGTGCAACAGTAGATTTTAAATGTTCTTGCCACAAAAAGGTAAGCATGGGAGGTAATATATGAGCTGTTATATTCATTCACAGTACGTACATATTCAAGATATTACATTGTAACCCATAAATACATACAATTATTATTTGCCAGTTGCCAACAAAAGAAAAATGGGTTTAAATGCACATTAAGTTTTCACTACACCCATATCTGCTTACTGTGGGAATTGATATTAAGTTACCAGGTGTCCAGAATTCTTACATCTTTACTTCTCTTGCTCCTTTCCTGAGTCATGCACTCTCTCCACCCATAAATTTAAAGCAATAACAGTTACAGAGTACCCTTCATGTACTGACAAGGTATACGTCAAGGTATATGTCAAGCACTTGTGATGCAGATAAGAATGACTTCAGGACATAATATATAAGAACATAGAAAATTATGACAGGAATGATGTTACTAAGAAACACGAGAATGCACGGGCTTCAGGGGTCATAAAAATCACAGTTTGAATATTTTCTCTATAATGTATTAGCTAGCTAACCTTGAGCTTGGGGTTAAGTTTTTGAGTTGGTTTTGATGAGAGAACAGATTTATGCATCTGTCACAGTGCTTGCTTGCCCTTAGAAGGGGCCCCATCTATCATGGGTGTTGGTCATGAGTATTGTAATGGTGCTTCTGTAGAGCTACACAAGTACAAGGGAAGCATATGTAGAAAGGGCCTTTTTGGCTTGGAGATGCTTTGCTAAGATTATGTTTGAACTGGAGTCTCAGAAGATGTGTCCTTGGATAATTATAAAATGAGAATACTTA
This sequence comes from Chinchilla lanigera, assembly GCF_000276665.1. Taxonomy (NCBI): domain Eukaryota; kingdom Metazoa; phylum Chordata; class Mammalia; order Rodentia; family Chinchillidae; genus Chinchilla; species Chinchilla lanigera. The sequence goes on from NW_004955409.1 coordinate 33,903,243, forward strand.
TGTCCAAGGCGTAACAAGTATGAGGGGGTTTGGAGTGATTTATAGGAGGCTAGGTAAAGACAGTCTGAGAAAACTTGTGAGTAGCAAAGAGAATAAAGCAGCAGACATGACAGTGGCCAGATTATGAAGGTCCCATTGGTCCCAAGATATGTGTGTTGCCTGGAAGGTGGCTGAATGGGACTAAAACATTTTAAAGCAAGTTAGCATGATTAACATCTAATTCAATGAAGTACCCTCTTTGCAGTGTGGAAAGTGAGTTGTAACAATGTTAAGCAGGAGAAGCAGTGAGGTGTACTAATTGTCTTGACTCCAAACATCTCAAAACAGTTTTGTTTCCTTGTGATTTATGAACATTTGAAAGTATATAAATGTATTATATATCATGATATATATTCAAAGATAGACAAAAAGATATCCTAATGTTGAAAAGAAATATTTTTTCTGTTATAATTAACTAGGATCTCAAACATAATACATATTTTGGGAAGTTGTAAGTATCAGTTGATATTCACTTGCTCAATATTGTGGTGCTTAGAATAAAATAAAATTAAATAAAGATATGGTATGTCAACAATTCTACAGTGTAGAACTCTCTCACATTTTGTGACTCTTTTTTTAAAAAAAAGAATTAAAAACACCATATCAAGGTGATATATGTGCAACCATGTTTATAGCAGCACAATTTGTCATAGCTAAATCTTGGAAACAACCCAGATGATTATCAACCAAGGAATGGGTAGAAAAAGAAGTGATATTTTTATAAAATGAAGTATTACTCAGATATAAACAAAGATAAACTAGAGGCTTTTATAGGTAAATGGATGCAACTAGAGACTATACTCATAAGTGAAATACTACTATTCTACTACCACAATTATTATTTTGTTTCATAACCTGTTTATAAAGTGCTGCAGGAATAGTTGAAATTTTGGGTTGTTTTAATTTTCTCATTTTTCCTCATTTTTATTGCCAGAATGTTATTACGATATACGTATTATGAGGTTTAAAAAATGAAGATCATACGTATGACCAAATTTTAAAAATATAGCCTTTGAGTACTATATTGAGTAAAAACTATAAAGACACTGATTTAACATATTTTAAAGGTGCTTTGTGTTCCTTTCTGAAAATTTGTAAGATTGCAAATTATATTTGAAAATACTTGGCAAATTGTGCAGGATAGTATGACAGAATCTAAACCTAGTCTAAAATTTTAAAAATACAATGAGCTGATAATTTTTATTTTATACTTACACATACTATATTGCATGTACTATATTTTATATTATACACATCTATAATATATAATAATTTTATGTTTGATAGTGTTTGAACTATAACCTTTTTACTTTTCTTTTTCTCTTCAGTCATAAATATCTGTGAGAATCTTTGTAGAAGAAATAAAAAGTTATAACTCAACAAAATAACTGTACCTTTCTCAGCAACTACAATAGTAATGTTTGTGTTTGACGTTTAGTTCATCAAATATTTTCACATATATATTTTCATTTGCATTCTCAACATTTCTGAAGTGAACACTGATATGATCATCAGTGGCATTGTATCCCCAGCTTCTAGAAGAAGACGTGAATTCCTGTCCAAATGAAGTGACCTCTTATTCAACACAAGAAAGTACTTCGTGTCCAGGGTGAAGACAGCTACCACTTGAAATCTTATGAATGATTTTTTCCAAATAACATTCTGTGCTCCCTTTTGTGTTAAATTGTGTAACAAGCTTTCCCCATAATTAGCAGTTCTTAGAGGAAATTTGAAGAAATAAGAGATTGAAACTTTCAAAGCTCTTTTGGTGTTTAACTATGGTATTCAGCAAACTAACAAAAAATACAGAAAACAATATGACAGGCAGCTATAAACTTGAACTGTTCATCCATTAATTTAAGTTTATGACTATTTTGAAAAATTCATTTCATGTCTCTACATAAATTACTATGGTGTAACATATACGTCTAAGGCTCTGTTATTGTTGATACATAGTGTCAACTTGGGGAGTCTAGAGGTTTGGCTAAGTGACTCAGCAGTTCTGCATCTTGGGGTAAAAAAGGACACACCCTTACCCTTCTGGGATGCTGTTTATTGTGTCAATTTGAGAAGTTTAGAAGTTTAACTGTGTGACTCAGCAGGGAGCCAGGGTGCTTACTTTGTATTCATCCTGAGCCCTTGCAAGAGGCAGGCATGCAGAGGGTGTGGGTGTAGAGGACCACCCCCACCTCCTCAGAGCGGGTAGACTGCATAAAAAAAGGAATTGAAGAAGGACTGGCTGCTGGTTCTTCGGAGAAGCTCCAGTCTTTGCCTTCAGCTTGGTCATCTCCTGGCTTCTGGTGCAGAATGGGACTCTTCAGCCTTCTGGTGTAGGCTCTCTGGCCTTCATCCTAGGTTCTTAAGCATTCCCTTGCAGACCCATCAACCTTCTAATAAGGACTTGCCAGGACACTGCAGTGAGCTCCATGTCTGAGGCTGGGCTCTTCAATCTCCAGCCTGCAGACACCCTCTGCATGCTTCCTTGTACAACTCTGTGGCTCACCATTGTATGCCAAACTTATAATTGCTTGTACATGTGTACATCTTGTGTTATATCTGTTTCTCTAGTAAACCCTGACTGACACAGGCTCTTAATCTCATTCTGTAACCCTCTTGCCTTCCCCACATTATCCTGAAATTTTAATATATTATTCTCACATATTTTTATGCTGGAATCATTAGCCTTTATAATAAATACTATTGTATAGGTATTTAGAAATTGTGTGTGTGTGTGGTATTATGTCGTGTATCTTAATTGGTAATTTGATTTTTACAATTTAATATCATGAAATGAGGGTTTCATTCATTTGTTCACAGTCCTGTTTAGAATTCTATTCTCTAAAAACGCTATGGTGCATTTGCCTAACCGAGGACAGCTTGAGTGATTCCTCTTTTTATTACAAATATCGCTCTGGAGGGTGTGTCCTGCATGTCCACCCCTGCATACCTTTAAGAGGTTTTAAAAGTAATTATCCAGGAAATATAATTGCTGCTTCTCTGAGTGTGCATATTATCAGCAGTTTAAAGAAATTCCCAATGGCTCATCAAAATGGTGGTACAGATTTACACTATCATCAGAGTTGCAGTATTCCATGCGTATTTTGTGGTATTATCAAGTTATTCTTTTTATTGTCATGCTGAGCATGGAATCCAAGGACTCATGCATGTTTATTTTTGTTAACTTAATGCCTGTGGTGTGCAGTTTCACTGATTAACTTTCATTTCTTGATTAGTGAGGTTGAGAATTTTTTTTTCATGCAGGATTTCAAAACAAAATGATAGGAATTAACAGGTCATTATATTACATATTGTTATCTTCAACAAAGTTGCTCAGATTACCAGATGTAGAATGCAAGATTGATCAAATCATTAAAGAAATAAGAAAATAATAATTTAAAAGAATATTAGAGACGATACATAGCTTCACTAGACAGGATTGTAGGAATTCACCAGTGACTGTTGTACTGCAAACTGTTATCTTCAAATTAGTTGTTCAGATGATGAGATATAAGCAGGCAAAATTGGTCAAAAAGAAAAAAGATAGGCATTAACTGTTCCTTTCAATAAACCATTAGACATTATACCTAATTGACACATTATATTTCCTTCTGTGTTTTCTTATACGTTAGCCCATGTTTTCTATGGGTTCTTATCTTTTTAAATTGATCCATAGAAGCATTTATACGTTGTGGGTTGCATTTCTTTTATACATACAAAGGTTACAAATATTTTCTAATGTGTAGCCAGTCTTTTTACTTCACTTATGTTTTACAAGCTTTTTAATTTAAAAGTAACATTTATAAATATTTCCCTCTATGAAACTTGCTTTTGATGCTTTGTTTTAAAAATACTCACTTCCTAAATATTTGCACAGAAATCTTCAAATCCTATTTTTTCCTTTAAAATAACCTCTTATTTCTTCATCTTGATGCCATCCCACTTAACACCATGGATTTAAAATTTTCAAAACAAGCCATTGGAAAGGAGCCAATTTGAGAAGGCTACATACTGCATGAATCCAACCATATGAAATTCTGGAAAAGGCAAAATTGTAGAGAAAGTAAAAGCATAAGTGGTTTCCAGGGGCTTGGGGGAAGGGAAGGGATAAATAGGCAGAGGGCAGGGGACTTTTAGAGCGGTGAAACTACATATACTGAGGGTTCTGTAATTGTATGTACCTGTCACTATGCATTTGCGATAACCTATAGACTTACATTACAAAGAATGAATACTAATGTTGTTTGAATTTTAGTTAAGAATAATGTATAAATACTGCCCTATCAATAATAACAAATGCTACACTAGCTCAAGATGTTAAAAAGGTAAAATGGAAGGAAGAATTGGAGAGCATGTGGGAATCTTACTTTCTGCTCATTTATTTTGTAAACCTTAAATTTCCCTAAAAGATAAAGTGTGTTAATTCTAAAACATGAATTCTTTATCAAGGGATATTTCTTTTCACATGTGGAAGTGATTAGATTCCTTAAAGAAGTCTTCAAAGTATTAGAAGACTGTTTGTACAATTCATAAACAATTTATCTAGCAACCGGGGAGCCTGGGCCAGTATTAGTTTATGCCTGTTGTCTGCAGTAATTACTAACAGCATCCTCTATTGCTTGCAGAAACTGTCCTGTTTAGGCAATAAATTCAGCTGGTAACCCTACAGTGTTGACTTTCCAGTATGAGACAAACAGGTTTCTTCTTGAGGAAAACACGGCAGAGGATGATTAATAGATCTTTTTTCAGGTTTCTTCATGTGGGGTTTAGGAAGAGTTTTGGTTTTCGGCATACTCATTACTTTCAGCTCAGGGCTCAGAAATGACAGCTATAATTAATAACTTGGAAGAAATCATAGTTTATGCCAGGAGACAATTGTGGTATCAACAGAGATGTGTGTTAGAAAGCAATAGGTCTTAGTCACCGGGAGAAGGAATCAAAATGTTTCTTTCTGATGCAAAGCATGAATTTAAACTTGCCACTCTTGGTTCTGCTCTGTTCTTCGCCTTACTCTAAGAGCTCATATAAAGGAGTAAATGCCCTTGGGTTCTAGAACCAACTCTGGGATGTGGGCTGACACAAGCCTCTTACTCTTTAGGGCCTCAGTTTCCTCATCTGAAAAATCAGACAGAAGAGTTAGGTGTCTTCTGTTTCTAAAACTGCATGATGATAAGCCCTGTGGTTTTTTTTTTTTTTTTTTTTTGGTTTTTCTCTGGTACCGGGAACCGAACTCACGACCTTGCACAGGCCAGGCAGGCGCTTTTGCCGCTGAGCTAAATTCCCAGCCCATAAGCCCTGTGGTTTTATGCACACCGTCAGAAGCAGGAGCAGTAAGTGATACCTCTGGCATAACAGATGATGTAAGAGGATGGAGGATTCTGAGACTTTCAGACTTAGGATTCATGCTTCTAACTTTTTCAATTTGGCTAACATCAAGCAAAAACTCTTGCTGAGAACAGCAAGAAAATCAGACAAAATACAGTACAAACCTGTTTTTAGGCAAGCAACTCTTAAGAGTCCATGATGACACAGACAGTGGAACCAACGTCTAGTGCTTGCTTATCCCTTCCAGAAGGTCGCTGATTCTTAGTGCAACGTTTGAAAGAGAGAATCTGGAGAGGGATCTTGCTCCAAGACAAAGGAGGCAGCAGAGCTCTGCCAGGCATCTGCAGTTGGAGAGACAAAGGTTAGATTTCAGATATATGAAGTATCTAAGACTTGAGAGTTTAGTTCTCTCAGTGAAAAAAAAAAAAAAAAAAAAAAACACAGAGAAGTAAGCCTGTTCTTCACGTTTCTCCCTAGCAAGCACAAGTTGAATTCTCAAGCTGCTCAAAGTTAGAATTTAGGAAGTCAAGCAAACGCGTGCAGCAAAGTGAGGTTGGGTTGTTCTCAAGGGGGCAGTGCTGGCTGCCAAGCATGATGGTGCGTGTCTGTAACTCCAGCACTTTGGAGGCTGAAGTAGAGGTTCAAGGCCAGGCTGGATTACAGAGTGAGACCCTGTCTCAACAAACAAATAAACAAACGTAGGTTTTGGATATGTAATAGTGAGATGGACAAGGAACAGCCTAATTCTTCCCTTTTGCTGTGACAAGCGAAGGGAGTGTGATCCAACTGACAGCTGTCATATCCCATCCTCTTGCTTCCTTTCATGCCTCCTCAGTCCCCTGAAGAAGGACAGCGGCAACTTGCCTCAATATTTTCTTCCCATCCCTGAGGAGACTATGACTGGTCTTATAGAAACTCCTGCTGGCCTGACTCCTGCAGTGCTCTTAAATCACTCATGCCCCATAGGAAGCTCTGCTGCTGCCCCTCTGAAGAGGTGACCAGGAAACCATCCCCAGCAGGGCAGAAATCAGGGAGTGATCGGGGTTCACTGTTAAGATCTCTGAGATCCTTAATCCCCAAAAAACTGTGATTGGCATGCTTAGCTCTCCTAGAGATTCCACAAAGGCAGCAGGAATCCCCATTTTAGCATCACCATTTTTGTGGTAACGTGGAAGCCACTTCTGTCAAAGTGTCATGTTCTTCTCAGACAGTTGCCATGACAGCTCTGGCTACCGTGGAAGTCCCATACCTGCTCTGGAAGATGTGTGCCCCATCCTTAGTAGACTTCAATCTGAACCAAGCAGGAGAATTGAATTTGGACCACTCCATATGATTGAATCTTAAGGCTTAAATTAGACCCTTTTGGAGCAATTAATAGGCTCAAATTTAGACACTCATAGGCCCGCTGTTGGTATATGAGCAGACTTCTCTCATACTTCTCAGGTAGGTCTAGTTGGATTCTCTTTCTTGTGTTTGTCATCCTGTGCTACAGCACACACCCTGCGCAAATAAAGACCTCTCCAAAGGTCCTGTAAATCTCCCTGTAATTTATTTCTCAAATAGTATGAGCTTGGGAGGTCATGCAAACCTATTTGGGATTCTCATCCAGAGTAGGCATCAACAGCCGTAAATAGTTCCAGTGACTGGCAGCAGAGATGGTCAGAATGCTTCTGGCAGTGTCAGTAACTGGTAGAGCTGACTGATGGTGAATACTGGCAAACTCTGGTAATGGGGTAACGGTCAAGCAGGAATAATAACTAGTGGTGGCCACTGGTGCTTACTGCAGCATCAATGGGAAGTAACTGAGAACAGTGGCAACAAGCTATGGCCCAGTCCTGTAATAGTTATAGGCGCTTGAAGCCCTGGAGGGCTGGGGGTCATGGGCACTCAAAGTACATGGCCACTAGCAGAGCTAAGTTTTGGTGATTTGTGATTTCTCTATAGATAGAGCAAACAAACAAAACCAAACCAAACCTCTTGATTGGTGGTGAAAGAAAAAGGACACTGTAAATCCACCAGGCTTTTAGCCAGGCTCTCTAGAGGGATATTTTAAAGGTTACTGAAAGCCAACCTCAACCTTCTTGGTACTGGACTTCACTAAGGTGTTCTGTTACCTAGCTGTGTGGGCAAGATGACGGTGACCATTAATTGTGATATGTCACTTTGTCATAAGTAAGAACCACCTAGCAGATGAGTACAGCACAGTTCTAGGTGTGTTTGTGGATGTCTGACAGGTAGTCCACCCTGGATATGAATAGAACCATCAACAGGCTTATAGTCTGGACAGAATAAAAAGGGAAAGGGAAAGGAAGTGTCCTCGTTTTAGAAGTGCTTGTGTCTTCTCCCGTAAGTCGTTGGTCTCTACTTTCTTCAGCTGTCCAATGCAGACTTGCATCAGTGACTCTACAGTGAGCTTCCAGGCCTTTGACCTTCAATTGATGTTGCACTCCTGACCCTTTTTGTTTTGTGGCTTCCAACTTTTGGGGCTGGGCACCTAGTGGGTCATTCAGCTCTCACACACAGCCAGTCATTGTGGACTCTTTTGTCTATAATGCTGTAAGCTTGCCTAATAAATCCTCTCTCTCTCTCTCTCTCTCTCTCTCTCTCTCTCTCTCTGTGTGTGTGTGTGTGTGTATGTATATTTTTTAATTGATTTTTTTTTCTAGAAAACCCTAACTCATACCATGACAATCTTATCTGGAGACTAAATTTCCATACACAATTTGCAATGTCTAATTAAAAATAAGTATGCACATATTGACCCAAACAAGAGATTAAGTATTTAAAAAAAAATCGAGAAATAGTATTCAGACACAAAGCATCATCATTTATAGCCTTTGGCTTTGTGTAGTAATGGCAGGATGTAAAAAGATCTTCCTCCCAAGAAAATGTAGGGAAGGGTGCAAAGATGATTTATCTAACTTTCCAAATAATAGTTGTATCTGTTTGAACTCTATGTGCTATAAATATCAGAAACTTTATTTCAAACTGACCGAAACAATAAAGAGAATTTCCTGGCTCATTAACTGAAAACTCCAGAGATAGGTTGTGTTGGTTAGCTCCCTCTCGCTGCGGCAAAACACTTCAGAAAGATCAGCTTAGAGGAGAAAATGTTTACTTTGGCTCGTGATTACAAAGGTCTCAACCCACGGTCTCTTGGCTCTGTTGTTCCTAGGCCTAAGATGATGGACAATATCATGAAGAGAACACACCGTGAAGCAAAGCTGCCCTCTTCAATGTGGCCAAGAAGCCAAGAGAGGAAAGGGCCAGGTCCCAGACCCCTTCAAGCACATGCCCTCAGGGACCTAACTTCTTTCCTTTAGGACTCACTCATTATGCATTCACCACCGCCCAGCAGTCACATCCTCTGGGGACAAAAATCTTCAACATGTGAGCCTTGGGGGACCTTTAACATCCAAATCATAACATTCACTAAGCTTCTGGATAGATTTGATTCTAGGGCTCAACTGTGTCATCAAAGACTCAGCTCTGCTTTGTACAGTGTAACGTATAAAGCTTCCTGAGAGTAGCAAATGGCTTCAGAGAGTCCATCTTCCCATGTGCACCACTCTATCCAGAAGGAAAGGAGAGATGTCATTCAGCAGCTCCTTCAAAACTATCATGAACACTCTCGGTCTGTAAACCTTAGGAAATATTTTCTCAAAACTAGTTGGTACACATCAGGCTACACGTCAATTACACAAACAAAGCCTTTGATCAATAATACTGCTGAATTAATAATAATTATTATTATTATTTGGTCTTTTTGAGTCAGAGTCTCACTATGCAGTTCAGGCTGGCTTGAGCTCACTTTGTAGCCCAGGCTGGTCTCAAACTTGAGATGATCCTCCTGTCTCAGTCTCCTGAGTGCAGGGATAGTGTGTGCCATCACCACCGACTACAATTCTGTTGAATTAAAAGGAATTTTTTTTGTTCGTTATTTATAGTCACAACTCACTCTTGGAGCTCAGCAGTATGTATTTTGAGGTTGTGGAGAAGCACAGTTCATATGTTCTAATAACTTTTTAAATAAAATGTGCAAAAGATAGTGAAAGAAATGATATACAAGTATAAAGAAAAAATACACCAATGATTATGGGTGAGTGGCTATTCCGAAGAAAATGTGCTAGTAGAAACAGAAAGAGATACCACAGAAAACACTGGAAACTATCAAATTTAAGCTGAATAATGAATACATAGAAGAAAAGTTGAAAAAGAGCTAACAACTTGGAAACTGGTATAAGTAAAATGTGAATATCTTTATATCAATTAAAAGAGCACTTGAATAAAAATAACAGCATTCTTGGATTAATTTGCAAATTAGAAATTGAGTAGCACACAATCAATAAGGGCAACTGTCCAATCAGTAACATTGAAGAGATTCTTAGCAAAATAATAAGAAATGGAGGAGTAAAAAAATAAAGAACAATGCAATCAAAAAGTCTATAAAAAGTATGGATGCCAGAAATTGGAAATTATACACATCCCAAATAGACATTTCCTAAAGCATAGAATAATTCAGTTAAAATGGAATGTATTCAGAGACATAGAAAATTCTCATGAAATGATGGAAAATCTGATCATGTCCAGCAAAAAGCCTTATGCTTTACTAACAGTATCTATAGACAAAGAACAGCAAATAAAATGCTTGAGATTATTCAATTTCCTACCACTGAAAAAACAAATCAAAAAACAAATCCTTGCTTTTGAATTTAGAAAAAAAAATCTCCCTCTACATTGAAAAAATACAATTTTATGCACAGAGTCAGTGTGATTCCATTAAAATATCTCAAGATGGTATGAACGTGTCTGTATATTTGCACTCATCTATATGTGGGGCCTTACAAGGTAATTTTAAAATTAAAGAAAAACAGGCGACTAATAACCAAATGCTCCCAAAGAACACGATGAAGGGATTTGACTTATCAGACATATCTACAATAATTACTATACATAGAGTATTGTTAGAGGATGAACAAATACAGAGGTTTAATACAATAGATAATCTCCTAATATATCACCTAATAAAACTTCATGTATAATAGAGATGGATTGCACACAAGTGAACTGGTGTAGAAACCTGAAAGACCAGGTAAAACTCAAAACTTACAATAGGTGATAGGAAAGGGAAAAAATTGCTCAAAGGAAGGAACGACTGGGAGGAGGGAAAGAAGAAGAAAGAAAACAAGGAATGCAAAATACAAATATCTATGAATAGCTGCTATAATTGTATTGCTGAAGTCTGATGGTGTATTGAAATGAACAGTTAATGATTACAATTTTTTATGTTCTGATGAGCAACTGATTTGAAGGTAACAATATGCAGTGGAATTCCAATGGTGAGCTCCTACCATCTTGTCTAGTGAAACTATGTATTATCCCTACTGTTTTATCAAAGAATTATTTTCTTACTCTCTTTAATGGTTTGAGCAATGTTTCATTCTTACATCTGGTAATCTGAGCAATGTAGTTGAGGATAGCAATATGTTATGTAACAACCACTGCTGGCTGGTATTATTTTGTCTTGAGACCCTGTATCACTTTGAATGTTCTTACTTTGATTTGTTCATGTTTGTGATATTGGTATGCTGCTACTGTTCTATTTTTTTTTGTTTGTTTCTCATTTACTACTCTCTTTAAAATAAAAAAAAAAGAACAGACTTCTCAGTGTCTTGTACTGGGGTAAATGTTTAGACATGACTTATGTAAATGAGACTCTAGCACGTACTGGTACACAAATGAACATCATGTTTATTAACAACCTAAGTGTGAGGTAACAAAAATGATTAAATTTAAAAGTAAGACAGAAAATAATTTTAATATCTCAGGTATGGAAAGAGTTCTTAGGATACATGGGCAGAAGCTAAAGGCAAAAGATGGATATATATATATATGATTCATGCAAAATCAGAGGCTTGTTTATTAAAAAAAATACTGTGAATGGAACAGAATAGAGAATGCAGAAATCGCCCTGTGTGTGAGATTCAATTGCTCGATCTTTCACAAAGGCACCAAGCATACACTGGAGGAAAGAGAGGCTCTCTAGTAAATGGTGCTAGGAAAACTGGTGACCCACATGCAGAAAACTGAACCTAGACCTAGTCCTCTCACCGTGCACTAAACTAAAATCAAAATGGATCAAAGAACTAAATGTTAAATCAGAAACAATTAACTTGCTGGAAGACAAAATAGGTTAAAACTCTTGAAATCATAGTTCAGTTGTATAGGAAATAGTTTCAAGAATCCAGTGGGCTCAGATTAAACTGAAAATCTTCTGCGTAGGAAAATAAACAATCACTAGAGTAAAAAGACAACATACAGAATGGAATAAAAAAAAATTTGCCAGTGACTCCTCAAACAGAGGACTCATTTGTAATATATAAAGAATTTAAAAGATTATACCCCCCTAATAAAAGACCCAGTCAAAAAAGTGGGCAAGTGAAATGAAGATATACTTCACAGATGCACAAAAGGACAATAAATACACAAAGAAATCCTCAACGTCGCCGACCATTAGAGAAATGCAAATTAAAGCACACTGAAATTCTATCTTACCTAGGAGAGAACAGCCGTCATCAAGAAATCAAATAATGACAAATGCTGGTGAGACTGTGGGATAAAATGAACTGTTCTTTTTTGTTAGTGGGAATATAAACTAGTACAACCATTAAGGACACCAGAATGGAGATTCCTCAAAAAATAAATAAATAAATAAATAAATAAATAAATAAATAAAATAAAACCAGAAATTCTACTTGACCCAGGTATTCCCTCTCTAGGTATCTTCCTGAAAGATTTAAAGATATTATATTACAGTGATACGCATGCACACACATTGGTAGTAGCAAAATAAATACTAGCTAATGAAAAATGAACAGTAGCTAACTCTTGGGGGTGACTATATGTCCATCATTAGATGAATGGACAAAAATATTGTAGTGTTGGAACACCATAGAGTACTACTCGACCACAAAGAATGATAAGCTCAAGGTATTTGTAAAAAAATGGGTGCACTGTGAGACCACAGGGTTAAGTGAAGGAAATCAAATACACAAGCTTTAATATTGTGTGGATTATTTTATATGAGAAATACAAAATATAAATAAAGGGCAAAATAAAAGATAATAGGACATAGGGGGATAGATCTTTCGAAGGGGAAGGGGGTCAAGAGATGGAGGGAGGAGGGAAGACAGGGACAGGGGTAGAAAAAAGGAATTAAGATTTATCATGTACAAGTACCAACTCTACGCAAGGACGGTAAGCATTCTCTACTGTGAACATGCACTAAAGAAAAGGAAAGGCATCAAGAGATGGGTGGTGGGGGAGAAGGAAGGAAGAAAGGAATTAAGGTGTGTTAGGTACACGGACCAGCTCCACACAAGAAATGCAATTCTTATGCATGACACACATACACTAATGAAAACTAAGAAAATGGCTAGTCGGTGGAGAAAAGAGATACGATATAGATGTCCTGGCAAAAAATATGAAGCTGAATTCTTCAAACATTTCTGGTGGGAATATACATCAGTACGATTATGGTGGGAAATAGTTTGCATTAACTTGCAAAATGTCCTAGTTACTCCACTTTTTGATATACTCTAGAGAAAATCTTGCACAGGAGCACTGGGCCATAGTATAATCACGTTCACAGAGGTATATTTTGTAAAAGCAGAACAGACAAACAAAAACTGGAGATAACCCAACTACCACTCAGGAATGGAAAGGGTGGGATCTTTATGGTGTAGACAGTCCAGTGAATGCTAGAAGCCTGTAGCAGGGAATAAATCCCACCCGCTGAAGAGCTTGGTCAATCACAGAAACAATATTGGTGGGGAGGAAAGCAAGGTGTGGCAAGGTGTATAAAATATGATTCTGTGTGTGTGAAATGCAAAAATTTGAAATGATTTCTCAGAAATCCTTGTGCTAGAAAAATAGCAGCAAAATCAATGAATAAATTGTTGGACCTCTGAAAAAGAAAAACGGAGCCATAGATTTGCTAAAATCTTGTAAGGTAATAGAGAAACAAAGTAGAAGACAGCATGGCTTAAACTAACACATTTGTTACCTCACTTGTTTTTATTTTATTTATTTTATTTTTATTTATTTATTTTTTGTGGTGTTGTGGAGTGAGTGCACCAAGGTACTTCCCAGCCCTTTTTAAATTTCTTTATTTTGTGTTTTTTTGAGAAAGATTCTCACATGGTTCTCTAGTCATTAAATTGCTGAAGCTGGGCTCAAACTTGTAATCCTCCTGTATCAGCCTCTCAGAGTGCTAGGATTTTAGGTACCTATGCCCACACCCGGGTTATCTCACAGTTCTGTAGGTCATAAGTACAGGGAATCTCAGCTAATCAACTGGTTTGTCTGCTGCAAGTCTCCTAGAAGTGGAATCAAAGTTCTTGCCCTCTAAGTTGCTCTCATCTGCACGGTTCATCAGCTTCCACACTAATTTAAGCATTAGAATGTGGCTGTAGCAGCAGAGGCCAGTTTCCTCAGCTTTTGTACAGTTATCTGCTTTCCTTGTCAGTTTCTACGTTTTCACACCAGTGACAGTGTGCCAAGTCCTTCTCAAACTTCCCCTCTCTTTCCCTCCTACCATATTCCTTCTGTCACATCTTTCTGACTTCAGTTAGAAAAATTCTCCAAAAGGCTTATATGCTCTGATAGGGTCCACCAGAAAAATCACCCTGTCAAGGGCTATGGTCTCCACCACACAGGCAAAGTTCCTTTGTCATGTAAGGTGACATATGAATTCGGGAGTTTAGGGCATGAATATAAGCAGAGCATTATTTTGCTTTCTACAAGAAAAATGTAGAAAAGAGAAACAATGGCAGATGCAGAGAAACAGAAATAAATTATGAAGTACAGCTCCATGCAAATAAACATGAAAATTTACTGAAATGGGCAATTTCCTAAGAAAATACCATTTATTGAATCTTAGAGGAGGCAGCAAAGGAAAAAAAAATATTTATCTACGCAAGGCAGTTAGGAACACTGAATCTCCTACAAAGCACCAGTCCAAAGGATTTCATGGTTTACTTCTCTAACCTTTAAGAAAAGTACTTTCAGTGTTATCCACGTGATCACAGCAAAGCTGAGAAGTGGGTGTGCCGGGTATGGGGTCTAGGTATCCAGGCCTCTCTGACTGTCTGTGGTCTCTGTATTCCAAACCTCTGGCAGCGCTGCCTTTTTAGGAGGGTTCCGGTTAGTTCCACCAATTGGAGGCACTCATGCAATATGAGGGTGGGAGGGGGCTGGAAGGCACACTCCACTTCCGGTGATCCCCCTAGACAGCAGCCTGCTTATGAGCCCCAGACAGGACAGTGACCACACAAATGCAGGGCGGTCTGCCCTTCAGGGAATGCAGTTCTTTCTTTCCTGTCCTGACCTTAGGATGAAACTAACTTTTCTCGTTTGTCTTTCAAATACTTTGAACCCAATATCCTGTCTCCCATCCCTCTCTTCTGAGAATACCTGGAATGGGTATTTCTTCTTACTGAAGCCTGACTGATACACAAGGTAACTTTCTGAATTATCTTTGAAAAGCTCATTCAAATGGATCACAAAACCTGACAAAGGCAGCATAAAAGGAAAACTACAAACCGGTCTTATTAATTTTATACCAATAGCAAACTTCTAAGTAAAATGAATATAAAATATTAAAATAAAAACAATTTAATGAATACTTTTAAAAGTAATAAATCATGAGTAACTGGCATTCAGTCTAAAATAATTTGTCATATTAATATATCAAAGGGAGACAAGGAATGAAATAACAGGTATAAATTTTTCAAAGGGGGATATAAATTTATCTTTTATGGTAATGTGCTTGTATAGTCAAAAGATCAGCCAAAAAGCTATTAGAAGCAATATGAATATTTAATAAAGTGACTGGCTACAAAATTAATTTCTAAAATAATTAGCTTTTATTTTAAAAGCAATAACTGGTATGCATGAAAATATCTCAGTCAAAACCAGGGAGAGAAATAAAACTTAAAAGTGCACTTTTGAAAATGTACAGAACCAACACAAAGCTAGTGTTAGGGTACTGGCAAGGGCTGCTAAAAATAACAGATGATGTGAAAATAGCTCTCTTATCTTTTCATTAGATAGTTCAATGTTGCAAAGATATTAGTTTTTATAAATTAATCTGCAAAGTACTTTCCCATCAAAATGGCTGCAAAGTTAATCTTATTTTCCATTTTTAAAATTTAAAGTATGAACTTGAGAGGACAACAGGAGGAAAAAAGAAAATCAGTGCGCGTGAGCTGGCAGGATCCAAATGTAAAATGTACCATGAGTGTCACCATAGTTAAAACAGTATGGCACTGATACAGGAATAGACCTGCTGACACTGGAACAGGGCAAGAATTCTGAAACAGACCCAAGTACCTAACAGAATCTGTTATATGATACAGATGACATTTCCAGTCTTTGGAAACATGCACTTCTTAATAAATAGTACTAGGACAATTAGCTGTTCATATGACAAAAGTTTAAATAAAGCCATACCCTTCCCTCTCTTGCTGTACCAAATAAATTCCAGACTGGTAACAAATGTAACATACAAATGAAAATTATAAATATTAAAGGTGCAAATGCATGAACTAGATTTTATTCTTTGTGGGCAGAAACAAATGGAATGTACAAATGAAAATTATAAGTATTAAAAGTGCAAAGGCATGAACTAGATTTTATTCTTTGTATGGAGAAAATTTCTCTGGGAGTACATGTAAATCTCAGAAACCATGAAAATATCTGATCTAATAATGTGTAGAAATTTTCTGTTAAGAAAGACAACTGGATGAATGGATAAGTGGTTAGATAAGGTCAAAATCCAAATATTACATTAAAAAATATGACATATGTCAAACAAAAGGTTTGAATATCTAATTATAAAGACAATCACATTAAAATCAATGTAAGAGAGATTAACAAACAGTCCAGTAGGACAGGGGACAAAAGATGTAAGCAGATAGCCAAAGGCAAAATAAATAGAAATAAATAGAAATCTTAAGAATATCCCTAACATACTTCAAAATTAATGACATGAATTTAAAATAATGAAATATGTTTTCTCATTGATCACTTTGGGAAAAATTAAGCCATCTATAAAATCATTTTTGGCAAAAATAGAACATGGTAACTATTGTACTTTGAGTATAAACTGGAAAACTCATTTTGTAGGTAAACAGGCAATTTCCCTATAAATTTAAATTCATACATCCCACAACAAATTATGCAGCTGAGATTTTCCCTGAATACTTTATTTACGCATTTATTGAACATTTAGTGTGTCACATTCTCTGTGTTAAATACCAGAAACACAGCTGTGACCAAGGCAATGTCTTACCCTTAAGATACCAACAATCTAAAATGTACTGTGGCTCATGATTGGGAAAAGAAACAAATAGCAATAACCACAAATCCTGAATCCTGGAAGAATATTTGTGTGTTGCAAATGAATATAGCATGACACTAGGAAATTATTAAAGAAAATAAGTATAAGTGTACTATTAAGAGGAATATTGTCAAACTCTACTGAAACAGAAAAAGAAGTCACAGAAGCTAGGCATAACAGGGTTTGCTATTTAGACTTATAAGTCTACACACACACTCTCAGGTACCTATTAAATAAAACATTTGGAAGAATACACACCTCATTTGAGAAGTCACCTTTGGGTTTGGCATGGGATAGAGTTTCAAATAATTTTAATTTTATCCTAGAACCGTGTATTTATTTTTTATAATTAAACATTATCTCAGATGTTTTTAAGAAGAGGTTTCTCAAGAGGTCTTCTGTATTCACATCCGTGGTAAGATCTGTTGGTGAACTCCTGTTTCCCACCTTCTCCCTTGGGGAGTGGATTCCTGCCTAATTAAGCAACAGCCAGCAGAGAATGTACAAGCAAAACTATTTGGAACACCTGGACTCACATCGAGAGCTGTACTCCTTAATTGTGCGGCAGCCCATTCTCAGAATTGATTCTGTTTTTGAAGTTTGAAACTTTGTAGCCTGTTCTGCTGTGGCTTCGCTGACCTCTGTGGAATCTTTGCTGCGGAAATCATCATGTCTGTCCTTTGGTGTGTGAAGTGCGAGGTGTCAAAGGGGAAAGCTACTGTTTACTTTGCAATCCAGAAATAATCATAAGCTGGTTATTTTAATAATCTCCCTGTTTTATTCAGTGTCTGGGCCAAATAGAAAAAAAAAAAAATCTATGACCTGACTTTCCATTTTGTAAAAGATTTTTTTCTGGCATCAGGGATGATCCCCAGGCAGCAGTGTTGCGGGCACTTACAATAAAACTTCCTTCTTACCCAGAAGAGGTTTGCAATTCTGCAAAGGTTTTGTCATGGCACTTATGCAGTCTGCTATTCCACCAGGCAGTCATACCTACAAATATGATGAATTATGTTTTAGGTGCAATGATTGTTTTCAGTGGGGGGAAAACCTCCCCAGACGAACTGATACTGGGCTCCATGCTGGGTCTTATGCATTAATCATGAAGTATCATGCTTATGCAAATGTGTAGAAGCCCAATTAAGCAGAGAGCACAGAGCCCTGGGAATAATGTTATGGGCTATTGGGCCTTTGAAATACACTCCTTGGCCAAATTTTCAAAAGCAAAGCAGATTTGAGATGCCTTTTTACTCTTGAAAACAGGTGTACAATTGTCTTCATAGTGCTTATTTCATGCCTTCAACCTTAAAATAAAGCTTTCTCCCAGTTGGCATGATTTTCCCTCGCTGCTCAACAGGAGCAGTGGAAATTCTGAATCACTGACAAGAAAATAAAATGTTCATTCAAAATCTAGATGTGCTGAGAATATTGAGTACACATCAATATTTGGGTTTTTTGCCACACGTTTTGAATGTTTCATATATTCAGTTTTCCTCTGGCAAGCTCTGCCATCTCTTATATTTTGTCTTATTAATCAAAATATTCTGCTTTCTATTTTTGCAAAAGCTCTAAACACAATGCAAATATTGTGAAGAGAAAACACAAAATTCTGGAAGACAGGCTCTCTCTTTTGTATATTACTACCCATTTTCAAAATTTATTTTGGTAACTTGAAACTGCTAATGTCTTACCCCAACTCTTATTTTCATAAGACACTTGTTGAAACTGCTCCAATGTCTGAAGTGAATATAGTGATGAGTGGAAATGAAGCAGGATGATAAGAAAGGTTTGTTTACTGTCATCCATTTAAATGACTGTACAATGGCCATTTTCAACATGGGTATGTCTAAACTTCTAACTGTTGAGACGAAGCAGATAAATTGGTAAATCAAGTGTTTTCATATGAAACTTTTCATACTTTAGTGAAGAAAACTTAAAGATTATTTTGCAGTCAGATGCAATGCAAGCCTTCTCTCTAACAATCTGGCTTAACACCGATATAAAACACATATTTGAATATTTTATTTCAGTGTAGGGCAGTGTAGGTTCTTAAAAATTCCGTTTCTATCATGAATAGCTCCAGGATATGGCCAACTGAGAAGTTATTTAGGGTATAACACTTGCTTCCATGAGGCACACACTGATGGCTGGGAGGTGGGTGAACAGAGGGACCCCAGGGAAGAGATCGGACTGAGGAGAGCAGGGCGACAGGGGGAGCAGGGAGAGAGACGTACAGTGGGCTCCCCTGTAACACACAGCAGTTCAAAATGATGTGTAACAATTTCTTTTCAGGCACAGAAAGGACTTTTTGACTTATAAAAATGGTGTTAATTCATTATTGTATTTTTCAGAATGTCCCTGGCATTCTGTGAGTAGCACTTCTGATTAGATCTGGCTAACAGCTTGTGCAAAACCTAAAGCCTCTGAATCTAACATATTACATTAGGTTGTTTATCAAAGGATGGGCCTCTCTTAGCCCATACTATAGCATGGCCTTGGGAAGCTGGTACTCTTGATTTTTTTGTTTTTTTACCTAGTTTTTTAATCCTGACCACGAAAATCACGCTTTTTCTTCCATCTCTCTCTGTCTTCTTCTCTCATATATGCACATGACTCCAACAATTAAAACAAAACAAAACAAAACAAAACAAAACAAAACTATCCACTATTCCTCATTCCTCATTCTGTATTACAGAGGCAGGAAAAAAATCTATGTGATAATTGTTTAAGTGGAGAAAAATATTTTTTTATTTTAAAGAGAATAAAAAAAGAACAATAGCAAAATACGAACAACATAGACAAAAAGAAAACAAAGCAAAAACAATAAAAATGAAGCAAGGTTTCAGAACAAGATGATTGGCATTAACAGTGGTTGTTATATTACATGTTGTTATCTTCAATGAAGTTGCTCAGATTACCAGATGTAAGAATGCAAGGTTGATCAAATCATTAAAGAGAATAGAAAATAAAAACAACAAAAAAAACCACCCCATTAGAAACAATACAGAGTTTCACTAGACAAGATGGTAGGAATTCACCAATGGTTGTTATATTACATATTGTTGTCTTCAAATTATTTGTTCAGATGACCAATATAAGCATTCAAAGTTGGTCAAAAGGAAAAAAAATAGACATCAGCAGTACAGTTATCCCAGGTATCCATGTATATATATATTTTTTCCCTTCTTTCTTTTTTTCTCCTTTCCCTCATCCCAGTTGTTCCTTCCTTCGTACATTTTTTTCCCTTTCATAATATCTATTATATGTTTTGGGTTTTATATACTCTTCCAAATTCTTATACTGGGGAGACAATATGATGTTTACACATGTGGGTCCAATTTATTACATTTTTGAGTATGGTGTCTAGTTGCATCCATTTACCTAAAAAAGCCTAGAGTTTATCTTTTTTTATAGCTAAGTAGTACTCCATTGTATAAAAATACCACATCCTTTTTATTCATTCCTCAGTTGATGGGCATTTGGGTTGTTTATAAGATTTAGCTATGGCAAATTGTGCTGCTATAAACATGGGTGCACATATATCACTGTGGTAAGATGTTTTTAATTCTTCTGGGAAAATACCTGCAAAGGGAATAGCTGAGTTAAGTGGGACTTCTAATCCTAGTGAGAAAAACATTTTAATATGTAATTAAAAAGAAGAAGACCAACAAATGGACTTTGAACGACATGCATTATATTTCCTACATCTTTTAAATAGCTGTAGGAACAGAATTCTACCCACTTAGCCAAAACAGGACCTATTCCAGTACTGGGCCCTTCTCTCCACCTCTGAATTTAGAAACCTCCCCATCTCAACCATGCTGACCTCTCTGAAACCAAAAGCCTACAGAAGAGTGACCAAAGGATGAGAGAAAGACACATTTTCCAGAAAAATATCTGATGCTTATTGGAGGTTAGTTTAAGTTTTTTATGTTTCTATATGAAAAAATAAAAAAGAAGCAGCAAGTAACATGGTAACATGGGGCAAACTTTTGATGTGAAGTTGAAATTTGTTGAATAGAAACTTAATAAAGCTTGGTAGACTAAGGTTTTGCCTAGTAAAGTTATAAAGTTGCATAAAGGCCTTTATAGGAATGTCTTGTTTTTCACTTGGTGCTGCTGCTTTTTTTTTAAATTTTTTTTATTTTTGTGTTTATCATGTAGGACAACTATTTCCTCCCAGTATAATTGGGATCAAAGGAGAAAACTGATGTTAGAAGCTAAGAAGCAGGGTTGTATCCTAAAAGCATGTACTAATGTATAGTGAAATTGGAGTTTTCCAGACAGGATAGCCTTTTCTGGGACCGGTGGTGACCATTCCCTGCAGAAATAGAATGACTGAGAGAAAGAGCAGACTGAAATTTTTTTTAGAGTATTTGCTATGGTGTGAATATGGTTTGCCTCTTGTATTGAAACTTAATCTTCATTGTCAGGTTTTAAGAGATTATAAACTTAATCTGCTTTCGTGTTCAGAGCTAGGGCTTTGGGGAGGTGATTAGAATTGGATAAGGTCGTTAGGGTGAAGCCTCTGTGATTGAATACTGGCGATTTTACAAGGGAGAAAAATCAAAGGAGACATAGCCACCTTGGTGTTCCACAAGAAGAAGGCTGTCTTCAGATGTGGATCCTTAAACCTTGACAATCTCGAGCCAAAATGCAACACTTTTTCTTAAAAGTTGCCCAGGCTGTGGTATGTATTGGGTTATTAGCAACAAAAGGTGACTAATGCAATATTCCACCATCCCGTAACACCCACTGTGCTCTTGTGCCAAATAAATCCTCCAACCCTTTTTATGACTGACCCCAAGGGGAGAAAAAAAAACTCACTATGATTACTTCCTGTCCATCACCAGCATCCCGAATTTAACCTTGTCTTTTTCCAGTTAGCTACAGTAAGCCATCCTGCATTCGCTGCCTTGACTCTATGGCTCACTCTATTCAGCCTGTCCTTCCTCGTCACAAGGAATCATATGACGTTACAGCAGCAGTTCTCAACGTGTGGTTTGGGAGCCCTACAGGATTCTCAAGGTTCTTTCAGGAAGTTCTCAAATCAAAACTCTTTTTTTAAATGTTACTTGTCATTTCCCTTCTCTCAGGAGAATGCAACTGAGTTCTGTAGAAGCAACATAAAGGGTGATATTACAGCCACTGAATGCAAAAGTACACCTAAGGGCATAGCTGTCTTTCGTTAACCTAACATTAGTGCAATTTGCAAATATATAGAACAAAACCTGCCTTCTCATTATTTTTATTTAGAAGGCATAGTTGTTTCCTTTAAATATGTTATTTATATTAACATCTGATAGGTTTATTTTTACCTTAAGCTATTACAAAATATTCTTAAAATTTCTGGGTTTTGATTTCTGATGTAAGAAATATTGACAGTTATAACCAACATAGAGAAAGCTCTTTGAAATTGTCTGTAATAATTAAGAATGTGATCAAAATTTAAATGTTAAAACAGAAATACTTAATCTGTTGAAAGATAAAATAGGTACAACTCTTGAAGACATGGGCATAGGTAGGTACTTTCTGAACAGAATCTCAGTGGTCTGAGAAATAATACCAAGAATCAACAAATGGGATAGTATTAAATGAAGAACTTCTTTATACCAAAGGAAATAACTAATGGAGTGAAGAGATAATGTACTGAATAGGGTAAAATATTTGCCAGTTTTTCCACAGACACAGGATTAACATCAAGAATATGTAAAGAATTTAAAATAATAGCAGATACTTCTCAGAAGTACAGATGGCCAATAAATACATAAAAAGTGCTCATCATCCCTGGCCATCAGAGAAATGCAAATTTAAACTACACTGAGGTACTACTGTACCTCAGAAATAATTGGTATCATTAAGAAAATCTAAAAATAACAAATGCTGGTGAGGATGTGGGGAAAAAGGTACTTTGCTATATTGTTGGTTGAGGTGTCAACTAGTACACCCATTATGGAAATAAGTATAGAGAGTCCTCAAAAGTAGAAATTCCATTTGGCCCAGCCATCCCCTTCCCAGGTATCATCCCCAAAGAGTTAAAAGTCATTATATTTCAGGGGTGCATGCATACCCAGGTCTATAGCAGCACGATTTGTAAGAGCTAGAACCTGCAAACAGCAGACATGCTCATCAACAGATGAATGTATAAGGAAAATGTGGTAAATGCTACAACTGAGTACAACGCTGCTGTAAAGACAGAAATGAGGCATTTGTCAGTAAAAGGATGCAACTATAATGTTGAGTGAAGAAAGCTCGACACACAGGCTCAAGCTCAAATATTGCATGGTTTCTCTTATATGAGGAAAAAATATATATATATATATATATGAGATAAATAGGAAGTAGGGAGTTCAAATAGTTACCCAAATTATATATTCCATTGTTTTAAAAATATTGCAATGTGTACACTGATTTGCTTCATTTATAATAAAAGTTTTATTTCACTGAAAATTTATGTCATTACCTGTTTATTCTTTTTTAGTAAGAATCATTTTGTTTGTTGTCTTATACTGTGTAACTACTTTGAGGATAACAATACACAGTGTAATAACTATTGTTATTCTCTTTATATTTGGTTATGAAAATTTGTTTTATTTTTTCATAAAATGAAAAAAAATTATGAAGGGATCCTGAAACCAAAGCATTTGGAAATGTTTGGCCTGCAAAGATAGCAGAGCAGAACTGATGTAGGAAGTGAAGCCTTTATCTCCTGTGTCCTAAATCCTCCCCTGAAGTTGTACAGATTAAATACAGGAGGGCCTTGTTCTATAACAACACGATACATTAATTTTGAAATTCTCAAGGAAGATAATTAAGTGATGAAACTCAAACTATAGAAAGGGTTTGATGAGATTCTTTTAAGTACACTGTACTTTAAGAATAGTTAGAGTATGACTGGCTTTCAAAACCAGAAGTACATTTCAACTTCTAAGGACACATGCAGAGCAGCCTGAGAACACCTCAGCCTTAATCCTAGGTGGATTTAATGCAACGCTCCTTAGATATGAGAACAATAAAAGTAATTTAATTGGGCTGTAATGACAATGAAAGTGAGAAGTCCATATCTGGCATTTGAATAAAAGATTTAGAGCCCAGAATAAGAAATAAGGAAAGTTAAAATGTGACCAGCTATAGAAAAAAGAGATTAATATCATTCTCAGAACTTATTGATTTTAGTGTAAGTTTTTAAGGCAAAAATAAGAAGAGCAAAGAATTATCATAGGAGAAACTAGATGATTCTGTTACATTCTAAAGTATGCTGTTGCAATTTGATGCATTATCAAAAAATTTGAATAGAGAAAGTCAATTATAATTGGCTTGGGGGAAATCAAGGCACAAAAGTGAGAAGGCCAGAGTGGAGGGTTAGGAGATGCAGAGACAAGTGTTCAATGCGGATTTAAGGAATGGTTCTGGGGGTCCAGCTAGGAAAGACTGAACTTGAGCTATACAAGGGCAAAAACACACTAATTCTCCTAGGAGAGAAAGGAAATAATGGCTCAGCTAGCAAGCTGCATCTTGTTAGAAGAGCCCAGGCTAGTGGTGGTGGCGGTTGTGTGTGTGTGCACACATGCACACGCGCGTGTGTGTGTATCGGGTGGCAGAGCAGCCACGCCCACATGTGTACAGTATGCAGAACACACTCTGGGTGACAGAAGCTTATGCAGTTGATGGACCCTGTCTGTGTCTGTCCTGAAGACAAAATCTAGGGACCTAGGTGCATTTGGTCTTTGACTAAGCATCTCTTCTGCAGAAGGAGAAACATGCTTGCCCTTCCCTACTGTCTGTGGTGAAGTTCCTGCTCGCAAAGTGGCCAAAGTAATGCCCAAAAGAGACTGGTTCTTGGCAGTTATTTAATGTGTCCTGTATCACCAGGAGCTGTTCATTCCAACATTTCATTTTCATTCATTTGGGTCAGTTGACATTGACTGATTCTCAAGTTGACTGTGGGAGGAAGGCTTTTACTTTTCCATGGAAATACTTCATGAACCAATTTTTATCAAAATTTTCAAAATGCTGTCACCATTAGCTAGGAAATGACAAGGAACTTCTTTCTTCAGATGAAAGCTTTTTCAAAGATTTCAAAATTGGCTGACCGTAAAAGTAAGAATGAAAAAATTGGGTCATCTTCATCATAGATGTGGCTATAGATTCTCCTTAAAATTTCTTTCACATTTGAGTGCAGTTTGGATCTATTGTAAATTTAAAGGTATCAAATAACACAGAAA
Organism: Chinchilla lanigera; assembly: GCF_000276665.1. Classification (NCBI taxonomy): domain Eukaryota; kingdom Metazoa; phylum Chordata; class Mammalia; order Rodentia; family Chinchillidae; genus Chinchilla; species Chinchilla lanigera. The sequence goes on from NW_004955409.1 coordinate 33,928,230, forward strand.
TTTTTATGTGGTTATACCCTGCATTGGGAAGATTTAAAAACTGTAGTGTTTCTGCACACACATTATAGTTCTATGCAATTATGGAAAATCATCTTTTAAATTGCATTACCTAATTTATCTACACTTTTTAGATAATCCAGAGAACTTTGTCATTTCAGTAACATAAACACACATGTACTGGTGTAAACACTAGTGAATTGCTGAATGCTGTTTTAAAAATGTAAGAAAAAATAGATGTGCAAAAACACATGTTTGAAAGAGTTTAAACTGAGAAATTTGACCCGATGGAAAAAAATCTACAACCGTAAATTTTTTAGAAGAAAAATTAAACTTTATTAGAAAATAATGAGTTGATACACTGTGTATCAAAATCTTTTTTTTTTCTTTCTTTTTTGTCTTTTTGAGACAGAGTTTCACTGTGCAATTCAGACTGACCTTAAAATCTCTATGTAACCTGGGCTGGCCTTGAACTTGCAGTGATCTTCCTGACTCAGCCTCCCACCTGCTGGGGTTACGGGCGTGTGCCACCACACCTGACTCAAAAACGTAAAAGTAGTTATTCAATGTACAAAACATAGAAAAGAATCTCTCTTACAGGCAAAAAAAAAAAAAAAAAAAAGAAAGAAAGAAAGAGAAGGGTCCTAGGAAGTCCGGGATGTGGGGCTGAAATTTAAATGGGAAGGTCAGTGTAGGGTATGGAGAATTTGACATTTAAGCAATGACTTGAAATAGGCAAGGAAATGACCAATATACAGCTTTTGGAAGGCAGCATTTTAAGCAGCAGGGACATTTAGGGAATCACCCTGAGCCAGTCGTGTGCCCGGCGTCCTCACGGAGCAGCAGGGAGGTAGGTGCAGGTGGAGCAGCGGGAGCGCGATGAGATTACAGGACAGGAGAGGTTAAGCAGTATGTGATAGGAAGGGAGCTTAATGTTGAAGAGCTCTGTGAACCACTGAAAGAACTTTTGCTAATATTTTATACTAGGAGAAGTGGAAATCCTCAGAGACATTTGAAAAGGAATGAGTTGCCTGCCTACCTTTTAATAGGATCATGAGGTGAGTGTGGGTCAGGTGAGAAACAGCACTGGCACAGATCAGGGAGGTAGCAGTTGAAAGGTGAGACATGGCTGTATTACAGAATTAATCTGGTGCTGGGCAATAGAATTTCCTAGTGGAGCTCATCCTGCCCGAGAGAGGGGAATCGTCAAATAATCACGCCAAGGCTTTGGAGTTGAACAAACGGAATGATGGAGTTTCTGTGAATGGAATCTTTTTTTACTGGACACTCAGAGAGAAACAGGGAAAGCAGGAAACCTGCCTTTGAGGATTTTTCTCATCATTAGGGTTCCACTAAGTTGATGAAGGTTACTACACATTTCCTTGTTTCTTCAGTTGGAAGTTGCACTGCCCATTGATAGGAAAGAAAACTCATAAACAGCAGCCTTTCAAAAGCTCATCCTTCAATGCAATGAGGTTTCTTTCACTCTTACCTTACCTCCTCACCCATTAATTGAGTTATTAAGCATTTTTCATGCTGTAACTGTTTCAATTCCTTACCTGGCTGCGACTCATGGTGAAATCCTTCCTGTGAAGGACTTCTCATGGGTGAGCTTCTGGGAGGTTTGATACATCGTAAATAATGCGATGAAACCAATGAGAAACCCATCCCAGATACTCATTTTGGGTGAGCCCCTTAAGCAAAACATTGACACAGACACTGGGCCTCTAGGAGAGTGCATTGTATTTGCCTTTTGTTTCTTTGGCATCCGATCATTACTTCATGTTAATCTCTAGAGAACTGGTGAAATGCCTAAGGTCAACATTAGTTAAGGTAAGAAATTTGGAAGTCTCAGTCTGACTGGCCTCCCATCCTATACAGAAGCAGCTAGAGAGAAAGTTAGTTACTGAATGGCCATCCCCAGCACATGGTCATAGAACATTGGGTCAAGCATGTGACTGGGTTTAAATTCTAGAACCTGATTTTCTCAGTTGGCTGGAAGAAGAGAGGAAGGTGTTGGCAATGTTTGCTTGAAAATATTTCGTGCTGTCTCTGTTAAATTATTAGCTTTATCATCCAAGATGTTTTAGAAATTTTTTTTTCCTGTAGTTATTCAGGGTTGTCAAGAAGGAAGGGAAATACTAGGAAGATAAGAGAAAGTTTAAGATAAGAGGGGAATGATACTAGTTAACCCTTTAGAGGGATTTTGCACTGTGTATTACTATTTCTTCAGTTTAGGGAGTTAGATTGTAGGTTAAAGAATAGACAGATGTAGATAATATTGCCACAATTTTCTTTTTTTTTTTCTTTTTTTTTTGGTTTTTCTCTGGTACCGGGAACCGAACTCACGACCTTGCACTTGCCAGGCAGGCGCTTTGCCACTGAGCTAAATCCCCAGCCCCCACAATTTTCTTATAGTAAATTTAAACCTATCCTAGACTAAAATGTGGGCTAGGGAAGGCAAAGTTATAAAAAGCCTGTATGTTTGGCAGGTATATTTTGGAATTAGAAGAAAAGTTACTTATTAGGATCGAAAATAGGGAAAGGCGATAAAGAACAAGAAGTAAAGGGGAATGAGACTGCTTTGTTTTCTTCTGTGTGTACAGTTCTAAAAACTTAGGAACAAAAAAATGAAGAAAATCACAAAGAACAGTGAGTTCCCTTTGCACCACATACGATGTGTAATTCACAAGCATTGTAAAGGATATGTAGTAATAGGCAACTCTAGGCAAAAGCATAAAGTCAGGGGAATTATTTTCAAAATGTTTGTATTCCTCTTTCATTAGCCTTTATGCTTTACTTGGGAATAATCATGATACACACAGCACTCAATTCAAAGCCTCCTGGAAATTTCCAGCTGGATATGTTGAATCCTATCTGACTTCCCTAAAAATAAACTGATGCAAAGTTTAATAATGAGTGTATGATCTGGAAATGAAGGATTTGGTAATTTCATCATAATGTGAACATCACCAAGTGTGTTAGTCACTTTCCCATTGCTAAGGCATGATACCCAATACCTACAATTTAAAGAAAGAGAGGTTTCACTTGACCCATGGTTACCAGAGATTCAGTCCATGGTTAGCTGGCCATAAGACAGAGACATCTTGGCAGAAAGCTGTGGCAGAGCAAGGACTTTTAGTTTATGGCTCATGGTTACTGGAAAACAGAGCAGGGAGCAGCATCTGAGAAGCAGGGGCAAAGGAATAGATATAGTACCCAAGGTTACACCTTCATGACTTTCACCCAGACACACCAGAGGTGTGCTCTCCCAGTTTCCAAGGTAGACCCCAAGCCCAATCAAGTTGGCACTCCACTTTTATCATCATATTTCACACTTTGCTTACTTGACACTCAAATACACCTCTTGAAATTCTACTTTATCTCCAAATAATGACAAGGTCCCAACCCAACATGATACAATCACCTAACATGATTCACCTAACATGGCACAACTATTCTGCATACAATTGAAACACAACATTCTCTTCCTCAAAGTCTCAACAGTTCTATCACGTTTCAAGCATCCAAGTCAAATTCTCTCCTGAGATTTGAGGCAAATTCTTAGCTGTGAAGCTCTGTAAAAATCAAGACCAAGTTCAATATTACCAGAATACAAGGGTACAGGGTAAATTCCCATTCCAAAAGTGAGGAATAGTAAAGAGTCAGACCAAAGTATAGCTGAAACTCAGACGGGCAAACGTTACATATTGCAGCTCTAAGTGAGGTGTCCAGAGCACATGGTGGTGAGATCTGAGTTCCAGATAGGTTAAGTGACTCCATTTTTGTGGCTTTGATGGTTTCAGCTCACATGGCCTCTCTCTGAAGCTGGCTGCATTAGGATTTACAATTCTCTCAGCAGATGGTCCATATTCCTGGTATCTCCAACTTCTAGGGGTCTCCACTGTACATTCCCGCAACTTCATGATCTAAGTTCTCATTGGCTCCTTGTATGGCTAAGTATTCCTTTGAGATCTGGGTGGAAGCCTCACCTACTCTACAACTCTTGCATTATATTTGTCAGTAAAACCAATATCATGTGAACAGTTCCCAAATCTGCTATTAGGGCACAGCAATAGTCAGATCCTCTTAGGCTAGGATGGCAGTGCCTTTGAGTGGCCTAGATGGCTGAGCACAGTGACATGAAACCTTGGGAACCCATTCTCTAGGAGGCCTTTATTGAGTAAGAGTCCCAGGGAACTTTCTTCTCAAATGAAAAGTTTGTAATTTTGAGCCTGTGGTGGAGTCTGGCTGCTTTCTGAGATACCCTCAAGGCATTTTTCTTCTTCACACTGTACAAAATACTTGGTTTGTATTTAACGACACTAATCTCTTTAGCAGTCACACCTCCTTTGGTCCAACTTTACAGCATATAGTTCATTCTTGGCCAAAATTTAAGCTTTTCAAATTTTTCTGCTTTGATTTTGCCTTCAGTCATCACTTTGGCTAAAGCACTCAGCATGTCCATGCCACAGTCTGAATGTCAGGCTGCCTTTGAGCTTTTACATTTTCTCTACAAGATCAGTTAGTCCACTGCTTTTAATCACAAACTCCCACAAAGTCTCAGGATGTGTTCCAAAGCACATTTTCTGGAGTGCAACACATACAGGCTGTAGCCCAACTGACAATGGAGTCCTTGTTCCTAGCTGAAAAGTTCCTAAGCCTGGCCTGTACTGTCCATGTTTCTACCAACGTGCTGGTCTTGTGAACTTTGATCAAAATCATCCGTTAAGCTCAGTTTACAACATTTTAGGTCTCTTCCAAAGAAACTCCTGCCAGTTAGTTCCAAAAGATTCTGTACCAGGTGGTTAGATTTAATCACAACAACTGCACAATTTTCAGTAACAATTCCTCTTCTTCTTCAGTTTCCATTGTTAGGATCCAATATCCAACATCTACAACTTAATGGAGGTGAGATTTTATCTGGCTCATCCTTCTGAGGAATTCATTCCATGATCAGCCGGCTTCAAGGTAAAAATACCAAGTATACTTACACAAACCTAGGGGTCATGGTTCAAAGGTAGGTGTCAATCATTCTATGTGGCCTCTTGATGAAATCAGAACATGCAGGAAACAAAAAGTATGAGGCTACTACTGCTAGTATAACATGGCATATTGTTTAATGACAAACTTCTCTAAATATAGGTAGATGGAGGACACTCTGTAATGTTATAAGTATACTAAATAAACCAGGAAATAGTCACTTATTATCATTATCAAATTTTATGCATTTTCAGTAATTATATGTGCTATAGTTTTGCGCTACTGGCAGAACCATAGATCTACTTATGAGAGCATCACCACAGACTTGTGAGTAATGCACTGTTACAATGTTATAATGATAAAATTATAGGACCATTGTGGTATATGCTGGCTGTCATTGACCAAACACTGGTTTTTTTGCTGTTTGTTTGTTTGTTTTGCTGTTTGTTTGTTTGTTTGTTTTGGCCTCACTATGTAATCCAGGTTGGCCTTCAACTGTTGGAGATCCTTCTGCATTAGCCTCCAGAGTACTGGGATTACAGGTATGTGCTACCACACCCAGCTTCAAGACATTGCTATGTTGTACATGACTGTATAATTCTTCAGAGCCTCACAATTTCAAAAGCTCAGAAAGTGACTACAGTTAACTAAATCTTGTAAAAATTCTCTAAATTATGTAATTAAATTACTTGTATGTGGATAGTTATCTAATCAATAATAATTTCTAGTAATAGTTTAGCTTTAACTCACTCTAAATAATATTTTTATTTGAACAAGGTACTATTAATCCTTATTACAAAGAAATTACATTGCCATTTTATGTACTATAAAAACAATAGAGGAAAGATGTATTTTGGTATGATGGTCCTTTCAGTAACCTTTAAAACTGACCTTTTGGTGACTACCTGTTCAAGTTCAAGAAACAGACAGATAATTAGAAAGCAAGATTTTATTACAGACTAAATAATCCAGATCTTCTGTAAACTCAAGGTTCTTATCATCTGTATAATTCAGATTTTAATCATTAAAATGATAGAATGATTGAGAAGTACTTTGGATGTAGAAAGTGAGAAAAATTCAGGATTACCTGATATAGGGAGGAAATTTTTAGAATGATATAGGAAATTATAGATTCACCAATATTCCATTATATTGAGTTAAAATAAACCAGCTCTAATTGTAGTAGAAAAAATATACTTAAGACCCAAAGAATATCTTCTACCACCTTCTAGAATCTCCAGTTCAAAGGATTTGCAATTTCTACCTCTGTATGTTTAGGGTCTGGTTAGATTCTCTCTTGATTGCCTTGTTTGCTTATCACTGGTAGTTTAAATAGTTCCTAAATTTTCTTGCAATATGAAGAGTGGAGCACATGGAGTCTCCCATCACTGTATTCTCTTCACAAAAATGAAAGGCAGAAAAAAATTGCACTTCTGTTTTAGATATGAACCACCTAAAGAAATATCATTTAAATCTGCCTAACTGCAAAGATTAAACTCTTTTGCTGCTCTATGGCAAATATTTTAAATTATTTGTCTAAAAGTAAATTAGATCTGACTTATTAATTAGTTTAGGGAGCCATATATGGTCCTTACTCACTTGTGACTAATTTCTAATGCATTAGTAGTTTTTTTTGTAGAGGGATGTATTTGGAGAAACTAAGTCTGATGTTGAAACATTGTGCACCTTTTTATCAGAGTCCACAGATATAAAAAGTAGTCCAAAAAGTGCTAGGAAGTTCATTCCAGGGGTAGCTGATGCCTCACTTGACTTCAAACATACAATTTCACGTCACCTTTCCTAGGTCTTTTGTCCAGTAAAATAGATTTAATAAAACACAGAAAAGGCTCCTAAGGAAACTGGTAGCTTTTTCATAGTAAATGCCTACCATTGCTTTATGTCTTTTTCAGTGATCATGACAAACAATAGCTTGCTTGTGAAACCTCACACACAACTTGTAAATAGTGCATCTTGTGGCCATTTATCTTCTTTCCTTCCGTAGGATAGGATTTGGGTAAATGTTAGATAGAGTGGGGCTGGACACATCAAAAGGCTGAGTCTCAAAAGGAAACCTATTTATTCCTGATCTGTGGCATTATTGATGACAAACAGAGACAGCTGGTACTTTTATAAATTCTTTTGTTTCCAGCTATCCAGTCATTATGGAGAATTGGTACATGTATAAAGCATATCTTAATTCTTTGTTATCTTCTTCCCCTCCCCCACTTCCACACTCTATTTTTAAAAAATAATACTACCATAGAGCTACAAATAAGTTGCAACTTAACCAGGTTCATGGTATAGGAGAACTAAAGATTCACAGATACAGGGCACAAAATATAGTATTTTGGATATATAAAAATATCTACCTATGCTTACGTACATATTCATGCATTTGTATACACATGTATATATATACACATATATATGAATTGATATATAATTTTATCTGTAAAAAGTCTGAGGTCAGACATTGTGTTATCTTTATCAATAATTCTGTTCATCGTTCAGTGAGGGAAGGCAGAAAATTTTTTTTCTGAATATCAAAATTGCAGCTGGAGCAGTTGAAGCATAGACTATAATCACAAAAATTAGTTCTAGAACCTGTGTAGAGAAGACATTAGCGGCTTGTGCCGGCTGGGTAAACAGATCTTAGACTACGTTTTAGGATGAAAGTAAAAAATATTTAAAAATGCATATTTGGCTGAAGTAAATTGTTCTTGGTCATTGGTGTTCTATTTTGTATATTCTAATTAATTCTTACTGATTCAGTCTGCACCCTGGGACGATTTTAAATAAGTAAATACATAAAAAGTTTTCATTTGCACCATGAAGTTGACTCAATGAGCCGTCTTGCAGTCTCACTTCCGTCTCTTCACAAAGGATCATTTCCTGCACTCTCTTTACAACCCTCACCCTAACACACACACACACACACACACACACACACACACACACACACATCTTATGAAAATGTTAAAATGTTAAGTACATTCCTGCCAAAAATATTATGTTTTCTGAAAGACTGATTGCTAGGATATTTTTAGGTAGTTGCCATTTAAATTTACACAGAGAAACAACTCCCAAAACACAGTTTTTTCCTTGCTCTTCATCATTTTAAGATTATAGCCTGGAAAAATTCTAATAGCCAACTGAGTCTAGTGTTCCATTTTACAAATTCTACTTACTCCCAAAATAGCATTTTTAGAAAATTTTGTTTATATCCCCCCAAATTTCTAAGCCAAAACCTTGAAGTATCCAGGTGGACAAACCACATAGTAGCTTTTGCATTTCTTTGTGTCTTTCATGCCAATTTCAACAATCTTTCACTCATAATATCCTGGGGTCTAGGGAAGGTCTACCTTTTTTGGCCTTTTCATGAAGTGAGGTTTTTGCCTTTGAGTAAGTGAAGCTGAACAGAAGACAAAATCTGGCATCCTCTCTGCTCACTTCTTTCCTAACCCAATAGGATAAACTTAAACCAGGGAAAGACAAGAGACAATAGAAGGGTTTGTTGTTGTTGTTATTTTTAATGCATGACAGGAAAAGTGTGTGATGTGTGAAGGAAGCTGCAGCAGATTAATAAAGTTAGAGCCCTCCAAGTACCAAGTATAGTTGAATGTCATTCTATTTTACTTCAACTCAAGACCTCTTTATAATATTTAAATACATTTTTAAGAGGGAGATAAATGACAGAGTTGGTGGAAGGGTGAGTGGAGACTGCACCACTGGAGAGGAGACGTGTGGGTTATGAAAGCTTCAGGCTGGGTGGATCATGTGGCAGATATCAGAGAATCTGCAAGAAAGAAAAAAGAAAGGAAGGAGTTCCAAGTTAGATGAGGGAATTGGCCAAGCCTGCATCGGTAGCCTTTGTAGCCAGAGGTGAGCAGGTAGGTGTCCAGCGGTCAGGTAGGTATGCAGTAGACTATCCTCCAGAGACCAGCTGATGCAGCCCATGTACTGTCAGGGACCCGTATGACACAGAGTTTCCTCCAATTTTTGTTTTGTGCCTTGAGGACTCACAGGTTACACATACTGCCACGGTTGATTAATGTCTTGGAACAAGAAGTAGAGAAAGTGGGGAATGAGAAAACAGATTTGAGAAACTACTATGAGTTTTCAAGAAAGCACCAAGAAAAGACTACTTGGATTGTGGAATCCTGAGCTCAAACTTATATTAGATTTTTTTTTTACTCTTACACAGTTGATTTTGTCTTGAAGGAACTTCAGACAAAATCACAGCAATATATTTCCTTTGCATATCTAGCATAGTATATTACATTTTATACCACTGCTATATGTGGTGGAAAGTAATATAAAAAGGAAAAATTCTCCTCCTCCTTAACAGGTGTCAGTATCCTAATGCAATCATTTTCTTTCTATGCATAATAGAAAAACTCTTCCTTCTTTTATAAGGCTGCTGCTATTCTGTGTGGCGGAGGTTGTGGGAGCCTGTACACTGTTCTGCATTGAAATTCATATTTTTCTATACTGTCTCCAATCTGTTTGCTTCTCCAAACATTCTCCCAAATCTATTTGCATGTTAAAGTCACTTGGAGAATTTTTAAACATACCTTTCTCCAGTGCTGATCAATTATGTCACAGGCACCCAAATACTTCTAAAGTCCAACCCTGGTGACAAAACACTGCTTGGTCCACAGGGAAGCATCCTGCTAGCCACATCTGCAGGAGTCGTGGTTTCAACTCCATTAACACCCACTGAATGGCTGCCAACTTTGCTCTGCACATTTAGAGGAGGCTGGCTTTCAATTCCCTAACATCTATTTAAAGTTTCCCTTGCTGTGCTAATGATTTGGTATCCAATATAAAGCACTAGAGTTTTTACTGTGTTCTCACCAATGTCTATTAATTCCCACCTCCCACTCTGCAACACAATTTCAATTTAAGTAAATGCAGACAGGCTTGTGGAAATATCTGCCTCTGACTCTTGGTTCCACCAATCAGCATTCTCTTAGGTACGGCAGATATGGAGGACAAATGATTAGATGTTAATTGCACATGTCTGGTAAGTAGTGTTCATTTTTATATGTGGTGAACCACTTAGTAGTGGTGAACCCGTGCTTTCATCAGGAAACAACTAGGCTCATTCTTCAAGATTCTCATGTTGGAAGAATTTGATCTTGAGCATCAGTCTTTGTTACTGTTGTGGTTTTCTATTCCAAAGGAAAACTCCTTGGAATTCCTGGTTGCCTTGGGTTAATAGGTTGGAAGTTGCAATATGTGATTATGCTTGGCTTCTTCCTTAGAAGCTGTGAACACTGAACATTCCCTGAAAGTGTTGGTTTTGTGACGGAGACTTGTACAGACTGATGGAACTCAGCAACTTTAAATTTGTTTAACTTTGACACAGTCATAAGTACACTCTGGCAACTGCTTTGTGCATTCAAATAGCCTTGTTTGAAAAGCTGAACCAACAAATCTTTAACAGGTACAAGAGTAATGTGCATTGAGAGGCAGTTACTGGATATAAATTGGGTTTGAGATGATTTTTCAATAGGGCTGATTCAAACAAAACCAGAGAAATGTCAAAAAAATATAATTTCACACACAAGGAGCACATTCTGATGGTGATGCTGCAGTATTAATGGACAATCTCCCCCTTCCACTTCTCATCAAAATTCTTAGCCATAGAAACTGAAATGAGAGATTGTTGCTGTATTTTAAAGTTTGGATGAGGATGTTAGAATAGTAGGTTAGAAAAGACAATAGCTTCTTAAAGCTCAACTTTTAAAACTTATCTCCTGCTACTGGACTTCAGAAATATAAATCACTAAGTGTCTAGCGAGGAAATCTAGTGAAATATGTGTGAAAAACACTGAAGAAAAAAATCAGAAACAATCCTAACATCAGAAGAAGATCTCAGAGTTGTATATATTTTGCAGAAAAACTCTATAAACTTTTCAATATATATTGGATTTATTATATTTCTCCAGAGCAATTTGCAATGCACTGAATTATGTTCCCTCTCAGCTTCCAAAAAATAAAAACAGAAAAGTTGATTCTGAAATTCATTTTTGTATAGGTTTATAGAAAAATTGCTTTGATGTCTTTTCCATTCCCTTGCTATTTTTTTTTTTTTAAAGAAAGGGAATGTCTATTAAGTTTAACATAAAAAAACCTTTCTTCAAACCTCATTTATCTTTGGTAAGCCCTGGGCAGAGTGCCGTAATAACACTGTGCACATTATAAGAATTCTATAATCACGCAGTCTCTTCCCTTTCTTTTCACAATCAGCTGAATGTTGCTATCCCTTCCCACCCCTCCACAAATTTAGCAAGACTAGGCTAACTGCTCAGTGCAGGCTGCTCTACACAAAAGTGAACTGGAATCAGGTTTCAATGTGTCTTATTAGGGAAATCTTCATTTCACCCTCAATGTATGAATTTATGAAGCTTTCTTCAGTACATTAGGAGCTAACAGCTTAATTAAGTGGGACTTCTCAGGGGTCCAGGTGGTCCTGCCGGCTTTAGAATCTGCCAGTGCCCCTGGTGACTGATGGGGAAATAGATCCCTCTGCCTTTCTTGAGAGTTGGGTGTGTGAGAATCGCTCAGACCTCAGAGATATAAGTCCTGGCTGAATCCTGCTACTGATAGTTTCTTCAAGGCATCAAGAAAGTGCAGACAGGGAGGGCGCAAGGTCATAGTCAGAGCATATTTATCCTTCAGGTCAAGTAGGAGACGGTGTGAGTGAACTGGCACAGCTGAACTTTTACTTCACTTATTTCTCTTTCTAATCATCATAATGAAAATATTTTTACTCTAAAATTCTGGTTATTAGAGACCTCATCAAAATATTTTTGGTTCTGCTTTTTCAGATTATTTACCAAGTGTTACAAAAGCAATAACCCATTTTTTTAATGGGAGCAAAATATGAGATCTGTTTGGTGAAATTAGATTTGATTGAGTTGGAAACTCACTGTGTTTATTGGAAGTTCAGGTTCAGACAGTATCAACTATGTGAAGACCATACACAATACACTATTATTTCTGCTTGGGAGCTTAAGGTTTTTTACAGGAAGATATGATCACTCCTCAGGGGCTCTGGGTGATTAGGAGGTGTTGGTGTAGACTTGTCAGTTGTCACAGGTGTGCCACTCTGGTGGGAGACGTGGAGAGCGGGAGTCTGTGTGGAGCCGCAGGGTAGGTGGGAGAGTTCTGTAAGTCCTGCTCAGTGCTACTGTGGTTTTTGGCTGGGAAGTAATTCTCAAATGTTTTTGTCATCTGAGATAGGGGATCAGCCACCATCTAGGGGAGAAAAGACCCTGGCTTTTCTCTTACGATTGTTAAAATTGCTTTGAAAAATAGAGCAAAAAGAAAAAAATATGTGGTGATAAATCTAGCTTAGAAATTTGATGATACTAGAACACATACACACACACATGCATGCACACATACATACACACACACATACACACACACACAAACAATTACAAAACTTGGCTGAGGAGTCTCAGTGAATGGAATGATTGCATGCTCCAGGCCAAGGCGGGCCATCTCTCAAGTTAGGCACTTTTCTGGGTTCTGCTCCTACTCAGTCTTAGACATTTCCAGACTGCCTCCTGTGTTTTCTTTCCAATATATATATATACAGCTGATGAAATTTGCTTTTTGAATACAAATATAATACTACCTATGACTGTTTATGCCAGTTCATATAAAATTATATAGTGCTGCCTGGCATGGTGGTGCACACATATAATCTCAGTACTTAGGAGGCTGAGGCAGGAGGCTTACCACAAGTATAAGGCCAGCCTGAGTTACATAGTGAGTTGAAAGCCAGTCTGAACTACATAACAAGAAACTGTCTCAAAAATTAAAAATAATTATAGCCTTATAGTCTCATTTGTAGTTACTGAGAGCACTGTGACATACTATAGCTGTATGAAACTACTCCAGTAATATTTCTGGTTTTCTTTTATTCTTTGTATGGGCCTATTATTCTACAGAGATATTGGCTTTCCAATTAGTTTTGTTTGGATATATTGAGAGGGTTATTTATTTTTTTTTTTGCAATTTTGATTTGAAAAAAGAATTCTGTGTAATTGTTTTTTTAACCCCTACTTCAGCTTACAATTGCTAAGTAGAGGCACAAAATAGTGAAATGACTCAGCCAGGGACATGCACTAGTTTCTTTTTATTGGCCTTCTTAGAATACTCTGACTTTTTTAATTAGTACTGTTTCATTTTCAAGGGAAATTTCTGTGACTTGTTGAAGCACCTGTGACCTTATCTTCCCTGATGGCTAGTAAAGTTGCCAGTGAGCATCACTGCAGTCATTCATGCAAATCTATTGTAAAGGTGCCAAAATGAGACGCTTTGGACCATCTAACTTGTTCTATGCCATGTACACAGCCTCGTCCCCTAAATGAGTCTCCAGAACACGACCCTCGTCCTACAGTCCCCTTTAATATGGCTGCTGAGACATCCAGTGTGTAATTTCTAGCCCTGCCTTTAGTCAATCCAGACTAGACTAACTGGCTTCTCCAAGCACAGCCTACTTTATTCCTTGCAACAGATGGAAACTTCTGCATGTGAGTCACACTACAAGTAAAAATTGCTGTGAAACTTTTGACAGTTTCCTAAATTGAAGGCAGGGTGATCTAATTATTTCCCTTGACATGTGTGTCATGGTTTATACTATCAAAATATGTACTGTAATCCTCTTTGCTTGATCCTTGGAATCACCAATTTTTTTATTTTTTTTTAATTTTTATTTATTTTTGGT